>NC_089230.1:50839140-51143644 GCF_963924675.1 Phocoena phocoena
CAGAAAAGCAGAACGGTTGTTTTTGTGTGGGTAATTTATTTCTCTAATTTTGGAGAGAAAAAAAAATGACCCAGTCCATAGTTTTATTATTCAAATACAGAAAGCATAGTTTTCCATTCTTCATACAAAGCTGAGGTGGACGCAGCTGGAAATAACTGAATAATTAAAATATCAGTCAGAACAGGGGAGATTAAGTGACTTTACTTGAATAGAGCAATTGGGCAGAATTAGAATTGGAAGGAAAAGAAAATAGTTTACAAAAGAGGGAAAGCAAACAATTTAACATTGGCTGGATCTTCAAGTAAGGGATGACAAGTGGTACTTGCTCCAAATGTTGCCATAGGTAAACTGAAGAACATCCATTTCTCTGAGACATGGACATTCATACATTTTACCCTGTTTGTAACATTTGCTTCCTCCTGCTTCTGTTGCCATGTACACAGTGAATATGACTTAACTTTCAAAGAATACTTAAATTATGATATTTAAAAAGGCATACTGTATAGAAATAGCACCTTATTTATTTCTCTAGCTATCTATGTATCCCAGGAAATCTAATAATGGATAACAAACAATAAATAATAAAACATACTTTGAAACTGCCAAGAGATACATAAAATCTATAGTATATGGTTATTAATAAGAACTGAATAATTAACAAGATTTTTAAAATAGTGCAATCACCTTTCTATTTATAATTAGGTATCTGTATTAGTCAGGGTTCTCCAGAGAAATGGAACCAACAGAAGATAAAATATAGATATAGATATATAGATATACATGGGGAGGAGGGAGGGATATTTATTATGACAAATTGCCTCACATGATTATGGAGGCTGAGAAGTCCTAAGATCTGTAGTGGGTATAGTTACTGATGTATAGTTACAGTCTGTGTCTGAAGGCCTGAGAACCAGGAGAGCCGATGGTGTAACTTCCAGTCTGAAAGCTGGCAGGCTCAAGACCCAAGAAGAGCTAATGTTGCAGTTAAAGTCCAAAGGCAGGGAAAAAAGTCAACGTCCTAGCTCAAAGCAGTGAGGCAGAAGGAGTTTCCTCATACTCAACCCTTTTGTTCTCTTTAGGTCTCTGCTTGATTGGATAAGGCTACCCACATTAGGGAGAGCAATCTGCTTTACTCACTGTGCTCATTCAAATGTTGGCTTACCCAAAAACACCATCACAGACACAACCTGAATAATGTTTGACTAAATGCTGGACACCCCATGGCCCAGTCAAGTTGACACATAAAATTAACCATCACAAATCCACCCCTTGTAAACTTGGCACCCATGTGCATCTCCTTAAAACAAGCTTAATCTCTAAATAAAGACAATAACAAGGTCATAATTCTACCCACCATGATACAACTATCCTGCATATGGCCAGAAACACACTAACCACTTCCACAGAAGAGGAGGTAATGTCCTGGAATGGTGTTTACTCTTTTCCTTGATATCCCATAACTTAAATTCTACGATGTAAAATTAACGATACTTAAATACTATGACATAAAGCCAATATATCTTATTTTATATGATAAAGGAATAAGAGAGGGAAGAAAACAAAGATATTTGAGATACACACACACACACTCATAACAAAATAAGGAAGAGTACTCATGACAATTATGTCCTCATTTCTATAACTAGTTATGTGGTCACAACTGGTATTTATAACTACCCTCTTCCACTACTAATTTTGTATTCCTTTTGTCTTCAGCACTTCAGCTGATCATGGTTCTTTACCTGGTGGAGTGACCCAAATCTTCATTCCCGAAGGGTCTGGGACATCAGTAGTCCTGCCTGGATTGGGCTGTTGTTATTTTTCCATTGGCCTTAATCACAGGGCATGGTGATACTAAGGGATCTCCTATATTCCAGACATACTCTTCCTTACCTCCATCGTGAAGCAGTAGTCCAAGTCCCCCTTGGTAGTCAGGATCAGTCACCCCAGCCAACACAGAAATTTCCTTCTTTGCTTACTGATTAAAATGCATGAGGAGCCCAGTGTGGTCAGGCAGCAGTTTTAACTTCCAGTTCAATGGAATCATTGTGTCTCCTGGTGGAAGCATTCCACCTTTTGCAACTAAGACCTCTAAGCTAGCAAAGCATAAGGTCACATGGACAGGAAGCAAAAATTTTGCTACTAAGTCACTAGGGGTGATAGTGAGTGGTGACACTCCCATTTCTACCCCTTGAGTCCTGGACCTGTGAATCCTAGCAATGGGAGAAACAGCATCATGTATTAGGTATCTAATTAACAACCAGATTTTCCTGTTATATTAGGACATGGATTCGGCGATCAGAATTTGGTCACTGATAATGTACAAATACTGAACACACATATTAATGTGTATCTCTATTCATTTCTTTATTGAGCAGATATTTATTTAAAATATAGATACAAACATTAAGTCCTAATAAGATTCATCTGTTAGAAATGCACATTTACAATCAGATAGTCTGTCAGGTAAATGTAATTAAACTTCACTGTTTTAAAAATATCTTCTAACGCAGAGGCTATAAAATACTCTATTTAGGAGTAGGAGATTTGGAAATGAGATTGGCCACCAGAGTGAGTACATGAGACTCCCTGCGAAGTGTCATGAATGAACAACATGATTTATGTGTTCCACGTGTTCAGGTCATTTTAGTCATGCATGCAAAGTTTACGGACATTAGGAGTTAACTTATTGCATTTTTGCATATTAAAGAATTAGGAAAATAGAAGTATAAGTTTCCACTGATATATTAATGGAAAAAGCATTTAAAGCAGATGTGAATTTGCATTACATAAGTTCAGTGTAGCAAATGTACTGAGTACCTATTAAGGCCAGGTACTTCTGAGTATACAAATACAAATAGGACACAGTTCACATTCTCCATGAGGTTATCATCTCATGGGAGTGGGGGGTAGTGAATAAGAGACACATTCTAATTACTTTAACGAAGAGTGAGGTAAAAGAGGGGAAACTGCCATTTAAGATAGCAAGTTGAATGCATGATTAGATCTGCTTCTTCCTGAAATCTCACCAAAATGACAGTAAAAGGATTTTTTTTAAAAGACACACAAGGACATAGACAACAGGAGGGAAGAAAATAAAATAAGAATATTGGAAGCTGGAAAGCAGATGGACTAATGATAACTGACTTAGCAGAACCAGGAAAATTAAATCCTAAGCCTGCAGTGGGAGGGGAAAGAAAAGCAAGTGAATTACATTATAGAACTCTCAAATAACCCAGGAAGTGGGGGACCTCAGGTATCTCTGAAAACGTAGGTGGAGGAGCTAAAAAGAAGATGATGTTTGAAAGTTTGTTTACAATACCCTCCCTACAACTCTGTCTCACTCTGATTCCATCAGAATACCCCTGAAGTTCTGATCTCTGGAGAAAGTGAAACAGAGGGAGTCTGGACCAAGAGGCACAAGCATATTTGAGGGCAGGAGTGTTTTACTAAAAATAGGGTAATTAAATAAAGGTTTACTAACAGAGTGCAAAGACTGAGTCTTTTTCCATTGCTAGGATCTCAGAATGCTGGCAGCCAGATAGCATATTGGCAAGTCTTCTCTGAAGACCGTGATCTGCACAAGAGAAAAGATCTAAAATATTTATGTTTTCAGTTCTTTGTTTTGGGTGACCATTCTGTGCATTGTAAGATGTTTAGTAGTCCTGGTCTCTACACACTAGATACCAGCAACACTCCTCCCCCTGTTGTAACAACCAAAAATGTCTCCAAACACTGCCAATGTCCCCAGTGGAGGAGGATAAATTGTCCCCAGTTGATAACCACTGGCCTATAGTGATCCCTACAGTCAAAAAGCCCTTTCCATGAGCTTCCATTCAGCTTTGTAGTGCCTCTCTCTTAAATATAAGCAGAAAGAGCCAAAGTTCACCAGAAATCCAAGGAAAAATGAAGAAAAAAGCAGCTTGGAGGAACCAGGCTATGAGGAAGAAGAAAACTTTAAAGAGAGCATATAGCATCTACAAAAAAAGAACTACTGGAAATTAAAAATGTAGCAGCAGAAATGAAAACTTAGAAGCAGCACTGGAAAACAAAGGTAATGAAATATCCAGAAAGTAGGGTAAAAAGACACAGAAATGGAAAAATAGGAGAGGACATAGAAGATGAGAAAATTAAAGTAACGGCCTAGGGGGACTATATTAGGAAGCAGCTTAAGTTGCTATAACAAAGAGACTCCAATATATAGTGGCTTAAATAGCAAAGAAGTTTATTTCTCTGTAGCCTAGGGTAGGTAAATGGCTCTGCTTTATGAACAGCTGGCTCTGTCATGCCAAACATGTTACATCCATATCCATCCCTGTAGCCAGGGCTGCTGTTTCAGTTGTTAACATTCCCTAACTAGCAGGAAGGAGGTCAAGAAAAGTCTAAACTTAAAGATATGACTCATAAGGTACATGTATCACTTCTGTTCACATCTAGCTGCAAGGGAGGCTGGGGGATGTAGTCCTGCCTATGCCGGCAAAATTCAGGAGAGAGTTATTAAAAGGAAGAAGAGGATGGATATTGAAGGAAGTTGAGCAATTTCCTCAATAAAGTCTAACATCCAAATAAAAGGAGATCCAAAGAGAGAGAACCAGAGAAAATAGTGGGGAGAAAATCAGCAAATACATATATATTAAGATGACTAGGTTTTCCTGGGGTAAAAAGCAATCCCTAAATCTTAGTAGCTTATAAAAACAAAGGTTTATTTCTCATTCAAGTTGCACGTCCATCACAAGTCAGTCAGCTGGGAGTTCTGTTCCATGCTTTCTCACTTAGGCCAACAGAATTTCCATCATTTAGAAAAGTGTTAGTCATTGTGATGGCAGGTGGGTGGGACCCCTGGTGAATCATACACTCATCTCTAAAGCTTCCACCTGTCATTCTTGCTCACATTTTACTGGCCAAATTAAGTCAAATGGCTAACCTAACTTCAAGTCAGGACAAACTTCAAGGGCACAGCAAAATGCAATCCTATTATGTGTACAGGAGAAACACTGGAAATATTTAGTGAAAAATATTAATGACTACCACAGCTCACCTAAATAACTGGTTCACTCTCCTCCCTGCAGGCAATATACACACTCATTCCCCCTCCATGGGAAACAGCTCCAAAGTCGCATGTTGTCATTGTATAAAGCTCAAAGTCTAGACTCTTGGGCTTCCCTGGTGGCGCAGTGGTTGAGTCTGACTGCCGATGCAGGGGACGTGGGTTCGTGCCCCAGTTCAGGAAGATCCCACATGCCGCGGAGCGGCTGGACCCATGACCCATGGCTGCTGAGCCTGCGCATCCGGAGCCTGTGCTCCACAACGGGAGAGGCCACAACAGTGAGAGGCCCGTGTACCGCAAAAAAAACAAAAACAAAAAACTATGATGAAAGTTATGTCATTCTTCTCAGAAAGATATACATACATACAAAATTCTATAAAAAAGTTTCGTAGGATTCACAAATGCCCTGAACTCACTGATAGCTGACAAGTTAAGAAACTATCTTTTCATTTTTATTAATTTTTTGAGTAAGAATAATATTCACACGGAACGAAAATTTAAAATAAAGTTTACAATGAACAGTCTCTCTTCTAGCCCTGTTCCCATACTACTCAATTCAATTCCTCTTCTATCAAAGTGACCACACTTAGTGTATCCTTCTGGAGACAGTCTATGCATATGTATGCATGAGGATTAAAAATGCTTTTTCTTGACACTTTCTTTTTTTCTATTTAATTTATGTTGGCAATTGTTCCACATTGGGTACATAAGACGTCAAATGCACAGAATTCTATTGCATTGCTGTACCCTAATTTTTTTACAATGTATTTTAAATTTTGAAACAATTTCAAGCTTACAAAAAAGTTGGAAGCACAGTACAAATCATTTCTTTCCAGAACCAACTGAAAGTAAGTTGCTGAATCAAAACGACAATGAGATATCACCTCACACTGGTCAGAATGGCTACCATTAAAAAATCTAAAAATGATAAATGCTGGAGAGGGTGTGGAGAAAAGAGAACCCTCTTACACTGTTGGTGGGAATGTAAATTGGTGCAGCCACTATGGAAAAAAGTATGGAGCTTCCTTAAAAGACGAAAAATAGAGCTACCATATGATCCAGCAATCCCACTCCTGGGCATATATCCAGAAAAGATGAAAAACTCTAATTTGAAAAGGTACATGCACCCCAATGTTCACAGCAGCACTATTTACAATAGCCAAGACACGGAAGCAACCTAAGCGTCCACTGACAGATGAATGGCTAAAGAAGATGTGGTACATATATACAATGGAATACTACTCAGCCATGAAAAGAATGAAATATTGCCATTTGCAGCAACATGGATGTACCTAGAGAACATCATACTAAGTGAAGTAAGTCAGACAAAGACAAATATTATATGATATCACTTACATGTGGAATCTAAAAAATAATACAAATGAATGTATATACAAAGCATAAACAGACTCACAGACAGAAAACAAACTTATGGTTACCAAAGGGGAAAGGGAGGGGGGGAGGGATAAATTAGGAGTATGGGATGAATAGATACACACTACTGTATGTAAAATAGATAAGCAACAAGGATTTACTATATAATAGGGGAAAATATTCAATATCTTGTAATAACCTATAATGGAAAATAATCTGAAAAAAAATATATGACTGAATCACTTTGCTGTACACCTGAAACTGACACAGTATTGTAAATCAATTATACCTCAAAAAAAAAGTAAGTTGCTGACCTGATGTCCTATCACCCCTGAATGCTTTCCTGTGTATTTTATATTTACAAATAAAAACATTCTCTTGCATAACCACAATTATAAAAATCAGGAAATTAACATTATACATTACTACCTTCTAATTTTCAGATCCCATTCAAATTTCGCTAGTTATCTGAATAATGTCCTTTATGTCAGGTGCAATTCCTCAATCTTTTCTTGACTCTTGTAGACATAACACTATAGATTATAGGCTAGATATTTTGCAGAATGAAACAACTTGATTTATCTGATGTTTTCTCATGATTAGAATCAGGTCATGCATCTCTGGTAGGAATATAATAGAATTGGTGCTATGTTCTTCTAACTGCATTCTATCAGGTGGCATACAATTTCTATTTGTCCCATTATGATGACGTTTATGTTGATCATTTGATTAATGTGGGATCTGACAGACTTCTCCACTGTAAATTTACTCATTTTTTCCATTTATAATTCATACATTTTTTAGCAGATGACTTTGAATATATGTAAATATTTTAATCCCCATGAAACATTCAGCTTATTCATTTATTTAAATATATCACTATAGGTTCATGGTTTCCTGTTTTATTCAATGGTTTACGACCCATTAACCATCATTATTTATTTTGATGCTCAAATTGTTCCAGATTTGGCCAGTGGGAACCTAGTTAAGCTGGCTTCTGTGTGTTCTTGACACATCCCCATCATTCTCTCAGCACTTCCTTACTTTCTGGTACAAAATGATGATCCAGGCTAAACTTCTGCTTTTCCTACCCCAGTGGTAGAATTGGCTATTCCTCCAAGGATTCTTGATTCCTTTTAGTGGGGAATGACATTTAGAAGCCACAATCTATTTCTATATGTATTTGCAGCCACTAATAATACATACATTGCTAATTCTAATCCAACACTACAGAGTTCATTCTACTTTTCTCCCTTTTCATATTTGTAACTCCCTTCTTGGACAATGAGAAACCAGACTCCCATTATCCTTAATATATTTACCTATTTGATCAATCCTTCTGAAGGTAAGCAAACTCCCAGTCACTGCTGTACCCTCCCTTACAGGGAAACCCTTCTTACCCAACTCAGGATCCAATACCCTGCATCAGGATACCCCCGCCCCCACCCCGGTCATGTCTTCCTCTTCTTCCCTGTGCTCTGACACCCCTCTCTGGGCCTCTGACACCCCCACCCCACCAAGCATGGATGCCAACCTTACGCTACTTGATCTAACGGCTTTAGGATGGAATTGCTCCAGGAAGGGAAGTTTGAAATTGAGTGGTTTGTCCAGGATTTTCCAGGTTTTTGCATTGGATGCAGGTTTGTGCTGCACTCTAGGAACTCCTTCAGTCCTAAGGAAACCTGGACATTAGACACCCCAGTAAAATAAGTTGTCTTAATTTTCTCAAATGTCATCCTATAACTTCTAGGTCTTTCTACATGTTAGAATTACCATTCTTTAAGAGTGCTTTAGGAACCATTATGAGTAAATTATTAAACCTCCGTGGAAAGTTATATAGCACAATCAACAACATCACAAATACACATACTCTCTGACCCAGCAAGTCTGCTGCTAGGAATTTATCTTAAACATATACCAACCTTGTATAGATATGATTATTACCTGCAATATTGTTTGTAACAGTAACAGAATAAAGAGGCATGTTAAAGAAATTATGGGCCTTTTCTCCCTTCCCATTAGGAACACAAAACAATAATCAAACAGACTTAAAAAAGTAACTCTACCAACTCTCAGAAACATAAATTAGCACCATAAGATGAATAGGAATTAGTACAGTAGCTCTGCAATTTACAAGGCAAAAACGAAAGCGGGATGACACAAAACAGCCAGGAAATTATTTTTCTACCAAATTTGTTAGCATATACTTGTCAGAAAACCGTTTTCCAGGTCATTAGCTAAATTCTTTTTACAGCCCAGTAGTGGTATCAGGAAGCTTTTCCGAGTGTCCCCAAAGATTGCCCTGGGCTTGTCAGAAACTGGACAGGAGTTTGATATTGAGCGGTTTGGCAAGGATTTTCCAGGTTTTTGCACTGGGATACGGGCTTGGGCTGCACCCCAGGAACCCCTTCAGTCGCAAGGAAACCTGGACATTAGCCACCCAAGGACCAGGCTACACAGTGAGAGAACTCAGACCTGCGCTGTCCGACACAGCACCGCTCGCCAGATAGGGCTATTTACATTCACATTAAATACAGTTAAAAATTCAGTTCCCCGGTGGCAGTAGCCACATTACGAGTGTTCCACAACCGCAAGTGGCTAGTGGCTACTGTACGAGCGCAGATACAGAATCTTTCCATCACCTCAGGAAGTCTATCGGACAGCGCTGACACAGATTAGTTTTTTTTTTTTAAAAAAAGCTTTAAGCCGCTAGGCTCCACTATCAAAAATAATCAACACACGTCATTACTCTTTCCAAATATTTTGAGGGGGAAAATTATGCTAAGAAATACAAAGTAAAAAAACCTGCCAAGGCACGTGCCAGCAGGTTTTCTCAGAGAACTCACTCGTAATTCCCACGGCGGAGGCCGTCCGTCTTTCTGTGGCACATAACTCCTCAGACTTCTAGAACTCAGCGAACTCCTAAAGTGGTGGGCAACCGAGGGCAAGACCCCCGAGATTTAACTGCTCAAAGCGGCCGACGCCTGTATTCATAGGGCAGGCGAGCCTCAGCTCCGGCCTCCACAGCAGACGCCAACCGGGTCTCGCGCGCCCCTCGGTCAGGCGCTTGCCACAGGCTGGGAGCGCGAAACCGCCCCTGTGTGCGCGCTCCCGCACGCGCGCCGGCCCGCGGCGCGAGAGGCTCTCTGCAGCCAATGGGGCGGGGCGCCGTGCGCCGGAGGCGGGGCCGTGACGCGCGCGCCTCGTGACCCTGCTCGCGGCCTGCGCCCAGAGAAGCCGGAAGCGGCCGCTGTCCGCAGCATCGATTAGGGGCGGAGAGGTGGAGGTCTGCACCTTGGGGTTCGTCAACCCCGCGATGGACCCGGACCGGACAGTCGCGCGGCGGAGGTCATCGTTGCTGCTGCTGCGGCTGCTGCTTGTGGCGCTGCTGTGGTCGGGGCTGGCTCTGGGCACCTTCTCCTTGGGCAGCAGTCCCCACCGGGTCCTCCACGACCTCTTGTCGGAGGAGCAGTTGCTGAAGGTGGAGGACTCGTCTCTGGCTCTACTGCAGGGCGGAAGGATGGGGCCACTGTCACTACCCCCAGACTTGCCGGATCTGGATCCCGAGTGCCGGGAGCTGCTGCTGGACTTCGCCAACAGCAGCGCAGAACTGACCGGGTGTCTAGTGCGCGGCGCCCGGCCGGTGCGCCTCTGTCAGACCTGCTATCCACTCTTCCAACAGGTCGCCAGCAAGATGGACAACATCAGCCGAGCCGTGGGGGTGGGTAGAAGGCACACCCGGGACCTCTGGCGTGGATTGTTGGAAAGGGAGGAGGATGGAATGATGGTTAACTCGGGGTGGGGGGGTGTTCAGTTTCCCCTTTTGTGAGAAAAAGAGGTTGGATTGGGACTGTGGAGTTAGGGGCATCAGAAAAGTGGGTGGCATTATGGGGCGTGGGGTTTGAATTTTTGCTTTCATGGCTGCTGTTGGGCATCTTTGGGTACATATTTGCAGATAGGTATGACTAGTTTTCTTGGGGCTTCTGCACCCCAACTCTACCTTTCGTCACCTCTTTCCCCCCAGTCGGCCACAGCTTTTTCCCATCTCCACCTGGAGTTCCCAGGAAGGACTCTTTCCTGAAAAACCCCAGGTGGAGTGGGGAAACTATAGTGTGCTGGTGGTAAGGAGCTTGAGCTCTGTAGCCAGGCATTTTCAGATCCACCACTTTCTAGCAGTTGGACCTTGGATTAATTATCTTGGAGTCTATCTTGGAGTTTCCTCCTCTGTAGAATGGAGAAAAACCGCTGCCAGATGTGACTGTTAAAAAAATAAAAAGAGATAATGCATGAGAGTTCATTTTAGTCATTAATACAGTCTGGAGCCATTCTGCCAGGAGACCAGTTCTTCTCTGCTTATTAGAGGTGTACTCTGGGCAAGTTATATTCTCTGTAACTGTTGTCTCATCTGTAAGATGGGGATGAGAGGAACTCTTAGAAAAGTATTACTACACATAGTAACAGTTCTCAGTAAATGGGAACTAAAATTTTACAAAAGGGTAAATCTGCCCTCCACTCTTGGTACTCTTCGAGCTCTTCTGGTCATGTGGTTGGTGCTGTGAGGGTCTTAATTAAAAGAAAGAAAGAGAAAGAAAGAAACGAAGGCAGGGAGGGAGGAAGGAAGACAGGCAGGCACAGACATGTCCTTGTTCCTAAGTACCTTAAAGGGGCTAGAGTAGGAAAGGATTAGAGTTTCAGGGCTGGTGGGAGTCATGAGGTATGGGCTGGATATGCCTTGTAAAGGAAAAACAGGAGAAATGACTTTGCGATTATGGAGTGGAAAGTTCCTCTTGTACTGGGAGAAAAAGTCTCATGAAAATGTGGTTGGAATTATTTCATAAATCATAGTTGATTTGACAAAATATAAACATATATAGTTGCATCCTACTTTGTCAGCCTGATATTACTTGACATAAATATGTATTTTTTACAAAAATAGGGAATTTATTTGCATTAAATAAATTCTGTGTCCAGTCTCTGTAAAGAGCTACTTTTCAAGGTACTTTAAGTAAATGTAGACCTACATGCAGTATTTTTCAGGCATATTTCTACTGGGTATAGCAAGGGATATATATGTGTGTGTGTGTGTGTGTGTGTGTGTGTGTGTGTGTGTGTGTGTGTATATATATATATACATATATATATAGTATATCTCACCATGATTTTAAAGTAAAACACCAAAGACTTGTCCCTGTCAACCACAGCAGGATATGATATGGCATCATATTCTGTTTTAAGCAGTTAGGTGCATTGTTCTGTGGCCAGAATGACCGTGAGTCCTGAAGCAAAGCTTGGATCTTTTGAGGCAGCAAACACATTCCTCATTTGTGTAGTTTCTGTGGAATTAAGAAGAGGTTAAAAAATTACCCCAGACTCTGGTGGCACAGTGATATGGGCATCTGTGGGCCAATTATGGGCATATTTGTATATGAATTTCCACATGAATTCCCTACTGCCTACAGGAGGCTTCCCAGTGTGGAGACGGCAGAAACTTGCTTCCTCTGCTTTGTGTCTGATTCTACCAGTGACCTGCATACCCAGCTTGCCTCACTGTTGTGTGAAGGAACGGGGTAAAGAGATAAAAAGAGGCAGAAACCCCTTTCCCCAATCCGTATTTCCTCTCCAAGTCATCCTAGATCTTGCCTACCCCCCACCCCCTTTCCTCAGTAGAGCTGGATGTGGTAGCTCAAAAGCATGATTTCTGCAGTTGTGAGGTACTTCATGGATTTTATAGGCCTTTTCAGATTGGTCTGGGAATTGAACCATTATGTGTAATGATGAACCTATGGAAAATTATGTCTGAGTCTCTTAGGAGTGAACTTAAAGGAATCAGTTGTCCTTTGTGTGTGTGTGGCAGGGAATTGTTTCTGGAGAGTAATGTATTTTCTTTGACTCACATAGACTCAGTCTTTCATTTAAATCAGCTTAATTAGCAAGCACATGCTATTCTTAAATATTGGGCTGGTTAAAGGGTATTTGAAGGAAAAGGAGGGTAAAGTCCAGGCCTTAAACTATCAGTGTAGTTGGGGAAATAAAAATAAATCTATACTGAGAAAAAGAAAAAGGGAAAAAATCATCAATGTGAATGTTATAAATTGTACAATAGGATTTTAGAACCAAAGAGTGAAGGAGATGCTGAATTAAAGGAGGGAACAGAGCAAGGTGGGGTTAATCAGAGAATACCTACAAGTGGAATTATGAACAAGACATTCTTTCTCACCTCTTTAGGGTGAATCAATGTCCATGGATTGATTGAGAGAGGAGGGGAGTATAACAAGGAGAAAAAGAATCAAAGGTAGAAATTAGCAAGCTATTTCTGTAGTACAGCAAGCTGATTCATTTAACTGTAATAGAGTTATCTGATGAGAATTCTATTTTCTAGTCACTTCCTCTTGGAATTACTGGGTCAAGGACTAATAATATAAAACTAATATAAAACTAACAATACAGTTTTATTATCTCAAGGTAAAGAATACAGTGATTTGTGAAACCTGAATAGTAGAATTGACGGATTCCCTCTTACTTAGAGTCATAGTTTCTTCTTTAATTTAAACTGAAAAGAGATGTAGTTTCATTGAGCTGTTCAGCATCACCAGAGTGGTTGCCAGGTTGCTTTGGCCCCCCAAATTCTGAATTGCTAATCTTCATCTTATTATACTTGGTTTGTTTAAAATTTATATAAGCAGATAGACATATAGATATGTATATATATATTACCTATGATTGGAGGTATGTATCTGGAAGTGTTCAGCATAGTTTTAGTGTAGTTTTAGTCTCTTTCATTGGAGATCAGAAAATGTAGTGCTTATTCACTAAAAAAAAAAAATTATTGAGTACCTATTATGTGCAGGGTAGTGGTAGTAACTAGGCATATAGCTGTGAATGAGCAGAGCTTGTAGTCTGGTAGGGGAAACAGACATTAAACATATTGTTATAAAAGTAATTATTTAATTCAGGTGTGATAAGTGTTGCAAAGAAAAAAATCCCAGATGCCGCCAAAGCATATAACAAGAATGCAGATCTTGAGCATTCAAGATCAGCTGAGAGTAGATAGAAGTGGTCAGTGATTAAAGCTGACACCTAAAATTTGAGAAGGTCGGGGAGGAGAGAGAATGTATACATGTTACGAAGTAGAAGGTGTGAAAACTCTGAATGGGAGTCTGGTATGTTTAAGGACTAGAAAGAACTCAAAGCACTGAGCCAGGAGGAGACTAGTGATCTGAGCCTGAGGAAGTGGGCAGGTGCCAGGTCATATTACCTGTAGGGTATTACTAAGGGTTTTAGTCTTTGATTTTAAAGCAGTGTGATATTACTGAAGGGTTTAATTCTGTGAATGATATGATCCGATTTGTACTTTAAAAGGTCATTACGGCTACATGAGAGAAAATGGAGGGGACAGGGACTGGGGAGGGTAGGGGAAGAGTATGTGTGGGGAAATGAAGTAAGAGACTCTTACAGTGATGTGAGAAATGGTGGTGGCTAGGCTACATGGGGGCCATTGTGACGGGGAGAAATGGATAGATTTCAGAGATATTTAGGAGGTAGAACTGACAAAACTTGGTAGTTAATTGAATATGGAATATGAAGGAAAGGAAAGATGATTTCCAGGGTTTTAATAAGAGCAGCTTAGTGAATAGGGTTGCTATTTACTAAGATGGAGGGAGGAACCTGTTTGGTGGGGGAAGATCATGAACTTGATATTGAACTTGTTGATTCTGAGGTGTTTATGAGACATCTGGGTGGAGATATTGCATATGTGGTTGGATATGTATGTCTAGAGATGTGGATTGGGGATAATAGGTTTGGGAGCAGTCAGCTTAAAAGTAGTGTTTGAAACCATGGCATGATGAGTTTGAGTAAGAAGTGAGAATACATAAGAAATGCTGGGTTGAAGATTTGGTTAGAAGATAAAATATTGAAAGAGACCAAGAAAGAAGAGTCAGAGAGATTAAGAAAAATCAGGAGAATGTGCTGTCCTATAAATCAGGGAAAAGGGAAGGGGTGGTTATTTGTGTCAAATCCAGCTGAGAGGACCAGAAGTGAATTTATCAACATTGGCATTCTTGGTACCATAAGAGCCATTTTGAGGGAGCACTTGGGGGTGAGAGTAAGATTAAAGTAGATTAAATAGTGAATGGAAGATGAGGAAGTGGGAATAGTGATGTTACACAACTAAAAGTCTGGCCATAAGGAAGAGATAAGAAAGAGAGGTCACTAAAGAGGAATTGAGACTCAGGGATTTTCTTTTAATTTCTTTCTGTTCCTTTGTCCCTCCATCCCTCTGTCTCTACTTCCCTTCTTCCTTTCTTAAGATGGAAGAGACCTGAACATGTTCAGATGCTGATAGGAAGAATCCTATAGAGAGAGTGAAGATATAGGAAACAGTGGGAAAGTAAACAAGGTCAGTTTTCCTGAGAAGGCAGAGTAGTTGAGATCTAAGGCATCCACAGAGAGAGAGAGAGAGGAGCCTTTGACAGGGGCAGGCACGTTCTGCACTCTAACAGGAGGGTAGAAGGAAAGGTTGAGTGTAGAGGGGTAGGCAGATCAGAGTTTCAGCTTGATGGTCTCTGTTTTCACTGTCAACCAGGAGGCTAGATCTTCACTTGAGAGTAAAGGATGAGAGGGATATCAGAGTTTCAAGGGAGAGTGGAGAAGATTGCAATAGTGGTGTTAGTCAGGGGAGAATGAGCAGACAGGCAAGTGAGGAGTACAGTTTGGGATTATGGATTTATTGTGGAAATAATCTGTTTGGTTGTTTGCATTTTGCCAAATAGGCATGATGAAAGTGGATTGTTGGATTCATTGTGGTTAGGTTTCTGCTAAGTGATTGTGACAGATTTGAGTATTAAAAGTTGTAAATATAAACCAAAGGCCAATGTTTTTTGTCATATGCTAGGTGTTGGGAATACAAAGATATAAGACAAGGTTTCCATCCTAAAGGAACTTTTGTCCAGATAAGGAACCTAGACATATATAGGTGGATATCATGCTTTAAGAAACTGACCCTCGAAGTGATTAAGTAACTTACCCAAGACCATGCAGTGAAAGAGGCTGGGTTTGAATCCAAAAGGATACTACTGCCTATTTCATAGAGTTGTTACAAGGATTAAGTGAGTTATACATTTAGAGCTTTTAGAACCATTAGGTATTCAGAAGTACATCATCGTTATTGGGATTATTCATCACTAACCTTCCATTCTCACTGTTGCTACTATCTTCTCATTATACATGAACTATGGAAATAGTCTATTTAGTCTCCTGCTTCACCCTACATATTGTGACATAGACCTATGCTCTCCAAACTCTGCTTTTCATGCCATCTTCCTCAAAAATCTTAAAAAGTTTCCCACTGTGTGACTCTCATAACCCTCAAGAACTTTCATTACCTTGCCCTGACTTCTCCCTCTACTGCCTCTACTTTCATAGAGGTACCTTCCACTGGCCTCCTGAATACTCCCTGAATACAGCATAACCATTCCTACTTTCACCCCTCGATCATTTTATTTACCCCATTTTAAAACCTTCTTCCCTTTCTTAGTATAGGGCTTAGTTCAAATCCTGCTTCCTCCATGAACTCTCCTTATTTCTCCCAACTACTCTGATGTCTTCCTCAACTGAACTGTTCCGCACGTTGACCACTCATACAGGTTATTCTGTATTGATTTTGATTTTGACTTATTTATTTATTTTTATTTTTTTCTTTGTACAGCAGGTTCTTATTAGTCATCGATTTTATACACATCAGTGTATACATGTCAATCCCAATCACCCAATTCATCACACCACACCCACCCCACCGCAGCTTTCCCCCCTTGGTGTCCATACGTTTGTTCTGTACATCTGTGTCTCAATTTCTGCCCTGCAAACCGGTTCATCTGTACCATTTTTCTAGGTTCCACATATATGCGTTAATATACAATATTTGTTTTTCTCTTTCTGACTTACTTCACTCTGTATGACACTCTCTAGATCCATCCACGTCTCAACAAATGACCCAGTTTCGTTCCTTTTTATGGCTGAGTAATATTCCATTGTATATATGTACCACATCTTCTTTATCCATTCATCTGTTGATGGGCAGTTAGGTTGCTTCCATGACCTGGCTATTGTAAATAGTGCTGCAGTGAACATTGGGGTGCATGTGTCTTTTTGAATTGTGGTTTTCTCTGGGTATATGCCCAGTAGTGGGATTGCTGGATCATATGGTAATTCTATTCTTAGTTTTTTAAGGAACCTCCATACTGTTCTCCATAGTGGCTGTATCAGTTTACATTCCCATCAACAGTGCAAGAGGGTTCCCTTTTCTCCACACCCTCTTCAGCATTTGTTGTTTGTAGATTTTCTGATGATGCCCATTCTAACTGGTGTGAGGTGATAGATACCTCATTGTAGTTTTGATTTGCATTTCTCTAATAGTGATGTTGAGCAGCTTTTCATGTGCTTCTTGGCCATCTGTATGTCTTCTTTGGAGAAATATCTATTTAGGTCTTATGCCCATTTTTGGATTGGGTTGTTTGTTTTTTTAATATTGAGCTACATGAGCTGTTTATATATTTTGCAGATTAATCCTTTGTCCGTTGATTCATTTGCAAATATTTTCTCCCATTCTGAGAGTTGTCTTTTCGTCTTGTTTATGGTTTCCTTTGCTGTGCAAAAGCTTTTAAGTTTCATTAGGTCCCATTTGTTTATTTTTGTTTTTATTTCCATTACTCTAGGAGGTGGATCAAAAAAGATTTTGCTGTGATTTATGTCAAAGAGTGTTCTTCCTATGTTTTCCTCTAAGAGTTTTATAGTGTCCAGTCTTACATTTAGGTCTCAAATCCATTTTGAGTTTATTTTTGTGTATGGTGTTTGGAAGTGTTCTAATTTCATTCTTTTACATGTAGCTGTCCAGTTTTCCCAGCACCACTTATTGAAAATACAGTTATTTCCATTGTATATCCTCCTTGCCTCCTTTGTCATAGATTAGTTGACCATAGGTGTGTGGGTTTACCTCTGGGCTTTCTATCTTGTTCCATTGATCTATGTTTCTGTTTTTGTACCATATTGTTTTGATTACTGTAGGTTTATAGTATAGTCTGAAATCAGAGAGTCTGATTCCTCCAGCTCCGTTTTTTTCCCTCAAGACTGCTTTGGCTATTCGGGGTCTTTTTTTTTTTTTTTTTGCAGTACGCGGGCCTCTCACTGTTGTGGCCTCTCCCGCCACGGAGCACAGGCTCAGGACACGCAGGCTCAGCGGCCATGGCTCACGGGCCCAGCCGCTCCACGGCATGTGGGATCCTCCCAGACTGGGGTACGAACCCGTGTCCCCTGCATATGCGGGCGGACTCTCAACCACTGCACCACCAGGGAAGCCCTTATTCGGGGTCTTTTGTGTCTCCATACAAATTTGAAGATTTTTTGTCCTAGTTCCATAAAAAATACCATTGGTAACATGATAGGGATTGCATTGAATCTGTAGATTGCTTTGGGTAGTATAGTCATTTTCACAATATTGATTCTTCCCATCCAAGAACATGGTATATCTCTCCATCTGTTGGTATCATCTTTAATTTCTTTCATCAGTGTCTTATAGTTTTCTGCATTCAGGTATTTTGTCTCCCTAGGTAGGTTTATTCCTAGATATTTTATTCTTTTTGTTGCAATGGTAAATGGGAGTGTTTCCTTAATTTCTCTTTCAGATTTTTCATCATTAGTGTATAGGAATGCAAGAGATTTCTGTGCATTGATTTTATATCCTGCAACTTTACCAAATTCATTGATCAGCTCTAGTAGTTTTCTGGTGGCATCTTTAGGATTCTCTATGTATAGTATCATGTCATCTGCAAACAGTGACAGCCTTACTTCTTCTTTTCCAATTTGTCTTCCTTTTATTTGTTTTTCTTCTCTGATTGCTGAGGCTAAGACTTCCAAAACTATGTTGAATAATAGTGGTGATTGTGGACATCCTTGTCTTGTTCCTGATCTTAGAGGAAATGCTTTCAGTTTTTCACCATTAAGAATGATGTTTGGGGCTTCCCTGGTGGCGCAGTGGTTGGGAGTCCGCCTGCTGATGCAGGGGACGCGGGTTCGTGCCCCGGTCCGGGAGGATCCCACATGCCGTGGAGCGGGTAGGCCCGTGAGCCACGGCTGCTGAGCCTGCGCGTCCGGAGCCTGTGCTCCGCAACGGGAGAGGCCACAACAGTAAGAGGCCCGTATACCGCAAAAAAAAAAAAAAAGAATGATGTTTGCTGTGGGTTTGTCATATATGGCCTTTATTATGTTGAGGTAGGTTCCCTCTATGCCCACTTTCTGGAGAATTTTCATCATAAATGGGTGTTTAATATTGTCAAAAGCTTTTTCTGCATCTATTGAGATGATCATATGGTTTTTATTCTTCAATTTGTTAATATGGTGTATCACATTGATTGATTTGTGTATATTGAAGAATCCTTGCATTCCTGGGATAAATTCCACTTGATCATGGTGTATGATCCTTTTAATGTGTTGTTGGATTCTGTTTGCTAGTATTTTGTTGAGGAATTTTGCATCTATATATATCAGTGATATTGGTCTGTAATTTTCTTTTTTTGTAGTATCTTTATCTGGTTTTGGTATCAGGGTGATGGTGGCCTCATAGAATGAGTTTGGAAGTGTTCCTTCCTCTGCAATTTTTTGGAAGAGTTTGAGAAGGATAGGTGTTAGCTCTTCTCTAAGTGTTTGATAGAATTCACCTGTGAAGCCATCTGGTCCTGAACTTTTGTTTGTTGGAAGATTTTTAATCACAGTTTCAATTTCATTACTTGTGATTGGTCTGTTCATATTTTCTATTTCTTCCTGGTTCAGTCTTGCAAGATTATACCTTTCTAAGAATTTGTCCATTTCTTCCAGGTTGTCCATTTTATTGGCATAGAGTTGTTTGTAGTAGTCTCTTAGGATGCTTTGTATTTCTGTGGTGTCTGTTGTAACTTCTCCTTTTTCATTTCTAATTTTATTGATTTGAGTCCTCTCCCTCTTTTTCTTGATGAGTCTGGCTAATGGTTTATCAATTCTGTTTATCTTCTCAAAGAACTAGCTTTTAGTTGTATTGATCTTTGCTATTGTTTTCTTTGTTTCTATTTCATTTATTTCTGCTCTGATCTTTATGATTTCTTTCCTTCTGCTAACTTTGGGTTTTGTTCGTTCTTCTTTCTCTAGTTCCTTTAGGTGTAAGCTTAGATTATTTATTTGAGATTTTTCTTGTTTCTTGAGGTAGGCTTGTATAGCTATAAACTTCCCTCTTAGAACTGCTTTTGCTGTATCCCATAGGTTTTGGATTGTCTTGTTTTTATTGTCATTTGTCTCTAGGTATTTTTTGATTTCCTCTTTGATTTCTTCAGTGATCTCTTGGTTTTAGTAACGTAGTGTTTAGCCTCCATGTGTTTGTGTTTTTTACGTTTTTTCCCCTGTAATTCATTTCTAATCTCATAGCGTTGTGATCTAAAAAGATGCTTGATATGATTTCAATTTTCTTAAATTTACCGAGGCTTAATTTGTGACCCAAGATGTGATCTATCCTGGAGAATGTTCTGTGCACACTTGAGAAGACAGTGTAATCTGCCGTTTTTGGATGGAATGTCCTATAAATATCAATTAAATCTATCTGCTCTATTGTGTCATTTAAAGCTTCTGTTTCCTTATTTATTTTCATTTTGGGTGATCTGTCCATTGGTGTAAGTGAAGTGTTAAAGTCCCCAAATATTTTGTGTTACTGTCGATTTCCTCTTTTACATCTGTTAGCGGTTGCCTTATGTATTGAGGTGCTTCTTTGTTGGGTGCATATATATTTATAATTGTTACATCTTCTTGGATTGATCCCTTGATCATTATGTAGTGTCTGTCCTTGTCTCTTGTAACATTGTTTATTTTAAAGTCTATTTTATCTGATATGAGTATTGCTACTCCAGTTTTCTTTTGATTTCCATTTGCATGGAATATCTTTTTCCATCCCATCACTTTCAGTATGTATGTTTCCCTAGGTCTGAAGTGGGTCTCTTGTAGACAGCATATATATGGGTCTTGTTTTAGTATCCATTCAGCAAGCCTGTGTCTTTTGGTTGGAGCATTTAATCCATTCACGTTTGAGGTAATTATCGATATGTATGTTACTCTGACCATTTTCTTAATTGTTTTGGGTTTGTTTTTGTAGGTCCTTTTCTTCTCTTGTGTTTCCCACTTAGAGATGTTCCTTTAGCATTTGTTGTAGAGCTAGTTTGGTGGTGCTGAATTCTCTTAGCTTTTGCTTGTCTGTAAAGCTTTTGATTTCTCCATCGAATCTGAATGAGATCCTTGCCAGGTAGAATAATCTTGGCTGTAGGTTCTTCCCTTTCATCACTTTAAGTATATCATGCCACTCCCTTCTGGCTTATAGAGTGTCTGCTGAGAAATCAGCTGTTAAACTTATGAGAGTTCCCTTGTATGTTATTTGTCATTTTTCCCTTGCTGCTTTCAGTAATTTTTCTTTGTCTTTCATTTTTGCCAATTTGATTAGTATGTGTCTTGGCGTTTTTCTCCTTGGGTTTATCACTGCGCTTCCTGGACTTGGATGGCTATTTCATTTTCCATATTAGGGAAGTGTTTGACTATAATCTCTTCAAATATCTTCTTAGGTCCTTTCTCTTTCTCTTCTCCTTCTGGGACCCCTATAATGTGAATGTTGTTGCATTTAATGTTGTCCCAGAGGTCTCTTTGGCTGTCTTCATTTATTTTCATTCTTTTTTCTTTATTCTGTTCTGCAGCAGTGAATTCCACCATTCTGTCTTCCAGGTCACTTATCCGTTCTTCTGCCTCAGTTATTCTGCTATTGATTCCTTCTAGTGTAGTTTTCATTTCAGTTATTGTATTGTTCATCTCTGTTTGTTTGTTCTTTCATTCTTCTAGGTCTTTGTTAAACATTTCTTGCATCTTCTCGATCTTTTCCTCTGTTGTTTTTCCGAGGTCCTGGATCATCTTCATATTATTATTCTGAATTCTTTTTCTGGAAGGTTGTCTATCTCCACTTCCTTTAGTTGTTTTTCCAGGGTTTTATCTTGTTCCTTCATCTGGTACATAGCCCTCTTCCTTTTCATCTTGTCTATCTTTCTGTGAATGTGGTTTTTGTTCCACAGGCTGTGGGTTTTTTCCCACAGTATTGTAGTTCTTCTTGCTTTTGCTGTGTGCCCTCTGGTGGGTAAGGCTATCTAAGAGGCTTGTGCAGGTTTCCTGATGGTAGGGACTGGTGGTGGGTAGAGCTGGGTGTTGCTCTGGTGGGCAGAGTTCAGTAAAACTTTAATCCACTTGACTGCTGATGGGTGGGACTGGGTTCCCTTCCTGTTGGTTGTTTGACCTGAGGCAACCCAACACTGGAGCCTACCTGGGCTCTTTGGTGGGGCTAATGGCAGACTCTGGGAGGGCTCACGCCAAGGAGTACTTCCCAGAACTTCTGCTGCCAGTGTCCTGTCCCCACAGTGAGCCACAGCCACCCCTGCCTCTGCAGGAGACCCTCCAACACTAGCAGGTAGGTCTGGTTCAGTCTCCCCTGGGTTCACTGCTCCTTCCCCTGGGTCCCGACGCGCATACTACTTTGTGTGTGCCCTCCAAGAGTGGAGACTCTGTTTCCCCCAGTCCTGTCGAAGTCCCGCAATCAGATCCCACTAGTCTTCAAAGTCTGATTCTCTAGGAATTCCTCCTCCCGTTGCCGGACCCCCAGGTTGGGAAGCCTGACGTGGGGCTCAGAACCTTCACTCCAGTGGGTGGACTTCTGTGGTATAATTGTTCTCCAGTCTGTGAGTCACCCACCCAGCAGTTATGGGATTTGATTTTGCTGTGATTGTGCCCCTACCATCTCATTGTGGCTTCTCCTTTGTCTTTGGATGTGGGGTGTCTTTTTTTGGTGAGTTCCAGTGCCTTCCTGTCGATGATTGTCCAGCAGCTAGTTGTGATTCTGGTGTTCTCACAAGAGGGAGCGAGAGCACGTTCTTCTACTCCACCATCTTGGTTCAGGCCCCTAGTTTCTATCTATATTGATTTTTTTTTTTTTTTCGGTACATGGGCCTCTCACTGTTGTGGCCTCTCCCGTTGCGGAGCACAGGCCCCGGTCGCGCAGGCTCAGCGGCCATGGCTCACGGGCCCAGCCACTCCGCGGCATGTGGGATCTTCCTGGATCGGGGCACGAACCTGTGTCCCCTGCATCGGCAGGCGGACTCTCAACCACTGCGCCACCAGGGAAGCCCTATATTGATTTTTAAAATACCCAATCATTCACTTATAAGACTCTACTTAAGTAACTGTTTATACTTAGCCAGCTACACCCACTTAGAGCACTTCTTGTTGGCAACAGGTAGCTAGGTAAAATAGCATATATCAGTTACTAGGTGCCAGACATTGTGCTAAGTGATTAACATATGGTATTTCATTTAATGCTGTACCTGTAGGACTCACGATCATGAAACTGAGCCTCAGAGAGTTTACCTCAGCTGTCCAAGATTACCAGCTAGTAATCCAGGTTTGTCTGACTCTTTAGGCCATGCTCTACTTTAATCTGGCGGGTAAATTATCACAAACCATTGTTTGATCTTTTATGAAATCTTCTTCTATAGCTGATATTGCTCTGAAAGTAATTCCAAGAAGAGGGCTTTTTAAAATGTTTTATTCAGGGCTTCCCTGGTGGCGCAGTGGTTGAGAGTCCATCTGCCGATGCGGGGGACACAGGTTCGTGCCCCGGTCCGGGAAGATCCCACGTGCAGCGGAGCGGCTAGGCCCGGGAGCCATGGCCGCTGAGCCTGCGCGTCCGGAGCCTGTGCTCCGCAACGGGAGAGGCCACAACAGTGAGGGGCCCGCGTACCACAGGAAAAAAAAAAAAAAATGTTTTATTCAATTTACTATTTTAAAGGCAAGCATTCATTTGGCTGCATGTTTTAATGAGACAACAAAACTAAGCCACAGAAAGGGTAATCATCCCAAAATGATCTTCAGAGATATTTTAGAACAAGAATTCTGCTATTAAGCCCTCCTTCCCCCTTTTCTTATCCCATATGGCTGATCAGTTCTTTTCTAGAGTTAACATATTCTCTCTTTTATTACTAATGACACTATTTAATTCCTTATCTGTATGTCTCTGGGAAGGTTTTGAAGACCCAGTGTTGATGGCATTCCTTTATACTCTTTGTATACTCAGAACTGCAAGATTCTTATAGTGCCTGGTAAATAGTAGGAGTTAAATAACTTTGAAAGAATGAAGAGTCAGCAGGACTTAGTTCCTTGCTTGGGTCAAAAAGGAAAGGAAATAGATAAGGATCCAATAATTTAGGAACTTGAATTTATTATTTGCATAGTGTGAGTTTCATTATTAAAACGATCTGTGGAAAGCATGTACTATCTGGGTACAAACTATTTCAGTACAAACTAGATGTATCACATTTTCTTGTGGATTTTAAGATTTTGAGCCAAAAAATGCCCAGAAGATGAAACAATTTTTTTTTTTGTTTTTTGTTTTTTGCGGTATGCGGGCTTCTCACTGTTGTGGCCTCTCCCGTTGCGGAGCACAGGCTCCGGACACGCAGGCTCCGGACACGCAGGCTCAGCGGCCATGGCTCACGGGCCTAGCTGCTCCGCGGCATGTGGGATCTTCCCAGACCGGGGCACGAACCTGTGTCCCCTGCATCGGCAGGCGGACTCTCAACCACTGCGCCACCAGGGAAGCCCTGAAACAATGTTTTGTGATCATTTATCCACCAGGTTTTTAAAAATGTGTAAATAATATATGTTCATTGTAGAAAAATTTAGTGTAAAAGAGGCAAAAAAGAAAATGAAAATCGCTGTATTTTCATCATTTCAATCGCTGTAACTACTGCTACATTTTGGTGAATAGCTTTCCAGAATTTTTTCCTGTGCGTAAGGAGTAAGAAATATTACATGTGGGCCTAAGCAGTTGAGATTGTATCATAGAAGCAAGTACTTATTTATTTAAGAAGCAAAGATTTTCTTCCCTTGCAAGTGAACCTGGTACCAATAAATGTTAGCTGCTATTGTTTTATTACAGTTGTTATTATTAATGACATCATTATTTGATTATAGCAGAAAAAAATTAAATGCTTATAATAAATATTTGAATTATTTTTATAAGGTTTTTTGCCTCAAGTAGTTGTTTGGGAAGTCTAAAAATATTCAGATTGTATTTTTCTTTCTTTTTCTTTTGTCGTTATAGAATTCCTCAGAGAGTCATAGTTGTGCCAGAAGTCTCTTAATGGCAGATAGAATGCAAATAGTTGTGATTCTGTCTGAGTTTTTCAATTCCACATGGCAGAAGGCAAATTGTGCAAGTAAGTAATTCTTTCATTTTCATGTTGCTGTCATGGTTCAACAGTATAGATGTCATTTTATTTGAGTCTGAAAATTTTGAATATTTTTTGTTACTAAGTTTAAATGAACTGTGATTAGCATCACAGTTTATTAGTGAGAAATGCTTGGGCAAATACTGAAAGGCAGAAAAGTGTAGCAGTTAACAGTGAGCTTTGCAGTCAGACAGATCTGGAATTTATTCTAAGCTCTGCCATTTATTAGCCCTAACCTACTACTGTCAGACCTTGGGCATGTGATTTTACCTCTTGGAGCTTCAGTTTCCTTATCCGTAAATTGGTGGTAATAATGGAACCTACTTTATATGATTGTTTTGAGGAGTAAATGAAATAAACTGTGTAAAGCACTTAGCTTAGTATCTGGCATATAGTTAATGTTCAAGGAATGTTAGCTGCTTAATATACTAGTAATTATGATGTTTATAATAATCTGTGATGGGGGAGGTGATAATGTCTGTTCTACCAGTTTTGCAGGCTTGTATAATGAAATGAGATCTATTTTCAAGCATTCTTTAGGAAAATTAAAATCACTATTTCAATTCATAAGTTTTTGAATACCAACTATGTACTAGGAAATTCTTATTTTCTATTCCTTATAATGTTTGAGGAAAGAAGTTATAGTTACAATATAACCTAAAGCAGACAAATAACTGCTATAATAAAGTTATAGAGTCTTGGGGAAGCTGAAAATAAATCAGATTGGAGAGAATTTGAAATACTTCCTGGAGGAGGTACCTTTTGATCCTACACTTTTGTGACTGGGCATGATTTCAATAAGTAGAGATGAGAGGAAGGACATTGCAGATAGGGAGGCATTGTGAACAGAGGCACAGAGGTATAAAAGAGTAGTAGACGTTACAGGATGCTGGAAGCACAATGGGAGGTAAACTTGGAAAGGGAAGGTAAGACCTTGACCTATATAGTAGTTTATCACTTATGCCAACATTTTTCGTACTGCCTAGAACACCAGCATAGTATTAAGAAATGGTTATATACTATAGTATCTTGGGAATTTACAATACACATAGAATATTAAAGGCAGTGAGAAGGACTATAGGTTAAAAAAAACTTTTAAACATCATTTAACCTAGCACTTTCTGAGCTTTTTTCTTTTTAAACTACAAAGACCCTTTCTTTTTCTTTTTTTTTTTTTGTGGAACCCCATTGGAAGAGAGAGACCAGTGAGGAAATTCTTACAATGGTTTAGGCAAGAAGCAAAGAAAACATTAAGTAGGGCATGGGCTGTGGAAATAGAAAGGATAGAGTGAATTAAAAAATCTGTGTATCTGTAAGTCATTAAGGAACTTAACTTTTTAAGGACTTTGTCTTTTTGTTTAGTTCATATGAAGAAAAACTGTAAATGGAAAAAAGACTCCCTGCTAAGTTTCTTTTCCTTTGTAGTATACCATGGATATTAAATATTAACTTTTAAATTTGTTTCTATTTATTAATTCAAAATTTCTGGTAATTTGAACAGAGGCTTGACTGACAGCTAACTTTTTTTTAAAGCAAATCTTTACTTTTTTGGAGTAAAACTTTTTAGTGTAAATATGATTGAACAGAGTTTGCTTAACTTATATGGAAGAGCTGTTTTTAATTATTCTTAAGCCCTTCCGAAAAATCCATTGATATAGGAAAAAATATGTTAATTGCAAATAATTTAAAATCAGTTAATTAGAATAAGTGGGGTATGTGTTGGGATTCACTTCTTTTGACTGATGTTACTTAATTTACATACTTGAGAGGTAAAGCATGTTTTCTTTAAAAGGTATTTTGTAATGAATTTACTAATTTAAAATAGCTTTCTTCTCTGGCTATTTAAAAAAAAATAAAAAGGAAAGAAAACATTTTGCTGCATATTTACTCAGTATGGTAGATTTAAAACTCTTTAGAATAAATTCTTAGGGTACTTTTGTTTTTCTGTGAGCCATCCTATCTTGAAAATATTCCTTGATTGAACTTCTGAAGAAAAAATGAAATGTTTACTTCCTAATTAAAATTAATTTGGCCAAAATATATGACCAAGCAAGGTGCAGAGAAATATGACATCTTTTGGAGAATTAGATAGCTGAGTGGGCAGGAAAGACAGGAAGACTTAGTTTTCATTCTGCTTACATTTGTACCCTTTGGATTGTATACCATAGCATTTAATACCTATTCAAAAATACATAAAAAATTTTAAAACTTGATGGACTGTCCAAATCTGCCATGATTATTCATATGTTAGATGTAATCAGAGAGATTGGCTATTTTCTTTTTCCAGATTATGCATTTAAAAAAAGTTATCTTCCATTCATTGTTTCATTCACATTTTAAAATTTATCATAATTTATATTCTGTATTTTATATGGAAATAAAATAGTTTTATAAATTTGTGCTCCTCAGATGTTTTCCCTTGGGTATTCATTCTAAAGTAATCATCTAGGACTTCCCTGTTGGTCCAGTGGTTAAGACTTTGCCTTCCAATGCAGGGGATGTGGATTCGATCCCTGGTTGGGGAGGTAAGATTCCACATGCCTCGAAACCAAAAAACTAAAACATAAAACAGAAACAATATTGTAACAAATTCAATAAAGACTTTAAAAAAAATGGTCCCCATCAAAAAAATCTTTAAATAAAATAATAAAATAAAATAATCACCTTACCTAGAAATGAATAATCTTTACCAAATTACCTGGAAACACTTCTAATTATGTTTTCTACAAATCTCTGTAATAAAGATAGCATGAACATTTTCTGAAAAATTTAAAGAATTGTTCAAAAAACTTTGCAGTTTTTACCAAAATTTAATAAAGCATTCTTACTTGAGCAACATAGTCTTCTGTTACAAAGCAGTGAGAAAAGAAATTTGAAGGAAGGAGAAAATGAGCTAAAGAAGGTGAATAGCAAGTCAGCAATTAAATTAAATAATATTTCTCAATGTCATGGCCCTTGGTTCATTTGAACTTCACAATAAGCCAAGCCCTGTGAGGTAGAATGGGGGCTCAGAAAGTGTAAATGAACTGCAGATCAAGAGCCTAGAACTAAAATCGGAGGGCTTTAAGATTGTTCATCTGCATAGACAGTGTTCATGAGTTAAGGCCTAATTTTGTTTTTAAAGTGCTATTTGACAAATTCATTGCACAGTCTCTATTTTAAGAAATATTAGCCCTGCACTTTAGCCCTACAAAGTTTAATATCTATGCTATATACATGTTTGATATCATGGAAAACCTAGTCTTTTACTAAAAATATAAATGTAAAATACTCTTTTTTTTCCTAAAGACCTATCAGTACTACATAAAATTAAAACTAGATAATGTGAAAAAAAGGTTTTTAATAGGGTTGCACATTTTCTAATGTTAATGGTCAGCAATGATCAGGAATCAGGCATCAGGTTCTGAGACAATCGCATCTCTAGCAACCAGATCTATTAAACCACTGATTTCATGGAATCCTCACTCTTTTATTTTCTTAATAAATGATGCTAAAGGCTTCTCTTTTCCTTTTACTTAAAGGTTAATCCGTTTGTTACCTATCCAGTCATTGTTTTTAAAAAATCTTTGGCCTTTAGAAATAGGTAAAAGAATGAATACAAAGGATATTTACTCTATTAATAAAATGGAAGAAAGCAATCATATCACACTATAATTTTAAATGAATTTGTGCCTGATCAGAAGTTTGCCTAGGATGTTGTCATTTTGTATTGTAGGAGACCAAAATGTGCCATCCCAAAATATGCCTCTTTGGCATAAGGATTATTTTGAGAAACCGCAGACACAGGAGAAGCTCTGAAAACAGAGTAGAAATAACCATTTTGTATGAGAAATTTATATTTATTAAGGAAATCTCCACTTGTAAGGGTGTCTCCCTCTCTGTACCAGGATGAAAAGGATGACTTTAAATCACTAGAGAATCTTATAAATGGAGACGTCAGGGACATAATCTGCATAACCTTATGCTTGTTTACCTCACTTTTCCTGGTCATTTCCCCATAACTGACCTCCCCCACACCCATCTTTGCTTTTACCTGAAGATGATATTCAAGTCTGACTTCTAAGCCACCCCTTTGAGTTACTCAGTTTCCCTTTGTATCTTCTGTGTATATGTGGAAGATATACAAACTTCTGTTTGTTTTTCTCCTATTGATCTGTCTTTTGTTACAGGGGACCCAACTGAGAAATTACAAGGGTAGAGGGAAAATTATGTTTCCTCCCCTACCGTATATACATGAAAACACAGTATAAATATTCCCCCCAAAATCTAGATTATTTGCTTTTTTATTTAAACATAAAAAGACTGGTCGTGCTTGCTTCGGCAGCACATATACTAAAATTGGAACGATACAGAGAAGATTAGCACGGCCCCCGCGCAAGGATGACACGCAAATTCGTGAAGCGTTCCATATTTTTAGCAATTATACTCCAAGAAAGATGTTAAAAAAATAGACATAAAAAAAAAGACTGGTCAGTTTTCTCAGAACTTATGTAAAACTGTTAAATACAAGCTATGAACCCTTTTGTCTCAGTTAACTTTTTGTGGTGATCTAGTTATTAAATTTGCAAATACAGAGCTGATAAGTGATGCCAGCAATAGAACTCTTTAATGGTAAATAATCTGGAGTCTATTCAGTCTGACACCTAAAAGATAAAATGGGAAGGAAAAAAATTACGAAGGAAGAACAAAAACTACTGAGATGTTTTTAAAATTTGTTTTTAATTGAGACTTAAACCAATATGTGATCCATTTTGTAAGAATATATATTTTGATATAAAATGACTATTCCTTTTTCATCCTCTGTGCTAGAAAATGCAAAACTATAATTATATAAATATCTTTTTTTTTTTTTTTTTTTTTTTTTGCGGTACGTGGTCCTCTCACTCTTGTGGCCTCTCCCGTTGCGGAGCACAGGCTCCAGACGCGCAGGCTCAGCGGCCATGGCTCACGGGCCTAGCCGCTCTGCGGCATGTGGGATCTTCCTGGACCGGGGCACGAACCCATGTCCCCTGCATCGGTAGGCGGACTGTCAACCACTGCGCCACCAGGGAAACCCTATAAATATCTTTTAAAGTTAATTTAAGGGGCTATTAAAATTTTTCTAAATAATATTATTGAAAATATAAACATGTAAAGCTATAAAAGCTAAAATATTGTTTAAAAGAATACTTTTAAAAGTAATACGTTGCCAAAAAAAATCACCTTTCTACTTGATCTAGCTGTGGGTTGGCACGTAGTCTTTGCCATTATTACTTGATGAAAGGAAGGCTAGACACTCAATGAAAGAGAGTGCCATCCTAATACAACATTGTTAATCAAGTATACTCCAATATAAAAAAAAAGAGTGCCATCCGTTACCACTACCATCTATTTTATCTTTAGAATTTCTGTGTCTTTGAATGATATTAGTCTTCATTAGAAATGAGTTTTTGGAAACTGATTGAAACTCAAAAGGAGTGTACACAACTCTTCCAATTCATATTACAAATAACATGGAAATTAATTCTTGTGGAGAGTGACTGTTAAGAAGTAAAGAAAATATATCAAGGATTTCTCCTCTTCACAATTTTAAAGCTGTTATCAGAAGTGTATTGTTAACGCATATATGTGGAACCTAGAAAAATGGTACAGATGAACGGGTTTGCAGGGCAGAAATAGAGACACAGATGCAGAGAACAAATGTATGGACACCACGGGGGGAAAGTGGCGGGGCGGGGGGTGGTGGTATGATGAATTGGGAGATTGGGATTGACATATATACACTAATATGTATAAAATGGATAACTAATAAGGACCTGCTGTGTAAAAAAATAAATTAAAAAATGTCTATGTGTTTGAAAAAAAAAGTTTTTTTTTAAAAAAAGAAGTGTATTGTTGATATAGGGATAGCCTGGTTGTTGAGATGCTTCTTGGTTATCTTATGCATATGACAGGTGCATAATTAGTAGAGTGACCAGATTTGATGAGACTATGAATTGCTTTATGGTAAAGTGTTTTGGTACTTTGTTTTTGTTCTTTTTTCAACTTTATTGAGATATAATTGACATATAACATTGTTTAAGTTTAAGGTGTATAGTGTGTTGATTTGATACACTTATATATTGCAGAATGATTACCACCATAGTGTTAGGTAACACCTCCGTCATGTCACATAATTACCATTTTGTATGTGTGTGTGTGTGTGTGTGTGTGTGTGTGTGTGGTGAGATCATTTAAGATTTATTCTCTTAGCAACTTTCAAGTATAGAATACAGTATTGCTAACTAAAATCACCGTACTGTACATTTGATCCCCAGAACTTATCTTACAGCTGGAGGTTTGTGCCCTCCGACAAATATCTCCCCATTTCTCCCACCCCCCAGCCTTTGGCAATCACCATTCTGCTCTCTGTTTCTGGGAGTTCAGCTCATAGTTGACTGTATATGCAGGAATTTATTTCTGGACTCTCCATTCTGTTTGATTGATCTCCTTTCCTCTGATAGGAGAAAATCTTCCCTAGTTGATGAAACTCCTGGAGAAGGGATTTATGACAACTGATTTTCTTTTGGAAGCTCTGTCTTCAAGCAGATAAAGGGAACTCACAGAAAGCTTCTCTCTGCCTTGGCTATTTTCCAAGTGCTGTCAGCTCAGAATAATCCGTATGGCAAATATTCTGCCACTCTTCACTTTTTATGTCTTGATTCTTTAAATATCAATAATAAAACTTGATAGTTAACCAGAAGATCAATTAATCAGAACCCATCTTTCCCATATTTTATCTAAATGGTAACATACTAAGCATTGGACTCATTTATATCTTATAATTTAAAATGTCCTAGTTTTCATACTTATTAAACTTAATTATGTTGTTTAAGTACAAAGTTCCCATAGTTTAATACTATGTTTTCCGAAGCTTGCCCTATTTTTCAGAAATTGATAATTGTCTCTGTTGTTCTCTATAGAATTAGTTTTGAAAAACAGCAGAGATCCTTATACAAGCTCCTAATAGATGCCAAATACTTTATCTAAAGATGCATACATAATTCCTGTTATGATATTTAGTGGGTTTCTATGTAAGGTCTTAACTTGAATCCTTAACACCTTTAAGAATGCCTCTTGAGCTGATGCTTGAGCCCTCACTGAGAAAGAAGCTATGCTAATCTGTCCTTGATGAGGCTGCATTGATTATCTGAGATGAGGAAAATTCATAATGACCACTTCACTTAGTGCTTATAGGAAGCTTTATTACTACTAATATTTCTTTTTTTTTTTGCGGTACGCGGGCCTCTCACTGCTGTGGCCTCTCCCATTGCGGAGCACAGGCTCCGGACGCGCAGGCTCAGCGGCCATGGCTCACGGGCCTAGCCGCTCCGCGGCATGTGGGATCTTCCCGGACCGGGGCACGAACCCGTGTTCTCTGCATCGGCAGGCGGACTCTCAACCACTGTGCCACCAGGGAAGCCCCATATAAATTACTTTTTTATAAAGAAATTATTTCAGTTACATACTTTGTATAGAAGTATGAATCACTCACATTCATGCTTTATACTGCTTTTGTAAGACAATCCAGGGACACACACACCCCCATATTGTGCATGTCAGTTGCCATGATGTGGCTCATTATACACAGATGTACAGTTGTTGTGGATGAAATTGTATACCCTCTACTTCCCTCCAAAATGTCAACTACAAAAACTGAAAACTTCTTCAATCTCGTTAGCACAATATAATAATATTATGCATATTTGTAACTTTGTTTTTATTTATATATACTCTACCTCGTGTAAAAAGATTCAAGTCTACTTTGTGATGATGTTAAACCAGGATTAAGAGAGACTTATGTTATTTTTTTTTTTTAAGAATTTAGTGTGTGAACTTTTTGAAAGCCAACAGAGAGAGTAACATTTTTAAATAGTAAAGGAAAAATGGTATAATTAAGATAATACTTAATCAAGAGCCTGGAAAGTATATTTTGTATTTCAATGCCTTACTAACTTGATGTATGATCCTCAGTATATCACTTTATTTCTCTAGCTGTTTCCTAATTTGTGAAGTGATCCCTCAGATTTTTAAATAATAAGGTGAACAGTCAGAACAGGACTTACATGCTGAAGAAGATAAAGCTGCAGAGAATGTAGAGTGTGTGAGTTCAGAGAGGGAAAGACTCTTGGAATAGGTTCATCAGCAGGGCCCCAGGTATGCCAGGTGCAGGCCAAGTCCTACACTAGGGGCCATGTAAGGGGATGAGTGGGGCTGGATTCCAGCTCAGCTTCTGGAGGTAGGAGCACTTTTTTGTAAATAATCTACCTGGACAGAATCTTTTTCCAGTTTGCACAAAGGAGTCTTTATGTGCTAGTTGCTGCCCTGTTTACCAGTTTTAGGCTTCATCTCAGTTGCCAGCACTGATCAGTTGGTAGCGACTGCCTGAATCCCTGCATGGTGTAAGAAATCTATGGGTGGTGGAGGGAGGAGCAGTGGCATGTATTTATTGATTCCCAGTATTGAACTTTAATTGTCTAGAGTGTAGATATTTTATATTTGTAGTGTTTGCAAGTGCAGGCTCAGGAATTAGACTGAGTAGAAATTCCAGGTTTTTACTTACCAGTTTTATGACCTTGGGTAACTTCTTAATTCCTCTCTGCCTTTGTTCCTTATTTAGAAAATGGAGATGATAGTTCTCGCCTCATAGGATTGTTGTAAGAATTGAATAAATGTGTTTAAAGTACAAGCTTGGAACATGGCAACTACTCAGTTAACATTAGCTTTCATTGTAGTGATTGTTGTTTATAATAGTGCATGCATCATATAGTGTGTCATATCCTAATGTCTACTCTAAGGGAGGGAAAAAATCTTTTTCCTCTATCCATTTTAGGTTCTCTGGCTGGAACTCTCTAATTAGACTGGCCAAAGACGGAGTAACAAGAGAAAACAAACAGAAGTTTATTAACAAGTGCATTGCATATGTACACACGGGAGCACCCAGTGATGAGTAACCCAAATGGATGGTTAGAATTTGGGTTTATATACCATCTTAGGATAATCAGAAGAGAAAGGGTTTTGGTCTTCTGGATGAAGGAGGCAAGTTATGGGAAAGTGACCAGGAAAAGTATAGTAAATGGGATTGTTTAGTAAGGTTTGTTACATAGATTTAAGTTAGAACCATCTCCATTGTTAAAGAGTTAGTTGTTAAGAGTCCTCCCTTTTCTTTTTCTTGAGAGAGAGACATCTTTGCAAATGGAAATTTCCTTTACAAGTGTAAATTTTATCTACAAAATAAAAACTTGTGCCCTGTTTTTAGAGTTCTTCCTGAATCTGTTGGTTCTTACAGGCCTTTACTTTTTAAAAATTTATTTATTTTTGGCTGCATTGGGTCTTCGTTGCTGTGCGCGGGCTTTCTCTAGTTGCGGCGCGCGGGGGCTACTCTTCTTTGCGGTGCGCGGGCTTCTCCCTGCAGTGGCTTCTCTTGTAGTGGAGAATGGGCTCTAGGTGCGCAGGCTTCAGTAGCTGTGGCACGCGGGCTCAGTAGTTGTGGCTAATGGGCTCTAGAGCACAGACTCAGTAGCTGTGGCACACGGGCTTGGTTGCTGTGCAGCATGTGGGATCTTTCCCAACCAGGGCTCGAACCCACGTCCCCCGCATTGGCACGCAGATTCTTAACCACTGCGCCACCAGGGAAGTCCTTAAAGGCCTTTAGCTCAGAGTAATCCATATGCCAAAGAGACATATTTTGAGTTGGCATATTCTGGTACTCTTCACTACCTATTCAGCGTATCTCTTATCCATTGATTTCTTTCTGTTTGCATTGCCACCTTTCTCCTGGATAACTGCAACAGCCTTCTATCCTGTCTCTCCCCTCCCAGTTGAAAGATCATAATAGATGGCCCTGAGTGTGTATAATATACAGCTCTCAGTTAAATTTAAGAAGAACAAGAGTATGGTTGAGTACTAGAGAATAGAAAGTATTTGAACATCCCTTGTGGAGTAATTGGTAGGGCATCTACAAGGATTGTTTTGTGGCCCTGAAACTAGTTTGAATTGAGTCCCCTCATTATAACTTTAGAATTTTCTATAATAGTGTTCTACAACCACAATTGGGAGTAGAGAAAGTTAATGAAGGTTTTAAATATTTGTGAGTATGTGGAATGTAAAAAGGGCAAGGATTCTAGGAAAGTGAGATTGAAATGGTTGACTATGAGTTCCAGGATATGGTGCCAGGCACTTGAACCTAGATCCCAGAGGGTAAGCTGAGAGCACAGGGAGAGGTAAAAGCAAACTGAGGATAAAGAATAATTTCATCCAAGAAGGGAGAATAGATTAAAAAATTGTGCTATGTTCATACATAGAAATAGAAAACAATTCAAAGGAATGAACTTGAGCTAATGCTAAGTGAGAGTAGCAAGTTGCCGAGGAATATCATTTATGTAAGATTTTTAGAAAGACATAAAACAAGTGTATTTATTTCCAGATTTTACTTGAAGTCCCTTTATCAGTATTTTATGCAAGATTCTCACCAGCTTGTTTCTCTGGTCTCCCAACTCACAATAGATTAGAAAGAGCAGATTTTAAAAGATTAACCTCTTAGATGCAATAACTGACCCACTAGTGAAGATGGAAGAGACCCAGAACTACTAAATGTAACCCAGAAAACAATCAAACAGCATATGAGTTTAGCTAAAATTAATGCAGGATAAATAGTCTTATGCCTAAACAGCACTAAGAGTACTCCTATTAAGGTGGCATTTGATAACTGATATTCATGATTAAGACTTTGTACCATCAAAAATCAATTTCAATTTTACTTGGTATATGGTTTTTACAAAGAGAGAAAAGTATGTGACTATTTTAATATTTTCATTTAAATGATTATGATGTAAAAAAAAACCTTTTGGAAATTAAAAGGGGTAAGCTTCATGTATTTGGAAAATTCTCTTAATGTGGAACACTTCATGCTTGTTTGAATAAAGGATTACGATAGTGTGAAACAGAAGATAACAGCTTGAGAGATAAATGACTATATATAATTGTTGCTTGAGATATATTAATCTACTTTTTGGTTTCTTGACAGATTGTTTAACGAACAAAAGTGAAGAATTATCAAATAGCACAGTATACTTCCTGAATCTGTTTAATCACACCTTGACCTGCTTTGAGAATAACCTTCAGGTATTTTATATATGACACTTGAAATTAAAATGCTGTCTTGTCCAAGTGAATAATAAATAATTCCAATTTTTATAGCATTAATTGTTGATATTTATCTACATACACAGTGTAGAGGTAGACCTGGATTTCTGCTAAATTCTTCTATTACTAGCCCTTAGGCAAATCATCAAAACTTCAGTTTTTTAATTTGTAGGATGGGAATAGTAAGATCTACCCTGCCTACCTTCCAGTATTTTGTAGTCAGGATCCAATGAGTTAATGAGTGTGAACATATTAACTGAGGCATGTGATTGTTTAATTAAAACACAGTGTTGTTCTATCAGACAATAATTTTTCTTGACTTTGTTTATGCAATAATGTATTTTGCAATTCAGTATGATTCTGTCTATAAAAAGCTTATTCTTTGCCTCAATATTTGCTTAAATATATCTTACCTACTTTAAAAGGTGCTGTTTAATAAGGTAACTTTGAGTTTTGAATTATAATATAAAAGGTAACCTTTAAGAAACCTACCTTCTTGGGTTTTGTTTTCTCCACCTCTGACCCTTGAATGTTAGTACTGGAACGTTCCTGGTAGCGGTGAGGGGTGAAATTGGAATTCTGGTAAAATCCTAGTTTTGAAACTTGCTTTTTAACAAGTAGGTAATCCCCACAAATAGATAGAAATATATTTAGGATATAGGTATGTATAACTTTCTCTTTAATAAATGTGATAACATAGTATATGAATGTCCCTGAGTATAATAAAAACTATTAGATGAACATTTCCAAAATATGTGCTGCAAGATTTTAATACATAGCCCATAAAAAAGGTTTAGTGTTCTTAATAAGGGTAAGAAATGCTTTAATACAGGACTGCAGAACTTCAGTGGACTAATGTACATTATATAGAACTTCAAATGGTAACTTTGTATACAGCATTTACCAAGACTATTTGACTAGGAACTCTGGTTTTAGAGACCAAAGACACTAGTTCTGATGAATGTACTTTAGGGAAATTAGCATTTTTCCTGGGATGTTAGTTGCAAATATTTTTTCCTCATTTGTTGTTTGTCTTTTTATCATGTTTCTCTTTTTGATATGAAGAAAATTTTAATTTTTATGTTGTTAGATTTACCAAAATTAATTTAATGGCTTGTGGATTTTGTGTCACACTAGAAGGCCTTTTCCCACTTTGAGATTATTTTAAAAATTTCTCCTGTGATTGTTTTAGGACTTTCATGGTTTTGTTTTGTACATTTAAGCATCATTTTATCTGTTTGAAATTTATTTTGGTGTAAGACGTAAGGTTTAGCGCCAACCTTTTTTTCCTGTTGGCTTCTTGACTTTCAAAACATGATTTACTAAATAAATCCATGAAATGAATTTTAGAACCAAGTTCAAAATAATCAATCATTTTGATATTTTATTAGTATTGCATTACATTTTAGAGTCATCATTTGGGAAAAATTGACCTGTTATGATATTAAGCTTTCCTATCTAGGAGTACAGTATATATTCACTATTTTTTATTTCAGTAAAATAGAATATAAAATTTACCACATTACAACTTTTAAGTGTACAGTTCAGTGGCATTAAGTACACTCACATTGTTGTACAACTCTACCACCATCCATCTCCAGAATGTTTCATCTTCTCAAACTGAAACTCTGTACACATTAAGTAATAACTCCCCATTTCCTCCTTCTCTAGCCCCTGGTAATCACCATTATTCTTTATTTTTTAATGTTCTCTAGCACAGTTTTACTTATTTATTTAAACTTCCTATAGGTTTATACATTTCTTAAGTCTATTTCAAGGTATTACATAGTGTTTGGTGCCCTTATGAACGATATCTTTTCTTCCCCCACTACAGATTTTTTTTTTTGATTTAATAAAGCTTTATTTTTCAAAATATACAGCTGGTGGGACCTGTTAATGCATCTTCACCAGCAGCTGGAGCATCTCCACCCTTGGTATTTCTGGTGTAAATTACTTGAGCTCTGTGCTTTGAAACCAATTTAATAAGTCCTTTACTAAGCAGCTCCTGCAGGGCTGCCCTGGCCAGGGAGCCACGAATCTTCAGTCTCTCAGAGACGACAGCTGGAGTTATAAGCTTATAGTTGGGAACTTCTTTACAGAGTTTGTCATACGTTGCTTTGTCAAACAAGACTAGGTTATTGAGCTTGTCCCGAACTTTGCCTTTGGACCACTTCTTCTTTTTGGCCTTGCCCCCAGATTTGTTCACTGGGTCTTTGTCTTTCTTGGCCAACTTTCCGGCATCTTTCTTCTTCTTGTCATCCTTGGGTGGCATAGCGAAGCCGGGAGAGCAACTGCTATCACCTCACCTCCCTAAGATGTTGGACAAAAAGGCCCCACTACAGATTTTAACTGCCTATTTTTAAATGTTTTTTTTTTGGAATAATTTTAGACTTACAGAAAAGTTGCAAAGCTAATACAGAGAATTCCTGTATATCCCTGACCTAGTTTCCCCTAATGTTCACCTTATGTTACCAAGGTGCATTAGTCAAAAATAAAAACTGAACATTGGTATATAACTATTAACTAAATGCCAGACTTCATTCTAATTTCACCAGTTTTTCTACTAATGTCCTTTTCTGTTTCAGGATTCATTCCAGGATAATGCATTGCATTTAGTAATTGGTTACTCCTTAAAATTTCTATCATATATATAGCTACATTTCCTTTCTATTTCCAAATGCTATCCTTGTGAGTTCTTTTTTCCCTTGAATTTTCTTTAGGCTTGTTGAAGATACATTTATATTTATTGATCTTTTTGAAAACCCACCTTTGGCTTTATTTATCAGTTTCTGTTTTATTTTTCTTAATGTGTTAAGTTATGCTTTTGCATTTATTAATTCCTCCTATATTCTTTTGGTTTTGTCATTTTTCTATTTCCTTAAATTGAATGGTTTTAAAAAATTAATTAACTAATTAGTTAGTTTGTTTATTATCGGGGAGAGGTATGAGCTGGAGCTGTAGATTTGAGAGTCATCAGGTACAGACGGTATCAAGCCTAGAGACTTGGATGTGAGTGAGTGTAGATAGAGATGATGAAGAGGCCCCAAGGACTGAGTTCTGGGCAATGCCAGTGTTTTATAGGTTGTGTGTGTGTGTGTGTGTGTGTGTGTGTGTGTTTGAAAAGGGAGGAGAACCAGCTAAAGAGATAGGTGGTAGCAGTGAAATTAATGGTATTGGCTGTGGCAGTGCCTTCTGGCTCAGTGATGAGGCAGAGATGTGGGTTTAGGTTCCAGACCAGCTCCACCTTATGTAGTATGTGTTTGCAGGTGGCTTCTCTGGGAACCTGGACTGTCTGGGTGACTGTGGAGACTGCTTTTTGTGGGTGGTCCCACAGGTAGGGTGGGGCTATTATTCCAGCCCCTCGCATTTCTAGAGGACAGTAGGTGGTTGCAGGGGATAGAGGGTCACAAGAGACTGTGGTTCCGGCTAGTTTCTCTGGGAGTGGTATGACAGCTGTCATACAACCTTCCTGTGATGAAATGTGCATGTCATGCCTCTATAATTAACAGTGCTATCAAGGGCCTGGGTTTACTCTTCTGTTCTTGAGTCTCTTCAGAAAAGAAATCAGGAATGGCACGTGCTGATGTCATCTTTTTCCCAGAATCCTACTTTCTCATTTGCTTTAAACGTTGCAGGGCTTTTTGTTGTTTGACTATGCCACCATTTAGTCAGTCAGTCCCTGTATCAATGGAGAATTTTGTTTGGTTCAGTATTTTACTATCACAAATATGGACAGTCTTTTGCAGGTATTTGTATCTTTATCTGTCTGGTAGATTCCCAGAAGTGAAATTGCAATGTCAAATGATATGTACATTTTAAGTTTTAATATAAATGACTAAATTATACTCCCCCATCAAGGTACTGTGCTCCATTTTTGATCGAACACATTTAGCTGAATGTACAATTGTTCTGTGAAAAACAGGCAATGGGCTATTTCTTGTGGCAGAACTAAAGAGAGTCTTGAGTTTCTCTGTCAAGTAGATAGTAAGGGTAATATAGGGGCTACATCAGCTTAATTCCTTTAATTTTTCCTTTTCTCTTTCATTCTGATAGTTAATATTATTTCTCCAGGCTATAAGGTAAAGAATAAAGGGAATAGAAAACAAAAGTGTGAATTGACTGTTTAGCAAACTTGTTCTTGAAATACAAGCATCAGTCCCAGAAGTGGAAAAGATTGAGATTCACTAACATAATGTCTTATATCCAGTACCTGAGGTTATATTTTAGGTTATACAATTCATTGGTATTAGTCCCTTTTTGTTGACTTGAAAGGCCTGGATTAAAAGCATTGGGGTAAGAGGGCTGGGGGAGGGATGTAGTTTGGGTGCCTTTTCCTAACTCATTATAAAGTCTTCTCTGTCTCAATAAGGCAGACTTCAGGGTTCAAGTCAGCACAGGCAAGGGTATACTTTATTTATTTGGTGAGTGTAGGATAGATAAGGGCAGATGTATAAATGACAAGATAACTTAGTAAATTTTTGGTATTTAGGTATCAATAATTTGGTATATGAGCTAGTGTTGCCCTCAGTTAACAGTGGCTAGTGCAGTGGTTTTCAAAATTCAGGGGCGACTAGAAAGTACCAAATATTTTGCTGTATGCTACATACCAGTCTCTATTCCTTGGGACCTGTAATACAGGTAAGGGTATCCCTATTTTATAGATAAAACCAAGGCTCAGAGTGGTTTAGCAACCTGCCCCACACCACAGCTCAGCACTTTAACATACTCTATTATTTCCTCCAGGAGGGCAAATAAGTTTAAAAAATGTAATGTTTATTGCGTGTATTTTATGTGCCTTTGACATTTTAGGGGAGCGCACACAGTCTTCTTCAGTTAAGAAATTATTCAGAAGTATGCAAAAACTGTCATGACGCATACAAAACTCTGAGTAGTCTGTACAGTGAAATGCAAAAAATGAATGAACTTGAAAATAAGGCTGAATCTGGAACGCACTTATGCATTGATGTGGAAGATGCAGTAAGTACTTTGCTCCTGATACAACACATGTTCTGCAGTGTTGTTGAATGTGCCTTCAGTATTATTATTGGAATTTGCATATGGTGTCTTCAACCAGAAATAGCTAGTTGTAAGTAGTAAAGTTTTAGAATATCCTGATGTGTCAAACTAAAATGGAAATTAATCAGATACTTCATTAGTAAGTTGATAATTTGGTATATTTGACTTCTTTTTATTAAAGTATAGTTGATTTACAATATTATATTAGTTTCAGGTATACAACATAGTGATTTAATATTTTTATAGATTATACTCCATTTATACATTTTGTTTTTTTTAAGTTTGATAATGTGTGTCATTTTCAGAGGTATGGGTATATTGTTAAATGTTTTCATTTCAGTTTCTTGTGCACTTGTTGCTAATTCAAAAAGTCTCTAGATTTTGCTACAATATGTTTCTGAAGCCATTCCTCAGTTACTTCCTATCCTGTTGCTTTATTTCTTTATATCTATTACCATCTGAAAAGTTTTGTTTACTTATTTGTAGTCTTTCTCCCCTTACTAAAATATAAGCCATATAAAGACAAGGACATCATTGTCCTTTTTTGTTCACTGTTCAGTATCTAGAACAGCGCCTAGCAAATTGTGGGCCCTTAGTAACATGTATTGATTGAATGAATAGTCAACAAAAACTCTTTTTTCCTCCGTTGAATAGCCTGCCTTTACATGGGGCACCACTAGATGGCAATCATGCCTTTTTATGGGAATACGATGCCTGACTATTGAGGCATTAGAGGAAACTGAAAATTTATTGTCAAAAAGCAGAGAACTTGTGGTCAAAATTGGTAAACTTAATGTTTGAGAATGATGAGTGTGAATTATAGCAGCTCAGAGTGAACATAGTGGATCTGTAATATTCAGAATGGTAAAAAGCACTTAAAATGGATACACCATGGGGATTTTTGTTTGTTACTGCTCTGTTACTAATGTTTAGAGTAGTACCTGTCTTCTAGTAGGTTCCCAATAAATAATACCATCTTTTTAAAGAATAATAGTCTCTTTCTTTTTTTTAAAATAAAGAAGAAAAATGAATATTGCTTCTATGACACAAGTTGGATTACACAGGAAATCAACATGACCACCTATTTTAGAACATCCATCTTGCAATAAGCAAAAATTACAACAGACGTACAGTGCACCATTTGTAAACCATATCTCAATTAAACAAAATCCAGGCAAGAACAGTTTTAAACGCTAAATTTGATAGTTTCCTTACATCATTTAGCCTGTTTGACAGAAATCATGAGCTCAATGAAAGTGAGGTACTGCAGCCCCTAAGTGTATCTAGGGGCTAAGTAAGATATTAGTATTGTCTAATAAAGTTTCCATGACTCATTAGCTATTATATACTTAAAAAATTATTTGCTGTGAGTATGAATCTTTCATAATATCTTAGATAAGCTATTAAGCATTTCATAGATATCATCTCTTGAAGAGAAGCCCTATAAAGCTGATATTTTTATCTCCATTCTAAAAATATTACAACAAGCTCAGTGAGATTACGTAGGTAACACATGAAAGAAAATATTTTGTTTGTTTATTTTGTGAGACTTCCCCTCCCCCCCAGTTTTATTGAGGTGTACTTGACAAATAAAATTATAATATATTTAAAGTGTACAATGTGATGATTTGATATACATACATATTGCAAAAGGATTCCCACAGTCTAATTATTGACATTCATCACCTCACATAGTTACCCTTTTAAATCTTTTTTAATGAATGAAGCAAAGTATATTTCTATTGATACAAGTTCTGTGTTTGAAGTCTGTGAAAAGCTGACATTCTTTGGACAGTATTATGAATTTACAATATGAAATTTCTGTATGGATATAAATTTATACAATGACTAATCGTGAACCAGCTTATTTCCCTGACAGAAGAAATTGTCCTCAACTATTAATAGATTTTTTAGGGATGTGTATTTAGTCTAAATTTGGGGTTCTTTTTACTGACAAAATAAGTTTATGAAATTGAAGACAAATTAAATATAAAATAGAGTAACATTATTTGTTATTGTTTCAGATGAATATTACTCGAAAACTTTGGAGTCGAACTTTCAACTGTTCAGTCCCTTGCAGTGACACAGTGCCTGTAATTGCTGTTTCTGTGTTCATTCTCTTTCTACCTGTTGTCTTCTACCTTAGTAGTTTTCTTCACTCAGAGCAAAAGAAACGCAAACTCATTCTACGTAAGTTTCTTTTTATGGTTGTTTATTTACTTAGATTAAAAACCTGTATTTAAAAAAATCTAAGCCTGTTTTAGAAATAATATATACTCTGAGAACTCAAAGTATATTAGCCTAAAACATCTCTGTTCTTCAAATTTTACAACTGTGCTCACTACCAGAAGAGATGTGTAAGTTAAGTGACTTTATAATCAAACTTTAACATACAGTATCTTTCAGAAGCTTTAATTGAGAAGGCTAGATTCCCTGGAATAAGGTTGACAACAACAAAGGAATAGCAACAAAGGCTTTGCAGACCTGAAATGGCCATAATAGGGAGATAAATAGTAGAGAGCTCTTAGGCCCATTGGCAGAACCACCCATGACAGAACCACCAAACAAGTAGCAGGCAGGGAGAAACTGTAGCTTACACACAGACAATTTGTTTATGAACAAATTGGAATTGTAGTTGCAAGAAAGTTACTTGACATATAGCATGTGCTCAGTATGTGTTCATTCCTTTCCTTTCTCCCCATCAAATAAGGCAGAGCAGAAAAAAACACTAACTAGAAGGTCCCAACTAGCCAAAGAAAAGTGACCTCCAAATCTCATAGGTTTCTTGTTTATTATCAGAATGAAAGTATGGGCTTATCCCTTAGTAATTTTAGTTTTTTTAAAAAAGAATGTTTTCAGGAGAAAAAAAAGTCAGGCTTTTTTTCTCTTAAATATTATTCCTAGTTTAGGAACCTATGATGTAAAAATTCTTTCCCTTATAAATTTCTTTCTGGCATTTTTTCATGATTTATCTAACTTCATGTCTAATATATCTAACTTAAAAAAAAAACCAGATTGCTTGTAGATCAGTTTACATTGAATTTGTAATGTCTTGTCACCTCAAAAAGCTAGCTACCAGAGGAGAGAGTCTTTATCATGGGTGTATTTAGTAAAGTATTTTGAAGATTGCTAGCATTCTGTAAATATGTAATAACTCGGGCCTAAAAGTGCTTCTTTAGGGTAATAACAAAATATTGCAGGGACCTCACTGTTGAGAAACTTTATTTTTCAGGACTTGGTGTACTTTTAAAGTTTAGCATCTTATTTGCTTTGCAAATCTATTTAACTCTACAGAAGATATATAGTACTTCTGATCAGTGTTTTTGTTCGTTTGTTTTCACAATAAAAGTCATTACCATCCATCTGCTTGTATAAGCCACAAATCCTTTTAATATCTTTCAATTTCTTAACTTTTTATTTTCTTTTCTTTCCCCATTCCCTTATTCCCTCCCCTACCCCTTTTCAATTCATCAGCAAGTACTGCCAGCTCTATTTCCAAAAATATATCTTAAATTATCTTTTCTCTATCCCCACTGGTAATACCTTAGCCCAGGCCATCACCGTCTCTTACCAGCACTAAGGCAGAGGTCCCTTAACTGGTATCCCTACTTCTACTTCTTGACCCACTACAATCCATTGTCCATATAGTGGCTAGAGTAAATTTTTAAACACAAATTTTACCACGTGCTCCTCTCCCATTTGACACCCTTCCTGTGTACCCGTCGCACCTAGAATAAAATACAGACTTATTCCAAGGTCTGCTCTCCAAGCTGCATGTGACCTGGTCCCCATCTGCCTTCGTAAACTCCTGTGTCTACCCCTCTCCTTTCTCATGATGCTGTATGTAGGCAGTCCAGCCTTCTTTCTGCTCCTCTCAAACACCAAGCTCATTCACACTGCCCTCTTTGCGAGGTTCTTGTATTTTTCCCTCCCTGCTTTCCTTGACTGGCTCCTTGTCATCCAGGTCTTAGGTCAAAGGTTACTGACACAAAGAGAACTTTTATGACCCCCCCCAACCTAAGAATACACCCTTTTTAAAATTCTTCTGTATCATCTTTCTTTAATAGCATTTAATCACTATTTAGTCTATTCCAATTAACTTTTCCACTTATTTTCTACCTCATTTGTTTGTCTACCCTGACTCAACTGTGAGTTCCATCAGAAAAAGGATTTTGTTTATGTTGCTCACCACTATATCACCAGCATCTGGAAAGTAACTGGCCCATAGTAGATACTCAAAAATATTTGTTGAATAAAAGAACATTGTACTTAATGTGAGCAACTCCTAGAGTGAGTTCCTTAAAATACTAGTCCTGTGAAATTCCTTTTCATGAGCTTCGTAATGTACCTGAATATAAATTAAGGCCTCTGAGATTACATCCCCCAAACTTGACAATAGGACCTTTGCATAATACCTATTAATGTTTCATAGAAGCATTGTTTACGAATTAAATGATGAACTTAAGGAAATGCTAGTGTAAGCAAATAGTTCTTGTGCTGATACCTCATAGAAATTTTAATTTACTTTTCTTTATGCTACCATTTTATATGCTTCCATTCATCAAGTCCTATGGTAGGAATTAGGGATTTAAAAAGGAACAAAGCACAATAGATGCCCTCAAAGAACATACCAACCATAATCCAATCATTACAACAAATGTAGTAGAAGTGCATACAGTGTGGTTGGACCACAGAGGCATAGAAGACGAACTCTGCATTTGGGGTGTTGGAATTCACCATTAGAAGATCCCTGGAGTAGAATTTTGGAGGATGTAGGGATTTATCAGAGAATAAGGAAGCAAGGAAGTTGTAGTTATACGTACTCACTGGTATTGCTACCTGGTTAGTTTAATGAATTTGGTAATTAGAAACTAGACTACTTTTAATAGTTTTAAACAACATTTAAAACAAAATGATTTAGTTTGCTTCCCAGATCCACTGAAGGCTTAAGAAGTAGACTTTCAGTTTAGGCTGTTTTTTAGTTTAAGTTGCTTTTTAAGTTTAGGCTGAAACAACGCACTGGTCCAGGAAGCCATGTTGTCATCTTCTACTTACAGTTGTCAGGGGAGACCCTGATAGAAACTAGAACAGTGGTTCTCATCCTTGGCCACATATCAGAATTGTCTGCAGAGCTTTCAAAACACAAAAACAAAAGTTAAATGTTTGAATCCCATTGCAGACCTTCTAAATCATAACCTGTATTCTAGTGTTGAGAACCTCTGAAGTAGAGAGATTCCTAGTTATCCAATGTAAGATACTTTCACTATGGCATGGTTGTTTTTAAATTTCTGGAACATGAGAAACATTCATGTTTAACTGAAGAACAAAACATATTACCAAGCCAAATAGCCATGACTCAGTCCCTTTAGCATTATGATCAAAACTGATTGTACATATTTTATTAGCTGCCATATATGTTTGTGCACATGTGTGTAATATCCAACTCACTTTTCTTTGTAAGCCATTTGAATGTTTGTTTGTTTTTTTAAACATTACAGAGTTCTTTTACTGAATTCTTTTAAGAGAAATTTGGATTTCTAGATTAGACTTTCAAATATATAATTTTATTATTATACTTTACAGCACTTTCATTTTTAAAGTAGAGTACTTTCATTTTTATTACATATTTAAGACTGTATTGTTCAGGATGATATAAATTACATCTGTTTTATTTGGCACTGCTTCTAACAAAATCGTGCAGCTTCTAGCAAAGTTATATCTTTTGAGGTTGGTAGAAAAAAATAGATTTAGGTTTAATTCTTATAAGATTGAATCTATTCAGATTCAAACATAGAATTAATAGATGAATACTATAGTTTACATAAAATAATGAATAATTATGTTTAGAGAATTAAATTTAAGTTAAAATATAATACTTTTGATTTATTTAGCCAAACGTCTCAAGTCCAGTACCAGCTTTGCAAACATTCAAGAAAATTCACACTGAAACCTACAGAATGGAGAATTGACATCATATCCCATGGATGAATGGTAGAAGACACAGCTTGGTCCAAAAGAAGATAAACCGTGATTTGACAAGTCAAGTTCTTAAGAAATGCAAGGACTTCAGATTTATTTTTAAATAAGAATTTTCAATTTTTCTTTCCTGTTCCACCCCCTTTTTAAAGGTTTGGGTATTTTTAATTTACAGGCCTAGCAATGTTGTCTATTTTAAAGTGTATTTGTTATAATAACAAAAGATGCAAGAACAATCTTGTTTTATTTTGTAGGCATATTGTTACTATTTGAGACTTCCAGTATCTCCTTAGTTAACATAGTATCTCTAGTAGCAAAGTTTTTGAGAACTAACATTTAAAAATTAATCAGTTATAGCAAAGACTTTGAAAAAAATTTACTTGCCGAAAAGTAGCAAGTCCAAAGATTAATTTAAGTTTCTCACCATTGCAGTATTATTGTCACATATATTTAATATGTCATATATTACAAATAATATGTAATTCAATCTCTGGTTTCCTTAAAGTCATTTTTGAAACCACTAGTTATAAACCTCCCCCAAAATTTTTAGAAATGGAAAGGCCCATTACATTTATCTTTGTAAAAAGATTTATGGTAACTGGTTTCTTACTTAACTTTTATAAATAGTGTTTTACACCTTATTTTTGCCTTTATTTCATAAGTAATTTGAAATCACTGGACTGCTTTATTATATTCAGGGCAAGATGGATTCTTTTTATACCAGGGATTTGCATTGTGAATTATATTATTTGGCAATTTATAATTTATTACCACTTTAAATCAAATGTAACATTGTCACAATGTATTTAAATTATGATTTTTTAATAGGAATTTTCTCTTGGGATATATGGGGAGTTTTGGAGGGGAAAAAAAAGGAGGAGTAAAAAAAGCTTTTAAGATTCAGAAAATAGACAGGGACCTGAGGGGATGCTCACTATAAGAGTATTAAATGGTTCGTACTGGGGGCCGTGAGTCAGAAAGAGAATCTGATACAGAAAGTAGTTCAGTTAAGATGATGCTTATTTTTTTTCTAAATTATTTAAATCAGATAAAAGTGATAAATGATTGAAATGAAGTCAGATACTTCACACTCGAAAACAAATTCCTTTTTGGAATGTTTATATCAACCTTTCAAAAAAGCTTCATTTCAGAATTGTTCACATTTTTTTCCCTCAGGTTTTTAGCATTAGGTGTTTCACTTGTTAATTCCTTCTAGCTGTCTTGGTGGAAATAGGCTTTCTTTTCTCTTTCTTTCCTTCTTTCTTTCTTTAATATAAAGCCTACTTTATATAGAAAAACAGTTTGCTTAATTGGTACAAGAATCTGAAGCCTTTTATACACTGTAAAATGCTCTTATAGAGAGACAAGAAAGTGTTTTTATTATTTTTTAAAATGTTTACCATATATGCAGAGTGAAAGAGAAGCCTCATCCTTGGATATGCAACATATCCAAAAGCTGTTACAGTTTTTCTAGTCTGCTGTGATCCATTTAAAATGTGCTAGAGTTTATTCTGCTGTTACTGTTCATGCTGCTGATGCTAATAGCACTATCTTGATTTGAAGCATATGGTTGAGGGCCATTGAAAGCAATCTTTCATTAATGCAGATAAAATCAATTTACATGTACAAAGTTACAAAATGGCATATTTGATTCTGTAAGAGGTGACTCTTTGAGCACCTTTTAATATCATGTATTTCTGAAAACCATTGCTTTTGGATATGGTTGCTAATAAGCACTTTACAAAAGAAAAGGCAGCCTTTAATATTTTCCTGGTTGAGTCATTGCTCTTTAGAGGAGCATCAGCAATAGATTTCAAATATAAGCATTAAGCACCACCAGTAAAGTGTGTAAATATTTCACTTGTAAAGTCGTATTGAAAAGTTCTTTGCATAGTTCTGAATTCTTAGATTCACAGCATATGTGTGTGCACCAGAACACCTTTAGTTTTTTGGCACTTTGAAATAAACAAAGTAGCTTAAGGAAATTAAAGTGCTATATTTTATTTTTATTATTTATTTATTTATTGGCTGCACTGGGTCTTTGTTGCTGCACGCAGGCTTTCTCTAGTCGCGGCGAGTGGAGGCTACTCTTCGTTGAGGTGCGTGGACTTCTCATTGTGGTGGCTTCTCTTTGTTTCAGAGCATGGGTTCTAGGCGCGTGGGCTTCAGTTGTTGTGGCATGTGGGCTCTAGAGTGCAGGCTCAGTAGTTGTGGCGCATGGGCTTAGTTGCTCTGCGGCATGTGGGATCTTCCTGGACCAGGGCTCGAATCCGTGTCCCCTGCATTGGCAGGTGGATTCTTAACCACTGCGCCACCAGGGAAGTCCATATGCTGTATTCTTACAATAAAGTAAGCTACAGAAAAGAAAATGTTATTAAGAAAATCATAAGGAAGAAAAATATGTTTACAGTACTGTACTGTATTTAAAAATACTATAAGTTTATGTCATCTGTTTACAAGATGAATTGTCTGTCAGTACCTACATCAATATTGTCTTATATGATGCAAAATACTGTAGATGTTATACGTATTACTAACACTAGACATCAGAAATGAAGAGATAACGTGAAAAAGAAATTCAGTTTATTTACAGGTATAACAATTCATGCATTGATAATGAAGAAACAGCTATATGATTGCTTTATGGTAGCCTAGGATAATCAATACAATTGCTTCATGGTAGCCTAGCCTGCTCACTAATGAATGAATTGTTATAAAATTTTTATGGCATGCATAAAATTTTTATGGCATGCATTATTGCAGTCATATTCATGATACAGTATTGGAAACATAATTATGTATTTTTAAAAAACACTTCCCTGTGATGAGAGGCTGATACACAGTTTCTCCAATTATGAAAGAGAGAGGCATACTGTACAGTTACATAATTCTTTGAAAGCAAAGTTATAAAACAGTAAGAAAACTAATATCATTAATGTTATCTTAAATATCACTCACCTTGTGCCTATGTAGGGATAGGCTATCCACTTCAATACAAGTCTTGCACATGATGTTCTACACATATATTTTTGTATATATGTTGAAAAAAGAATCTGTGTGTGAGTAGACCTGCACATTTCAAAGACATGTTGTTCAAGGGTCAACTGTACCTTAAAGAAATCACTATTGCCTTCTGGCTTGCAAATTTTCTGATGACAGGTCTGCTGTGATTCTTATATTTGTTCTTCTCTATGTAACATTTTTATTTTCTGACTGCCTTCAAGATTTCCTCTTAACTTTCAATTTTCAACAGTTTTACTATGATGTGTCTTGGTATGTTTATCTTTGTATTTATTCTGCTTGGGATTCTCTGAGCCTCTTGGATTTTTTGGTTGTATATCATTAATTTTGTAAAATTCTCATCCATTATACCATCAAATATTCTTCTGTCCTGTACTCTCTCTTCTCCTTCTGGGACTCCAATTAGATTTATGTTAGACCATTTGATATTGTCCCACAGCTCTGTTGGATGCACTCTTCTGTTTTATTCACTCTCTTTTACTTTTATGTTTCAATGTGCATCATTTCTATTGACCTACTTCAGGTTCACTGATTCTTTCTTGTGCTGTGTCCAGTCTACTAATAAGCCTGTCAAAATGATTCTTCATCTCTTGATACTGTATTTTTATTCCCAGGGTTTCCATTTAACTCTTTTTTATAGTTTCTATCTCTCTGCTGAAATTCTCTGTTTTTGTATGCTGTCCACTCATTCCACTAGATCCCTTAGCATTTTAATCACAGTTATTTTAAATTCCTGTTGGATAGTGTCAATATCTAGATCATCTCTGGATTTAGTTCTGTTAACTACTTTATCTCTTGACAGTGGATCATTGTCATTTTTTCCTCTTGCTTTTTAATGTGTCTTATAATTTTTTTTTTTTTTTTGCAGTACACGGGCCTCTCACTGCTGTGGCCTCTCCCGCTGTGGAGCACAGGCTCCGGACGCGCAGGCTCAGTGGCCCTGGCTTTCGGGCCCAGCTGCTCCACGGCACGTGGGATACTCCCGGACTGGGGCACGAACCCGCGTCCCCTGCATCGGCAGGCGGACTCTCAACCACTGTGCCACCAGGGAAGCCCTTATAATTTTTGATTGAATGTCAGACATTGCGTGTAAAAGAACAGTAGAAACTGAGGTAAATAGTATTTATACGTACAGTGGGCACGCCTCTCCTTCTCTTGGGCCGTTAGTGTGGGGGTACCAAGTAACTGTCAGTAGTAGTTGATCTGGGCTTGGGTTTTATTGTTGATATTGTAACCTTCAATATACCACAGCTTTAAAATTCATCCAGTGGTGAACTGCTGCTACTTTGTGTTTAGTGAGTGGCCTAGAATGCCAGGGAGTTTTTCTGTGTCCCTGCTTCACCCTCTTGCTCTCAGCAGACTTCACAACTGTACTACAAGTGGAATCTCTACAAGTCCTGCCCCTCCCTTAGCTCTAGGGATCTGTTGCTTGTTTCTTTGAGCAAGTTTTGTGGTTGGGGCAGGCAGTGTTTTCCCCGCTAGCCTCAGTCTCATGCAGGCCCCGGGCTCTTGAGCTTTATAGGTGCACCTCCTTCTCCCCATGGCAGTCAGACTCTGTATTGTAATGGGGGGTGGGTTCTTAAATGAGAGTAAGTTTCCTGTCCCTCTCTCACTGGCAGCAGACCTAATGCTTTGCATTAGGGCAGGATCCTGGTCACAGGTGGGTTTCCTACCCCTCTCCAGCATCTGATGCTTTTTCCTTCAACTCCTTCTCTACCACAGCCTTTTCCTGGAACCAGGGAACAGGAAGGTTTTGTACCACTCCACTAGTGGCAAATGGCTCTTTCTTTGTATAAAAGAACATGGGTTTCATGCCTTTACCCCAGTGGCAGATGGTTGTTATCTGCATGCCTGTGTCACCAAAGGGTGGCTCTTTCAGTTTTCCTGATCTATCCCCCATTTTTCTTATGAACACCCAGTGGAGGCCTATAGAAAAGAACTGGCAAGTGAGGGCAGACTCTTCTTGTATCTGTGGCTCCTGGAGATTCTAAGCTGTCACACTGGTCCATACTTTGTCTTTAAGCATTTGTTAAAATTTCGGGTTTTTCCTCTTACTGTTTTGGCTGCTACTCTTCCTTCTGTACTCTGCCCAAAGAAACATAGTTTGTTGGAGCAGAGCTTCTTGTTTTTCTATATCCTAAGTGGGACTGGAGCTCATTGATTGCTTCTCTGTTGTCAAGTTTTTTCTTGACAGCAAATTGCTGTGCAATTTGTTTAATGGGTAAAGAGATGAAACAAAAAAAGCAAGGTTGATAATGATGGAAAACATAAATAGGAACTAAATCCCAAACCAAAAAATATAGTAGCTGAAATGAACTCAGTGGAAGGGTTTTATAACCAATAAGACATGGTTGAAGAGATGATTAAGAATAAATTAGAAGAAAAAAAAAAAGAATAAATTAGAAGAATATCTCCAGAAGGAAACCTGCAGAGAAAAAAGTTTGTAAATACAAATGGGGGTGGGGTGTGTAAGAGATATAAGGGATATCGTGAGAAGATTTAATATAAGTGTATTTAGAGTCCCTGAAGCAAAGGAGAGAGAAAAATGGAACAGAAACAATTTTTGAAAAGATAATAGCTGAGAATATTCCCGAACTGGTGAAAAACATTGTCACAAATTAAGAAGCCCAAAAAGGATTTAAAACAAACCCAGAAACCTAGTCACATTCATAGTAAATGAAAACCAAGGAGAGAATCATACATACATACAGCTGGAGAAAAAAGACATTACCTTCATGAGAGCAATAATTAAACTTATTGTTAGTTTCTCAAGAGAAATAATGAAAGCGGGAAGGTAAACGGAGTATTTTCAAAGTGCTGAAAGAAAGTAACTGACAATCTAGAATTCTATGCCCAGCAAAAATGTGTTCTTCAAATTGAAAGGGGAATAAGGCACATCTGGGCATAAAGTCTGAGAGAATTCTCACAAGCAAGGCCTGCATTAAAGGGAATACTAAAGATCGTTCTTCAGGCAGAAATAAAATGAACTTAGGTGGAAACCCAAAGGCACAAGAAGGATAAAATAGATAAATAAATCTGAATAATTATTGACTATACAACAATAATGCCCTGTGGGATTAACATATATATAATGAAAACACATAACAATGGCATAAAAATCAAAAGACGATTCTTGGAGTTAAAATGTGGTCGTTGTATTATGTGGAAAGAAGGTTATTTCTTTAGGCTGTTTCTGGAAGTAAAATTGATTGTCAAGTGGGTACTGGTAAAGAATTTTTTTGTTTTTAAATTGGATTGAAGGTGCATTCTGACTCAGATCCAATTCCACTCCTTTCATGACATCTTTTATGATTTTCTTCTGCTCTTGACTCTTCATATTTAAGAAAGCAGCTTGTCATAAAGGAAAAAACGAGGCCTTTAGAATTAGACCTGGATTTAAACTCCTGCTTTTTCCCTTCCTTGGACAGGCAATTTACTTCCCCTTCCTTGGACAAATAGGAGGTAATAATACTGGCCTCACAAGATTATTGTGGAAATTAAATGAGATTAGGTATATGAAGAGCCTCCAGTGCAGCACCCAGTATCTAGTACTTCATACGGCTCAATTGCACTATGCAATTTGGCACTTGATTAGACACCCTCTCACATTGTTTCCTAGGTTCCTTATGTTTGAGATGATTATCCCTCCTCTCCTGACCAGATTGTAATCCTTTCCAGTTCAGGGACTATATCTCTTTTTTCTCTTGTACCTGTAGTTCAATGAAGGGTTTTTGGAGTCAGGGTAACACTTGTTTGAAGAAAGCACATGTAAACAAGATAAAATACATTCCTGAACTACACACTGTTTTGTAGCAGGTCCACACAGAAGGATGTTTGAGACCTTGAAGAAAAGTCCTTCAGCTGCCCTTGAAAAGCATAAATGGTGAAAACATAACTATTTAATGGAAAGAGAGAAGTGCTATCTTACCATTCAGGACCCCTCCAGTTTAAGCACTGAAGATTCCAGGCTAGAGCCAGTATCGGGTGTCATGGATTGCTGCCCTTAAAAGTGGCATCTTAAGTTGCATATAATGCCTTTTCTGGGCAAGAGTCCCATCTGCTTAATCTCTGCTAAATGAGTGTATATTAGATCTGACTCTTGAAAAATACCAAGTTAAATCAGACAGTTAAAATAAAATCAACATTATAACCATAACTGGTTTAATTTATCTTTCCTTTCAGTAATCCCACACGCTGCCTACTTAGTTGCTGTAAGGAACATGCCATTCAGCTAAAATAAGATTAACTGCTTAAACTGCAGCGTTACAGGCAGAGAACGTTAATGCCACTTTGTGTTTCATTGTAAGGTTCAGCAGTTAAGCAATATGGTGTTGTCATTTCTTCCTTTGTAATCAAGATGGTTTCACTTAGGATTAGTGCTCCCCAGCCGATTCTCCCGATGGAACATTGGAAGCAGCACATTTATATGTCTAGGTTATAGCCTGGCAGCAATAACAATCGTCAGAATCAAACCTGTTGGCCTCATCAGCACTCAGATTACACTGCTCTTTGTGAAGCCCCCCTCTGCTCTAGTGGTGATGAAAACCTCGCCTGCCATGCAGACTGTGGAAGGGAAGTTGGAAGGGGACTTGACTGTGCATCTGGAAAATAGCATTGTGACTCAGGTGGAATCAGAGTCCAGAAAATTAACCCAAGTTTTCCCCAAGTGAATGCACATTTGTCTGTTCTCTGCGTCAAGGTCAAATCCCACTTCAATGGATCTTTCTAGACTGTTCGAGCCCCACTCATCTCTCTTTTCTTTGGACTCTAATTGCAATTATAGTTCTCCCTACATTACTTAAGACCGCTTATTTAGTGATTTATATGATTCATATCATTGTTCTATATGGGCTAAGACTATCTCTTCAGTTAGACTGCAAGGTCTCAGAAGTCAGGGACTAATGTCTATATGGTCCTGAACCCAAAAGAAGGGCCCAGTAATTGCTCCTTGACTGAAGGAAATAACCTCTGTGTGATGTGACCCATCAGACCCATCAGACTCTGCCTGGATAGTCTGGAGAGGGGACCATTAGCCTCAGCTAAGCCTGCAAGGAGCCCCATCCTTGTCATGCCTTCTCTTCCATGGAGCATATTCCATTTTTGTGGTTCATCAAAGAGAGTCAGTATGGTGACCAACAGATTTTTTCACCCACTCACTGATTTATTCATTCACTGAAGATTTATTAAGCACCTGCCGTGTGCTAAGCTAAGTCTTACTCGTCAGCACTGTAAGAACTGAGAAACTTCTTGCTGGCTATTTTGGCTGAAATGGGGAAAACGGTTTAAAAGAGCTAGAAGAAAACTCCTTTCTTCTCAGACACTACCCTTCAACCCCAACTTTTGAGCAGGAGCACACTTCTGTAGAGCTTTCTTTCCCCGTGTTTATTCATCACTTCTTCCCATTCTCATCTCTCCTCCTACTTAAATTGCTTTGATGGGGGGCTTCCCTGGTGGCGCAGTGGTTGAGAGTCCGCCTGCCGATGCAGGGGACACGGGTTCGTGCCCCGGTCCGGGAAGATCCCACATGCCGCGGAGCGGCTGGGCCCGTGAGCCATGGCCGCTGAGCCTGCGCGTCCAGAGCCTGTGCTCCGCAACGGGAGAGGCCACGCCAGTGAGAGGCCCGCGTACCGAAAAAAAAAAAAAAAAAATTGCTGTGATGGGTAGGAGTGCTCCTCCCCTGCCTCCCTGGCTGTGACAATAGCAGGCAATTGAATTTTCCTGTGTGAAACTGGTTTGCTCAGGTCTCTGCTGGGCAGGCTGCACTTGCTATGTTGGATGAGTTCCAGCATGCTTCTCTGGATAGGATCTAATATGGATCAGGATTCCTCAGTGGGCAGGAAGAGGGTGGGGAGAGAAGAAGGGAATTAGGTGGGTTCTGCCCTGTCTGCCCAGGGCGTCTGATGAATTCTTTAATGAGTTATAAACAAGGAACTCTGTCTTGGATATACCTCTACCCCCAGCCCAATAATTGTTGACCAAGTTTTGACCCTTCCAGGGAAAAGCCAGAGCCTCAGTTGCCTGGGATGATCTGAGGCTGGTTTGGGGGTATTGGAACAGCTGCCTTCTGAGCTAGACCTCTTGGGAAACCTGAGGTCATGCTCTTGACAGCAGTGAATCCAACAGTGATGCACCCTACTCCCTTGCATCCTTCATTTTCCTGCTAGAAATAAGGATATACTAGAAGGATCGACTATTAGAGCCAAGATGGACCTTAATCACCTCTATTCCAGGCCTCCTTATTTCTCAGGTGTAGAAATTACAACTAGTCAAAGTGGTTCACCCAAGCAGATGGAGCAGTAGTGGCAGAGCCAGGGCTGTGACCCAGGTCCCCTGACTCCCAGGCTGGAGCTCTGATACTCCGTGCCATCTCTCACTATTCCCTTCTCCATCACTCTGTTCCCATACCTCCTTTTACTACCTCTCTGTCCCTTCTCTCTTGACTGACTCATTGTTTTTCTTCTTACAATTTCAAAAGCAAAAACTGCCAGTGTAAGAAGGAAGACAGCAAAAATGAGCAAAACTGACTTCCTCAACATTCTCCTAAACACCTTTGATTTGTCCGTAGTATGCTAACGAATATTTCTTAGATACCAACCTGCTTAAGCATTCATCTCGTTGAATTTACTGTGAACTCATAGAAGTTTATTAAGTGTATTTCTAATAGAAAGAGCATGTTGTTTAACTTTTCTTTTACTTTTTTTTTTAGTTCAGACTTGTACAAGTGACAGAAATCCAACTCAGACTAGCTTAAGCATTAAAGGAGATTTATTGGATTACCTAACTGGGAAGTCCAGAAATTGATCTAGCTTCGGGTTTGACTGGACTGAGGAACTGCAGGGAGGTTGCCACCTGTGCCCTCTACCCATTTGTCTATATTGTCTTCATTCTTTCCTACTGCAGACAGGTGTTCTTCATGTAGTGAAAAAAAATATGGCTGCTGGCAGTCCTCATTGAAATACTTCCAAAAAGCAAGACCCCCTTCTCCTCCAGCCCCAAACTGGTCTCAGAAAAGGTCTCTAATTGGCCCAGACTGGGGCACATGCCCTTCCCTGGACCAATCACTGTGCCCAGGAGAATGAGGTGCTATGATTGGCTGGGCCATCCCTGGTTGGGGAGCTAAGGTCCCGCATGCCACGTGGCAGGCTGTCTCCACCTCTCAGATATGAAATGTATTCTGTAATTCCAGTTACAGTCAATGCTATCTTTACCCAGATTTGTGCTCTGACTGCTTGGTATGTTTGGGCAGTGGCAACAGTCTAAGACAAAGTCTACTGATTGCTCATGTTTGGAAACCAGGCTCTGAGCAGAGTTCAAGTTGGGGCAGAATGAGACAGTACAGCTTTCTGTTTTGTTTTTGTTGTTTTTTCTGGCCTTGCCACAGCAGCATGCAGGATCTTAGTTCCTCGGCCAGGGAGCAAACCCGTGGCCCCTGCAGTCGAAGCGTGGAGTCTTAACCACTGGACCACTGGGGAAATCCCTCTGGTTTTCTTTTAGTTTCACACCGTACCTCTTCTGAGAAGCTGAAAACCACTATAAAATGCCCTCTTCTACTGTCAAGATGGCACTGCTTTTTTTTAAAAAAAAATCTCCTTGCCTTCTTTTCCTATTGACTGTGGTGAGGAATGAGAGCGGTAGAGAGGAAGACGTCTTTAACAGAGGTTGCTTGTTGCCCCCAGTGGTTGCTCTTCATTTCTTCCATAGCTATAGAAGTTTGCACTGGATGACTGACTTCTCAGGATAAAGACGTTTCCCAGCCTCCCTGATGTGGGGGAGAGGAGCGGCATCCAACTGAGGTTAGTGGCCCACGGGCTCACAGCAGGAGTGTTGAATGGCAACTTCTAGGACGCTTGTTTTAAGAGAGAACTGGTGTAGGTGAGTTCCCACATTCCTCCTTTCCTCTCACACTACTACTACACTTCACTTCTGATGCCAGGTGTGTGGGGTTTAACACATCGAGCAACTCTCTGGCAGCGGCTGGGTGTCCTACAATCTAACTCCACTCTGACACTACCTGGAGATAGCCTCAGATCCCACCCCCACTTCAGATGTCAATCACAAGTTTCAGCTTGTCACCTATACTTCTGACTGACTGGCTATAATTGGGGTTCCCATGACTCTCTCCTTGTGAATGGCTCAAAGAACTCAGGGAAACACAGTTACCAGTTTATTATATAATTAAGGATGTGGTAGAGGATATGGATGAACAGCCAGATGACGAGGAGAGGTCCAGATGGGTCCTGAGTGCAGGAGCTTCTGTCTCTGTGGAGTTGGGGTCTGTCACCCTCCCGACATGTGGATGTGTTTACCAACCTGGAAATTCTCCAAACCCCCGATACTTTGGGGATTTTTATAAAGGCTTTGTATGATCAATTATTACCTCAATCATCAGCCCCTTTCCAGACCTTCCCAGAGGATAGGGGTGGGATTGAAGTTCTAAGCTTCTAATCATGGATTGGTCTTTCTGGTTACCAGCCCCCATCCTGAAGCTATTCAAGAGCCCACCAAGAGTTGCCTCATTAGAATAACAAAATTCCTATCATCCAAAATTCCAAGGCCTTTAGGAGCCCTGTGTCAGGAACTGGGGTCAAAGGCCAAATATTAGAACAAAAGATGCTCCTAGTGCCCTTATCACTTAGGAAATTACAAGGGTTTTAGGATCTCTGTGCCTGGACCTGGGAGGCAGAGACCAATATATATTTTCTATTATTTCACAAGGCCCTTTATCTTTCTCCCCTTTCTCCATCCTGCTGCTTGGAAAGTGGCTGTGATGGCTGGAGCTCCATCTTGAAAGAAAAGGACAAGGGCCATGCATAGCAGAGTAACAAGCCTGAGTCCTTGACACCATGGAGCACCCTACCAACTCAGGCCTGCCCACTCAGATTTTATGTGAAGGAGGAATAAACTTCCATGTTGCTTAAGCTACTATTGTCTTGAGATTTTGGTCATTCACAATTAAACCAATACCAATTGATTTAGTATATTTCAGGTGGAGCAGACGAGCAGAGGAATTCTATTTTGTACTAAAGGACAAGGGAAAGTGTCATATCACCCAGGAAGGGCTGGGTGTGTGACAGCCTGGAGTGAAAAGCGTGAAAAGCTGGGCAGTCGTTTTGGGGGGTTGGTAGGAACAATGCTACTTCCTAAAAGTAACCAAGGCCAAGGCTTTTGAACTCCCTTCTTTCTCTGGTATTGGTCCTTAATCTTAAACCAGTGCAAATCCCTTGAGCATTCAATGTCCATATTGGTAAACTAATAATAATGTTTTATAATGTGTTTGGCTTTTAGTTTCTCAAGTAAGAAACACTGAACAATTAATAGAGAGAAATTGCAGTATCACAGTTTGAAAATTGAAATATACTTAAATAGGAATAAGAAAGAAGCACTCCAACTTATCGACAGTCTTTTAAGCGCTGTGCTAGGGTAAGTACTTTATAAACATTATCTCATTTAATCCTAACAATTTATGTGCTAAATGAATTAAATACTGTTTTTAGCTCCATTTTCTGGATGAGATACATAGAGATACTTAACTGACACTTGGAGAAAAAGATTAAGCATACCTAGAATCACACAGTTAATAACAGGTCTGCATGACCCCAACACCCATACTCCTAAGCAATACTCTGACTGAAGTTGTGAAGAAATATATTCTACAAAATCGAGATCTCTTTTAACAATTTCATATTAAAATGAGCGTCAGTTGGTGTAACAGCCAGGTTCCCCACAGGAAACAGAATTTATCCCAACAGGTAAGACTGTTAGTACAATGGGGAGACTGTAATAAAGGGACTGCCTCCAGAGGTGTGGGCAGGGTTAAGGAAATGAATGAAGGATTTTGAGGCACCCAGAGTCTGGCACCAGCAGGAAGCCATTAATTCCCCTAGGGCTGAAGGAGAAGAAAAAGTGGTCTTGGAGCCTGGCGAGAGCTGGAGCTCCCTGAGGGGAGCCATAGGTGTGGAACATCACAGCTATCAACAGAGACGCAGCTACTAAGGAGGGAGGGCAAAGAATAAAGCCTGACCCCTCTCTCCTCTTGCCCTCTCACCAGAAGGGGTCAGTCTTCTTGGGCACAGAGCAGGGCTGGGAAGGATGGAGAATGGGTCAGGAAGGCAAACAGAGGAATTACAGCCAGCACCGTCCATCTCTGAGCTACAACAGCTCTGTAATCCAGCCATCATTCAGACTTTTCTAGAAAACAGGCTCTTTGGGCAATTCTTTGGGGAAAAATCGCACAGGACTGAGAGCAGCTATCAGAGCTCAGGATCCACTCCCTTTCTTACCCTGCTTTGCAAGGATAACCCTGCTGCAGGGAATCTTCAGGGCAGCATAGGCAGTTCAGCCCTGCAATCCCAGGGTTCTCTTTTCCTCCATGTAGCCTCTCCAGCCATCCTTTAGGACAGTCTCTGCCTTTAGTGCTGTATCCTTTCATGACACAGGAGGAGAGGCAGCTGTCAGAGTAAAGAAGTGAGTAGGTGATGATCAGACAAAAAGCTGCTAGTCATTTATTTTTGGAAAATCCATGGATATTATATCCACAGGAACCAAAAATTAGTTTCCAACTGCAGTAGACACCTCTTAAATGGTAAGCAATGATGGGCCAAGGCCCGTACCACTATCAGTTGTGTTTACTTCATATTATTCATGAATTTTTTGTTAAAAGGAGGTAAGAGTGGTGCAGGGAATCTGTGAGAAAATATTTTGTGGGAAATGAAGGATAAATAAATTGATAATCTATTGTCTTTTGACTTCTGAAAAAGGAAAAATTCTAAACTCTGTAGCTTCTCCCCAGAGGATATTTTACACCCATTAACTATGAAACAAAATTGGTATTACAAAGAAAAGGAAAAGGTAAATTCTGACCGCTTAAGCCTCTGGGAAGCATGAGTGAGAAAGTGACACTGCCAGTCTACCGTACAATCTTGTTTTAATGAGAAAAAGCCTGAAAAAACTTCAGCAGCCCACACAGTCCAAATCAAGTCTTTTATAAGCAGATGTTGCCACCTTTGGGGCCACTAGAATATCAAATCAAATCCTTGGGCAAATTATAAAATGGTACCCTTAGGAATTACAGAAATAATGAGTCATTCTACTTTTCAAATACTTGGTAATAAAACCACATTATATCTCTGTTTTTATGGTTAAGTTTTATGTATTTATTTATTTATTTCCGATACGAGCGGGCCTCTCACTGTTGTGGCCTCTCCCGTTGCGGAGCACAGGCTCCGGGCGCGCAGGCTCAGCGGCCATGGCTCACGGGCCCAGCTGCTCCGGGGCACGTGGGATCTTCCCGGACCGGGGCACGAACCCGTGTCCCCTGCATCGGCAGGCGGACTCTCAACCACTGCACCACCAGGGAAGCCCAAGTTTTATTTTTAAAGTATTTTTTTAAAGTTATATTTTGGTAAATCATTTTTCTAACTTTGTGTTCTTTCACAAAGCAGTTTTGTCATATTTTTCTGTTTGTCATGATCACTGAACGGCTATTATATTTATATAAAGTAATAATACCAGTTCTGGCTTCAATAGGCAAAATTTAGGAGAAAAGAATATTTCTTTCTTACTGAAAACATATATACTTCTGGTCTTTACATTTTCATTTGGGCTTTTGCCATGCCACAAAAAAAGAAAATGAAGCCCTCTGAAAAGTGTTGACATAGATGGGGAATTTCTTTTAGCAAAGAGTGCTTAAGAGGAAGGTGGAATTACTAAGTCAATATTTCCCGCCCCCCACCAAGAGATGCTACTCTCTCTCTCTCTCTCTCTCTCTCTCTCTGAGACTCATAATGTACATTAACATATTAAAGGCTCTGAGAATTACTGCAAGAAAGTAATCTGCTTAACATTTGTTTTACTCACCATTATTTTTCCTTCCACAAAACCCTATAATTCCCCATTGAAACTATTAACAAAAAACAAAAAATATACTTTGGGGAATGTGGCCTTGAACTGAAGTTCCCCTAACTACAGTATAACTCACTGTAAAGATTTTTATTGTCAAATTGTTTTGAAATTTTTAAGCCATCCCAGGAAGAGTCTGATTTCAGTGAACCAAATCGAATCTTTAAGTAGGAGAACTGGCCTTTATGTCACATCCCCAGGCACCAGCAAGAATGACATCCAAGACCCTTGCTTTGTTCTTTGCCCTATTCACACCTGAGTTCCTGAGAAGTTCCTGACGTCCTCTGCCTGAACTTTCCCCTTATCTCTTATTTTTGGTCTCATAAAAATCCCCTAGGGATGGCTTGGGGAGACAAAAACCAAAACACATTTGATAATCCTTTGGTCTTAGCTCCCTTCCTCTGCTCTGATTCACATTTATCCCTTAAATTCTATCTGTCTCCTTCCAGACACTCCAGAAATAATCCAACCATATTCAGCTTATTCTAAAGCCCGGGTGCTGGATTGTGTCCACTCAGTCTTTGAAGGGATATTTCTGGCCCCCTAAGGCGAGGCAGGCAGTGTGCCAGGGCCTGGGGCTCCTGCAGTGACCCAGACAGACATGAGCCTGAGCTCTCAAAGTTCTTGATCTAATGAGAATGCCAATGTCAGGAACCAGGCAGGTCCTAGGTAAGAAAACCAGGGATTACTAACTAATAAAGAGCAGGGAGACTGTAATTTATTCGTAATAGGCAATTATATTTTATTTAAAATTGTATATCCTTTTCAATAAAGTGGTTTTTGTTTCTTTGGCTGTTTTAATTTTATATGAAAAGCAAAGTTGGCTATAAACGCATGATGATTTCCCTCTAGATTAACCGATCTTATGGATAATATAAGGGTAAACAAGTTTACTTGATGGCTGCATATTCTAATTTCAGTAAAATAAGTAGAGACCAGTTAAAATCTTCTTCAGGACTGGTGTTATAACTCAAAACTTTTAAGTGCTAAGTGAATGGTAGGTGTTCACATACGTAGAGACAAATTTTTTTTTTTTAAGAATCTTTTTTATTTATTTATGTATTTATTTTTGGCTGCCTTGGGTCTTCGTTGCTGCACGCAGGCTTTCTCTAGTTGCGGCGAGCAGGGGCTACTCTTCATTGTGGTGTGTGGGCTTCTCATTGTGGTGGCTTCTCTTGTTGTGGAGCACGGGCTGTAGGTGCGCGGGCTTCAGTAGTTGTGGCACGTGGGCTCAGTAGTTGTGGCTTGCAGGCTCTAGAGCGCAGTCTCAGTAGTTGTGGCGCACGGGCTTAGTTGCTCCGCGGCATGTGGGATCTTCCCAGACCAGGGCTCGAACCCGTGTCCCTTGCATTGGCAGGCGGATTCTTAACCGCTGCGCCACCATGGGAGCCCAAGACAAAAATTTTTTATGAAGAACATTTTTAGGTACAAATTCTTTTGAACTGATGATTGTGATTTTTTTAAAGGTGCTCCTCAGGATGGGTTTGGAAGGAACTGCTGGGCTTGGGGATATTTGGAGAAGAGTGAGGTTTCTGGGAATCGGATCAGAAAACCTGGCTTCAGGCAGACAATGGTCTCTTTCTCTTCCTTGCTCTCTGTGAATATGAAATTCTACCTATCCCAACTTCTCCTTTTCCAGACACAGAGACTGGCAGCTTTTTGGAAGCTTCAGCTGTTCCCTCCCTCAAGGGTGGTGGGCTTAGGGGCCGGAGGTGAGGTGCTGCTTTTGGGGGGGGAATGGTGGTCACTTCCACAAGCCATTTCGTGTGAGACAGATTTTATACAGGCTTTTAGGTCAAGATATAGTCAGGAGCAACTCAGGGAAAATTCTCCACCAAACCTCAGGTTCCTAGCACCAGAACAAAATCTTTTTTTTTTGCGGTACGCGGGCCTCTAGCTGTTGTAGCCTCTCCCGTTGCGGAGCACAGGCTCTGGACGTGCAGGCTCAGTGGCCATGCCTGAAGCTTAGCTGCTCCGCGGCATGTGGGATTTTCCCAGACCAGGGCTCGAACCCATGTCCCCCGCATTGGCAGGCGGATTCTTAACCACTGTGCCACCTGGGAAGTCCCCACCCTTTTTGATTCTTGAGAGCTTTCTTTTTTAAAATCGTATACTCCTTGGAGGAGTAATAGCTTAATTTAGGAGTTATAGTTTATCAGATAATATGTCAAAAACTGAGATGATTTCCCATCTTGGTAAACGAGTACCAATGCCCACACGGTTGCTTAAATTAAAATCAGACCCTTTCCCTGTATTCCTCATGCAGTCCATCGCCACTTCTTGTCAGTTTTTCCTCCAACGTATCTCAAGTCTATCTACTTCTCTCCCTTTCCCCTGCACCATCCTAGCGCAAGCCTCCCTCATAGCTCATTGGCAATGCCCTCCTATGAGCCCCTCAGCACCTGTACCATCCCCTGGCCATGAGCTGTAATTGCTGTTTACTCACCTGCCTCCTCTCACACAAGCTCAGGGCCTGGTGTATCGAATAGATGAGTGAATCTGAGTGACACTATTTTCTAAGTCACTGCTGGAGACAGGAAGTTGGGAATTCTACTTAGTATACTCAACGAGAATATTCTTTCCCTAGGGCTGGCCTCTGGACACTAAAAACAAACAGACAAAAAAACCCCACAGATATATTTCGAAGGATAACTTGACCTGAAATGAATCCTAATCAGTTTAGACAGTAAAATATAAGACTTGATTTAGGACCAAGAAACTTTTCTAAGCTTCACCTATCAGAGAATCTTCAGGGCTTTTTTGTCATGTCGAAATCCTTGATGAAGTGCAGTGCAAAGGGCTTAAGAGGGGATTCTGGATAATTTAAGCAACCAGGATACTTTTGAATTAAGGTTGTTGGGAGAAGCCCAGGCAGAGTAGAGATCCCTTTTAATCTTTTGGACTTCAGGGTCAATTTGTCGGGTAAGGAGGGAAATCTACGTTCACTTTATTTTTCTCATATTCTGTCTCTTCTTGCCTCCCTCATCTTTCATTATATTTTCTTCATCCTTCCTCAGAAACATCTCCTTGCTTTCTAAAATCACAGCTCTTAGAGCTGGAAGGGACTCAATAGACTCTCTAGTATCTGGCTTAACATCCCCTGAGGCAAAAACCTAGGCTCAGAGACTTGAAATGATTTGCCCACAGCAGTTGGAGACCAGTTTTTCATTGATGACCCCTAATTTGTCCCACTATGTACTGCTGCCTGGCTTCTTTCTCTAAGAGAATAGTAAGAAGAAAGAAGGCTCCAGTACTGGCAGGAAAAAAAAAGTTTATTTTTCTTTTATTTGAAAAAAAATAATATAAATGAATTTGTGCTTTCAAAATATTAATTTCCTGAGTTAAAGAGTTAAACTCAGGTCACAAAACAAAAGAGAAAAATCCTGATTAAATGAGAAAATAAAAATACTTTGAGTAGAAGTTTATCATTAGAGCTCTGATTTGTTTCTCCAGTTCACTAGTTAGCTGCCCAGTAGTTCTTAAGTTCAAAACTCTGATAATGTCCTTCTAATCATACTCTATTGAGCCACGGGGACGCTTAGCCCTAGACTAATGCAAGAGGCTTAGAACTCTCTGACATGCCTTACCTGTTTCTTTACTTTCTTTTCATGGATTTTGTTGACTACTTCCCAGATGTTTGAAAGGTACCTATTCAATGCCTCTTTATTCAGGTGCACCATTAAAAATTAAAGTTGAAACAAAAATAAAATATCAAATAGATTATCCTTAATAAAAATATTCCTAGGGAGGGCTGCTCCCAATTCATTGGGATCTGTGGCTCATGGGGTAGACAAAGACTGACTTAATAACGCTTATAGTATACTGGGGTTTATAGAGATCCAGACTGCCCTCTTGGTAGCCTGCAGAGGAACCCATGTACACAAATGGAAAGCATCCTCCAAACAGTCTATGAGAGAATCACGTAGTCAACCCAAACCCCTCACTTTGTTTAGCCTGCATTGTCCTCATGAACTGACCCCACCTGCTTCGCCCAGGCTCATTGCTGACCGCTCTCCCCTTGTTCACCATGCTCCAGCCCAGCTGTTTTCTATTGTGTTCCTCAAATTCCAGCTGCTGTTCCACACTTCCAGGCCCTGCCCCTGTCCTCACCTGATACCTTGACCTAGAACGCTTTTCCTTCCTAGGACTGGCTGCTCATCCCAAGGGAAGCCTTTCTGAGGCACTTTACCTGAAGCAGGCACCACCTCTATCCACTCAGTCTCCAGGCCATGATCCTATTTGTTTCCTTCATAGACCTGCCGTAATCTGAAATTGAGTTAATTTTTTACTGTTTGTCTGCCCTCTCCCCTCGCCCCAGAAGGTAAGTTCTGTAAGAATTTTCTTGTCTTGTTCACCATACACAGCCCCAGCATCTCTACCTGGCACAGTGTAGATGCTTGTTAAGTATTTGTTGAATATACGAAGTAACAAATAAAACAAGCTGGAGGATAGTAGATTATTGTTCAAATAGCGATGAACTGTGCAATTATGATGCCAACTGGATTCAGAATTGCCTGCCAGGAATGAAGTCTCCAAGAAGATCGATGTGGACAGGAAAACACAGACTCATCAGCCCAAGGCAATTTCTTTCTTTTCTTTTTTTTTTGGCATTCTTCTATCCAACTTCATTTATTTATTTCATTAATTTTTATTGGAGCATAGTTGCTTTACAATGTTGTGTTAGTTTCTGCCGTACAGCAAAGTGAATCAGCTATATGTATACATATATCTCCTCTTTTTTGGATTTCTTTCCCATTTAGGTCACCACAGATCACTGAGTAGAGTTCCCTGCGCTATACAGCAGGTTCTCATTAGTTATCTATTTATACATAGTAGTATGTTTATGTCAATCCCAATCTGCCAATTCATCCTGCCCCCCACCCCCAAGGCAATTTCTTCTAATTGGAATTTTCCTAAAACTAGGCTGCATTCTAACAGTCCCTTGTAATGTTTCCCAAGACATATCTGTCTGAATTCCTCAGTAAGAGAATATCCAAGCAGTATTGGGAGGTTCTAGAGACACAGAGATGAGAAAGCCTCCATCCCTTTCCTGAGAGATCTTGTACTCTAAGGGAGTAAAGACATAAGGGGCTTTGTCTTTTGTAAATTGCCCAGACCACAGAATTTTCATTAGTACATGAAGCAGTCTCAGGAGTGTTGTTCTACAATATGAGATTTTGAAATGGTTCCTGAATCCTTCACCTTTCAAAGCCTAGGATCCTTTGGACTCCACAAAAGTGCCCAGTGTTTCAAAACAAATAATGATTTTTTGAAAAAAAAAATGCTACCCATTACTGAGCTCCTGTTATGTGCTAGACCCTACCCTGGGCATTTTTTTTTTTTTTTTTTTTGCGGTACGCGGGCCTCTCACTGTTGTGGCCTCTCCCGTTGCGGAGCACAGGCTCCGGACGCGCAGGCTCAGCGGCCATGGCTCACGGGTCCAGCCGCTCCGCGGCATGTGGGATCTTCCCGGACCGGGGCACGAACCCGTGTCCCCTGCATCGGCAGGCGGACTCTCAACCACTGCGCCACCAGGGAACCCCCCCCCGGGCATTTTTTACATTGTTTTTCTCCCAAGGTAGTTCCAATTATATTAAACTCATTTTTACATATGATGAGACCGAGACTCAGGAAAATTCAGTAGCTGGTTCGAGGTTACAGAACTAGTAAATGAAAGCCATGAATCAGATCCCAGTGTTTCTAGTGCCAGAGCCCATGTTCCTTGCACTATACCACAGGCTCTTGTTTCAAATATTCCAGGACCCAGTTCCTCCATTTTTCACCTACAGTGGATCTCTTCCTAACTTCCCTTCTCTATACGTGTTAGAGAACATCTTATACACACCAGGTAAAAGCCCTGTAGATCCAGACAGTCTTCCTTACAAAGAGGGTGCAGTCCAATGGCACACTGTACTAATGGAACCGTTGAATAAGGCTGCAGGAGCTCTAAGGATACGTAGAAGACACGGGGCAAAAATAACACTAAACTATCAATTACAGATGTGACTGATACAAGACCCTTAATCGGCTCAGCTTCTGTTCCCACTTTGGTAACTGCAGAGCCCTTCTGGGTGACACCATTTATCCCCTAGGTCCATTCAGGTTTCTCTCATGTCTTGTCTTAGCATAGGTATTTTCAGTTCCTAATGGTCACCTAAATAGTATTCATTGATGAAAAGCAGCTGTGTCTTCCAAGGGGTGTGACTTCCCCAACGACTGGCAACAGTGAGTGCTGGTTTCCCACTGGAGCCAAACTCTTCCTCCATCTCAGGGAAGCAGTTCCATTCCTCCTAGCCCCTGTGGATATGGTTTTTATTTTTTTCTTTCAGATGTTACTACTTGAAAATTGCGGTTTTATTCCAGCTCATTAAGTCTTATAAATATTATGATTTGGCATGTCACATCCCCCAGTCAATTTCACCTTCATAAACTCTGGGTTATTTGGACAATTGCAGAAATTAGACAAGGAGGGCATAGTTGGCAGGAATGAAGACTAGTCACCCCCTCCCTTCCTGCACACACTATCCAGCCCATAGCAAGGCACTGCTGGAAAAGTAGACTATGAGGGAGAAAACCCTTTAAAAGTAATTATTACTCTGCTGAGGAAATAACATTGACTTTCCTTCAAACCACTTCTTTGGAGTATCAGGCAAATATCAAATATCTTTCAACCTCTTGAGTTTGAAATGGTTTTGTAGGTACATGTGACAATTGACTTCGAAACAAAGGCTTTTGGAACTAGCTGCTCTCCTCTCTAAATGTTTCATAAGAAGGCATATGCCTATGGGAGGAGTGGGATGAGGAACTAGGGAAATAATAGAAAATAAAAAGAGGAGGGATGGGGGAAGGGTAGGAGAGAGGAAGAGTCAGAAACAAAGGACACATAGGGTTTAAGTGTTCTGCTTCCTTTTCCTTGTCATTAGCGCAAATGATGGGGCTACCCGTGGATTTCAAATCCACTTAAGCTCTTCTTAGGGCCTGGTTGTGGCCTGAGGCACAGGCCGGCTCTCAGAGGAGAGCTTGGCAGTAACAGAGGCAGAAGTCAGACAGAAAGGCTCTGACATGTGAGCTGTCGGGTGATGTCAACAACAGCTGACCTATCATAAGACCTTAGGAAGTAAACCAATGGGAATCTTGTTTCAGAGCATCCAGTGCCGCCGGCTAGCTCCCCGCTAGGTGCTTGGAAACAGATTGACTAGCATAATGGAGTGATTTTGTAATCTGTCATAATACCATAAGCCACAAATCCACAGACTTTGACCCCTCACAGGTATAATAAGCTCCTTTGAATAAAGCTGCACATGTTCTCCCTATGGGGAGTGTGGGAGGGGCCTTTCCTCTAATTACATATCCAAAGCAGATGTTTTGCCTGAGAACAAAGCATTGTATTCATTAGCAGCAATCTTATAAACCAGGTTCTTTCTACTAGCCAGTTAACTAATTGACAGTTAAGAATTTGTATTAATAATATACTTCAGCCAGGCATTGCTTAATCTGACAGTTTTATTTAAAATGTAGGCAAGCTCTGCAAGCCAGCATGACTGCCAGCCTTTATGTAGGAATCCTGCTTATCCAGGATCTTCAAATCCCAGGTCGAAGTCCAGGAGTCAGCAGAGTTACTCGCTTGGATGATTTTTGTTGTTGTTCCCTTTGTGACGCATCTGATCAAGGAAGTGATTTTGTCCCTGTTTTCTTAAAATCTTATTGGCGTGATTCACTTGTTCTCCAAATTATCCAGATAGTGAATTATCCTGACTCTTCCTTTCAGCTTTTCTGTGTCCCACACTCTCTTTTTAAAAATTTTATTTTACGGTATAGAAAGAACTATTTCTCAACTCATTAGCAACTCCATCAAAAGTTGTGTAAGTGATGGTAGAGATGGTGAAATTGAAAATCTATCATCTCACTGCCCTTTCCAGTCTTTGCCTTCAAAATTCTACCCATTTTTTGAGACCCAACTTGAAGACTTCCTCTTGCACAACATCTTCTCTAACTTCCCCCACTCATGAAAATCAAATATTTCCCTCTTCCACTCTCCCAGCATTTGCATCAAACCTCTCTTGTGCCCATGACTCACCTGATTGCAACCCCCTTGGGACAGAATCTGTCCTATCTATGCCCTCATTCTCCCTCCCAAGATCCCTTGCCTGTAGTTAATACTATCTGCTAGGTCACATTGAAATTACTCTTTATTGTACCTCTAATCTCAGTCAGTCTGTAAACACACATTTGATCTCTGTTTTTTTTTGTTTTTCTTTTTTGCGGTACGCGGGCCCCTCACTGCTGTGGCCTCTCCCGTTGCGGAGCACAGGCTCCCGACGCGCAGGCTCAGCGGCCATGGCTCACGGGCCCAGCCGCTCCACGGCATGTGGGATCTTCCCGGACCGGGGCACGAACCCGTGTCCCCTGCATCGGCAGGCGGACTCCCAACCACTGCACCACCAGGGAAGCCCATGATCTCTGTTTTTTAATGACTATGTCTAGAATCTAGTCCTCTGTGGCAGGACCTTTAATACCTCTTGTCCATCTCCCCGCTTAAGTCTCAGCCTCCTTGAGAGGGATCTTTCTAAGACACAAATATGGTCACGAGACTCCTCTGCTTAAAATCCTTCCACAGTTCTTCATTCATTCATTTATTCATTCATTCATTCATTCCCCAGATATTTACAGAGGATGAGCTGTGTGCCTTGCATTGTGTTGGGAGCTGGGAATTCAGCAGTGAACAAAACACTCCAAAACCCTGCGCTTGTGGAACTGATTTCTATGGGGGAAACAAACAATACATAAACAAGTAAGTATATAGTATGTCAGATGGTGATAAGTACTACAGGGAAAAGAAAACAAGTGAGGGGGATCTGGCACGAGCGAAGGGAAGGCCAGCGCTATCCTGGCTTGGTCAGGAAAGGCTTCTGGGCGAAAGCCACTGAGTAGGGACTAGGGGAAGTGAGGGAGTGAACCAAGTGGAAACCGGGGCAAGGAAAGCTCCACAGGTAGAGGGAACACAGAGGAAGGAAGGCACTGTGGTGGAGAGGAGCACACCAGTGTGCTTGGAATCAGAGGCAGAGGTCGGGAGAGATCATGCTGGATTTTGGGGGCATTGTAAGGACTTTGGATTTTACTCTGAGTGAGATGAGGAGCTTTGAATGATTCTCAGCAGAAGAGAGTTTTGATGTAACCTCAGCTTTGAAAAGATGACTCTGGCTATCCTATGTTGAGTAGAATGCTGGGAGGGCTGCATAAGGACAGAAGTAGGGGAACCTGTTCAGAGGCTATTGCCACAGTCCAACACAGATGACAGTCAACTGGGCCTGGTGGGTCATACAGGTGGTGAAAAGTGGCTGGACTCGCTGTCTTGTAGAGGTAGAGCCAACAGGAGGACTTGCTATTAGAATGGATGTAAGCGGGCAGGGGGAAGAGAGAGAGAGGCCTATGGACTTTTCACTGCAGTCTTCTATTTGGCCCACCTTCCAGTGCTGTCAGCTCCCTCTCGCTTTCTATATTCTATGCTCTGTTCACACCCATCTCCTCCATGTCCCACACTCAGATTCTTTCACATGCCTGGGTCTTTGCTGATAATAACTCTTCCTACTGGGTGCCAAAATGTGGGCATTTGTTCACCAAGCAAACTCCTCTTCCTCCTTCAAGAGTGCTGAACTGAAACATCCTCTGAGGTCTGCTTTCTTTTACACACACACACACACACACACACACACACACACCTGAGCAGGTGCATCCACAACCACCTCTCTTTCCTATAGACTTTTACAAATGCTTCTCCTGCACAAAGCTCACTTATTTGTTCATGTTTCAGGCTTTTGGGGCCTTCTGGAGAAAGTGTGCTCCCTGAGGGTGGGACTCTATCTTCTTTATCACTCTTGCCCTTCCACAGTAAGTGGAACATAGTGGAGCCTCGTTAAGTGTTTATTGAATCAGTGAATGAATGAGAGTCATGGAGGGATGTGCCTCTTCCTCTAACTCCCTCTTCCTCCTCTCCTTTCTCTGCAGAAAAGAGTTTTGTTTTTTTTACCCCCTCTCTGTAACCACATAAGCACTCATGCTACCTGGCAGGGCATGTGACAAAAGGACTTGATTGGATAAACACTGACTTAGCTTGGAAACTCAGGAATAAAATTTTATTTGCATCTTAAATATGTTTAAAAATATCAAATGAATTTAAGACTGCTTTAACTATCCACCAAATCAGGCTGTGTTGTAAGGAATGACAGCTTCCAGTTTCACTCCCAGCAAAGCTTTCTTAGAGGTCATGGAATAGAAAGGCTCATGGACCAAATTAAATTTCTTAAATAACATTATTTATTGAATCTATTTAAAACAGAATGGGAAACAGGGGGACATAGATGGGGGGGGTGGTTAACATCCTTAGAATGAGGGCAAGCAGCATGGAAGGAAGATCAGTCTTCTCTCTCTGCTTATGTTGTAGTTAGAAGGACCAGAGTTGAGTTTGGACAAGGTAGGGGGTTCAGTAGAAAGAACGCACCTAGAGCTACCCCATGCTTGCTTTATTGGAAAGACACAGGGCAAGTACACCTGCACAGAGTCAAAGCGTGCCAATTAGTTTACTAAAGTTATGAGTTTCAGCTGCATTTCTGGGGCAGCACACACATGGGGCCATAAAGGATGATACTGAGATCACTGAAAGGTTACTGATTTAGGGATGACATAACTACCAGCCTAGAGGTAGCATAATCCATAACGTATGACATGTCTTTCTATCCCTTTTTGTCTATGAGTAACACTCTTGTTGATCTTTTTTAACATATAACATATTTTACGAGTTACCAGTGACTACCTAATACTTAGCACATCTTATGAATTCTGTGTTTCATAGGCTATTTGCTCACTCATGTATACTTATCAGATCCTGAGTTTTATTTCTCATGAACTACTCATTTACTTTCTATCTATGCTGAATCCTTCTTATGAGTTTTATCCACCTCACGTGTTTTTCTTTCTTCTACAGTAGAATTGGATATTCTCAAATAACGCAACAAGCACATACACTATAGGCTGGAAAAGAGAGATTCTAAAATGCTAGTTTAAGTGTATCTGTGCCCTAATGCAGTGTCTAAGGGAGATAATTACACCCAGCAACTTATGCCTCTCACCACCTGAAGTGCTTCCCCATGATTGGCTTATTGAAGAACATGTTTAAAGGCAAAAGAAAATGAAAGTCATAAAACCTCTGGGATAGTTAATTACGTAAACCCATGCTGGCTGGTTAATAATCATAATAGTTCATTGCAAATTTTTGTTTTCACTCATCTTAGTAACTCAGAATCTTTTTATTTTCTTGCTTACTCTCAAGAAGTCCTAAACTATCTCCAAAATGGTATTGCTCAGCTGAAAGAAAGGAATTTCAGGGGCAGTTATTTATTTATTTGTTCGTTTATTTTGGATTCACTCTCATTTTTTATTGTGCAAATTGCTTTTTAAAAGGGGGCTTCCCTGGTGGCGCAGTGGTTGGGAGTCCGCCTGCCGATGCAGGGGACGCGGGTTCGTGCCCCGGTCTGGGAGGATCCCACGTGCCTCGGAGAGGCTGGGCCCGTGAGCCATGGCCGCTGAGCCTGCGCGTCCGGAGCCTGTGCTCCGCAACGGGAGAGGCCGCAGCAGTGAGAGGCCTGCGTACTGCAAAAAAAACCCAAAACAAACAAAAGTAAACTTTTTTGAGAGGTATACTTTGCATCCAATAAAACACACCCATTTTAAGTGTGCAATTCGATGGGTTTTGACAAATATTTGCACCCATATAAATACCACCACAATCAAGACATAGAGCATGTCCATTATTCTCCCAAATTTCTTCAATCGCTAGCAGCAGTTTGACACAAAAAGGAAATCTCCGCTTCCATTTTTAAAGGCTTTCACTTTGCTTAAAGTCCAGTTCGTGCCTTTGTGGGCAAATTGAGATGACTTTGTAAAACATCATTTAGCAATTTCTTTCCAATAGGCGCTGAATAGTGCTTATCCAACACATTGTTTTTAATTATTGGTGTCAATTAGGAGTACAGGTGCTTCTGATAATTGGTGTCAGCCTTGCCTTCTGCCCCTATCTTGAGAAATGTTTCAACCACCTTTCCAGCATTACTTCTTCCCACTTCTGGACCCACAGCCACGGTCAGACAGTATGTGTGATTGCCCTTTACATGTACCACATTCAACACGCAACACAATACAACCTCTGTGCACTTGCTCACATGACGCTCCAGCCCAGAAAGCCCTTCTCCAGGGACCAGCTCAAGCCCTGCCTCTCTGAGAAGCCTTTCACAACCCACCCAAACTGTTGATCACCTTCTCTCCAGCACCTCCACACTGTACATGCTCAGCACACACGGTTAGCATCGCCAGTTTAGTGTCTTTTGTGTACCTGTCTCCTCCACAACTGGAGAGTAGACTCCTCAAGGGCAGGGACCTCCCTTTACCCCAGTGGTATCCAATGCCCAATGAATAGTCACTGAATGACTGAGCCCATGAGACTTTCCCTGACAGGATATATTACATTTGAATAGGTCCCAAAACACTGTTTGACTCACAAAAGATAATTGGATGTCTAGCCCATGCTCTCTAGCCAACAATCTCAGAGGGACACAATGGGAGTGTTGGGTCCTGCACTCTAATATAGAAGGCATTCTGCCTTAAGGAAACCTGATATATGACAATCCAAACTTACAGAGTATATAAATCATGTATATTTTTTGGAGAGCAGGAAAGGGGTTGCACAAAGGAGAAGGAAGAGGTGGAAAGAGAGAATATCCATAATTACTTTCCTTACAAATTGTTGTTTTACTGCACAGAAAGCAGTCATCACAGGGTTCCTGGAGTGCTTGATTCTGTCCTCCTATGCGCTCCTGTAGGACTTCCTCCATCATGCATCTTCTCTCTCTCCAATTCCAAACTTCTCCTTTCTACTGGGTCTTAGCCCCCATGCCACGAACAACTCCAGTTTTCTTTAGTTAAAAAGAAAAAAAATGTATCCTACTGAGGTCCTTGATTTCCTCCAGCTGTGACTGTATCTCCCTCCTTCCCTTCTCATCCAATTTTCTGAGTCCCCTCCATTCATTTCACTTGCTCTCTGTCTTTTCACTCCTAAACCTGTTCCGGCCTGGCTTCATTCCAGACCACCTAACTGACTTTGCTCTCGCAAAGACCACTGAACTCATAACTGCCAAGGCAAATGGTCAATTTTCAGTACTATCTTTGTTTCATTCACAGAGCTAATCATTCTTTTCTCTTCCAGGTTTTCTTCCAATTCTCCCAAAGCTCTTTCTCGGTCTCTTTTTTGTACACCTCTCTCTTTATCTGTTATCCTCCAAAATGTCATTACTCAAGATTCTGCCCTTGACTTACTTTTCTTTTCCTTTATATTTCTCTTCCTAATTACATTTATTCCCAAGCTTGAATGGTCACCTGTACAATGATAACACTGGAATCTGTTTTTCCAGCCCAGCCCAGATCTCTTTTCCCAAGATTTAAGTTATCGTCTATCAAAACTTCAATGTCAACATGCCCAGATTCTACTCATGCCATTTTAATAGCACCACCAGCCCCTCAACACCCAAGTCAGAGACCTGGACATCGTCCTGACTTCTTTCTCTGCTTTCTTTCTGCCCCTCATTCGTTCAGGTCCCCCTCCAGGTAAACATTCCCCCCACCCACCCCAAATTTCCCCTATAATCTGGACTGGAGTTGCATTTTACTTGGCAGAGTTTGATTCCCAAAGACAGTGAGCACAGTGACAATTGGAAGAGTTAAAATTAACCTGAAAGATTTTTGTTGCAGTCTGGGAAGGATTAAATACTACAGGAATTTCCTTTTACCATAAACAACTGGAAAACCAGACAAGATATTTGAAACAGTTTCCTGGCATTGGACAACGGGTTATGAATTGTAATCCCTGAGAAAAGGGAACGAAACAAGGAATGCCTTAGCAGCACTCTAGCTCATTGTCTGGATGCAAGAAGAAGGAATCTAAACAACCTGATAATCTTGCCAAGTTGAAAGACAGAGATCAGATTCTGGGGAATTTGTGGCATACAGTACCAGAGTGGAGGGAGGTAAACAGAAAGAGAGCTCCAGAGGGCTCCAGGGGAGCCCCCTTTGAGTGTTTGGCTGAGTACTGATCTGAACATGTATAAGAGGAAACCCCGCAAGGCCTGGGAATAACGGCCTTGCGAAAACGGTAAGGATGATCAATGCTCAAAGCCCACACAGGGTTAGGAGTAGCTGTATTTCATCCAGTCAGAATAGAGACCGTAGAGTGCTTGCTCTTGTAGAGGGGCTAAATTAACTCTACAATAATGAGTCCTATGTAATGCAGTTCTGCTGGTAATGAATTTTTCCAGCTTTTGTCTGTCTGAAAACATTTTTTTTGTGGTTTGCTCAAGGATATTTTTGCTGCATGTAGAATTCTAGGCTGACAGTTTGTTGGGTTTTTCTTTTCTCGGTACTTTAAAGTGTTGTTCCATTGTTTAACTGCCAATGAAAAATCTGCTGTCATTTTAATTGTTCCTTTGTATATAATGTATATTTTTTCTCCTCTCCTGCTTCTATGATTTTCTCTTTATCACTGATTTTCAGCAATTTGATTATGATATGCCTTGGAGTAGTTTTCTTTATGTTTCTCATGCTTGGGTTTTTTTGTTTTGTTTTGTTTTGTTTTTAGAGCTTCTTGGATCTGTGAGCTTGTAGTTTTCATCAAAGTTTGGAAATTATTTCTCCAAATATTTTTCTGTACCCATTCCCTTTGGAGGCTTTAATTATGTGCATATAGTCTGCTTGAAGTTGTGCCACAGATCACTGATGCTCTGTTCATTTTTTTTTTTTTTTTTTTTGCGGTACACGGGCCTCTCACTGTTGTGGCCTCTCCCGTTGCGGAGCACAGGCTGCGGACGCGCAGGCTCAGCGGCCATGGCTCACGGGCCCAGCCGCTCCGCGGCACGTGGGATCCTCCCAGACCGGGGCACGAACCCGCGTCCCCTGCATCGGCAGGCGGACTCCCAACCACCGCGCCACCAGGGAAGCCCTCTGTTCATTTTTTAAATTTCTTTTTTCTCTCTATATTTCATTTTGAATATTTTCTTCAATCTCACTAATTTGCGATGTCTAATCTGCTACTAATCTCATGCAGTGTATAATTTATCTCAGGTTTAATCTCTAGATTTGGGTCTTTTAAAATACCTTCCATGTCTCTATGTAACTTTTTGAACATATGGAAAATACAGTTTTAATATTTTCTGTTAATTCTAACATTTCCTCTAGTTCTGGATTGGTTTCAATTAATTGATTTTTTTTTCTCGTCAAAATAGAGCGTATTTTCTTGTTTCTTTACATACCTGGTAATCTTTGATTGGATGACTGGCATTAGAAATTTTACCTTGTTGGATGATGGGTATTTTTGAATTTTTATAAATATTCTTCAACATTGTTCTGAAGTGCAGTTAAGTTACTTAGAAATCATTTGCTCTTTTGGGGCCTCGCATTTATGATATTTTAGAGTAAACTAGAGCAGTGTTTAGTCCAGGACTAATAATCATTCCCCATTATTGAGGCAAGACCTTCTGAGGACTCTACCAATGCTCCATGAATTATGAGGTTTTCTATGCTGGCTGGTGGGAACAGACATTATTCTTAGCCCTGAGCAAGTGCCAGGTAGTATTCTCTCTGATCCTGTTAGATCGTTCTTTCTTCAGCCTTGGATCATTTTTCCACATGCTTGTGCTGATAAATACTCTTGAATATTTGAAGGTGATTTTCTGAAAATCTCTGGAGTTCTTTCTTTGTTCAGCTCTCTCTTCTCTGGCACTCTGTCCTGTGAACTTTAGCTGCCTTTATCTCCCCAGACTCTCAGCTCCATCTCCTTGATTCACGAGTCCAACGGGATCCACACGAGTTCGACCTTTCTTTGCTGTGGCCTGGTAACCTTTCAAGGCAGAAAGCTGGGGCAGTCACAGGACTCACCTCATTTGTTTCCTATCTCTCAGGGGTCACTATCCTTCATTGCCTGATGACCAATGTTTCATACATTTAATCTGGTTCATTATTATTGTTACAGGTGGGAGAGTAGATCCAGTCCCTGTTACGCCACCATGGCTGAAAGCAGAAGTCCTAAAGCCTCCTCTAAATTTGCCCTAAAGAAGCTTAAAAGAAAGCATTGACAGGATCAAACTCAAATAACTTAGCTGCACGTCAGAACAAAGTCCCAAACTCTTTAAGAATACAACAAAATCTAGTGTCCAACAATGTAAAATGCACAATGTCTGGCATCTGATAAAAATTATCAGCCATACAAAGAAGCAGGAAAATATAACCCACACCAAGGAGAAAAATCAACCAGTAGAGACAGATCCAGAAATGACAGAGGTAATGGAATTAGCAGACAAAGAGCTTAAAACATCCATTACAAATCATACAGGTATATTGGACAATGTAAAGGAAAACATGAGCATGATGAGGAGAGATATGAAAGATACTCATTTTAAAAAGAATCAGGTGGGAATTCCCTGACAGTCCAGTGGTTAGGACTCCATGCTTCCACTGCAGGGGGCCCAGGGTTTGATCCCTGGTGGAGGAACTAAGATCCCACAAGCCTTGCGGTGTGGCCAAAAAACAAACAAACAAAAAACAAAAAAGAATGGGAGACTTGGATTCTAACATTGATGCTTCCACAGGTTGGCTGTATGACCCTAGAGAATGACCTCCCCTCACTGGGCTAATGACATCCTGCTAATACTCTCTTCCTCTCAATCTCTTTCTCATCCCATAAATTCTCTATCCTAAATATCTATGTCTCCGTCTCTATTTCCCAATCATCTCTGCCTAGACTATGCAAGTCTCCTATCCTAATCATCACCAATCCTTTTCTCCCACAATTGCCGGAGAGATTTTTCTAAGATGAAAAATGAACCATGTCTCTCTCCTGGCCTTTCACTGCCCTAAGGATAAAGTCCACAGTTCATATTGCAGACTCAAGGCCCTTCCTGGTCTGGTCCCACCCTTCTTGCTCCTTTGAGCCTTTCTAGAAAGCATTCTTTCCTTTCCTTCATGGCTCCACTCCTACCCTTTCATCTTGAGGCTTCCTGCCTAGAACATTTCCCCCAGTGATTTTTCAGTCAGTTAATTTTCGATCCTTCATTAAACTGCCAAGGTAAACTCTACTTCCTCAGGGAAGGCTTCCCTGACCACCTGTATCCCTCCCCGTGACTCTGTTAAGTGCTGCTCCTGCTATGCACTCTTATATGTCTCTGGTTCAATGGTCACAGCACTTTTCTCACCATATTATAATTGCCTAATTGTCTCTCCCCATCCCAGCCTCTGTGCCTGTTCCCCATATTATCACAGCACCTAACCCAGTGTCTGGTTCTAAAATGAAAGAATGAATGTTTACCCTCCATAATATATTTTGGTTCTGCTCCTTCCATCCCACGCCCAGAGCCCTGCTCTAGGCCATGTGCCTGTAACCCTGCATTCCTGGAATAACCTCAGATCAGCCTCCCGGCCTGAGAGTCTCCTTCATCTAATCCACCCTGCTCACAGCGGCAAGAACCATTGTCCTCAAGCATCGTTTTGATCATATCACTCCCCTTCTTAGAAGCCTACAATAGCTCCAATTGCCTCTTGAATTAAATTAAAACTCCTAATCATGGGTTTCAAGGGTCTCTACAAATTAGCTGCCTGCCTTCCCCCACACAGAACTGCTGTCAGCTTTTCACAGGCCCTCAAGTCTGGCTTCTCCTGCTGCCCCGCAAATCTGCTCCATGCCCACCTCCTTCCCAAGCCCGCCCCTATGGCACGTTAGCCTCCTTTCTTAGCTTTTTCCCCTCCTCTTTCTTTGTCTCAAATTAGATCCCTTCCCCTACTTTAAAAAATATTGCTCAATAATTATTTTCTTTGTGACAGTTTCCTAAATCAACTCCACATGGCTTTGTCCTTTCTATCACAGCTTGTTTTCATGTGTGTAGAATATTGGTGCTTATATGTGTGTTGTTAGCATTTCACGCCCTGTGGCTTCTGCTAACTAATTTTTGGTACTGTCTGCCCTATTAGGGTCTGGCAACTCCAAGGAGAGGGATGATGTCTTTTCATCCCTTGTGACTTCTTGTTAGCCTCAGGCATGTTCTGTGCCTGAGGTCCTCGCTTACCTTTACAATAGTGACGGAGGGGAGACTGGAAAGTGGGAATTCCTAAGGAAACCTGATTTCCTTCCGGCTGATAGGTGCAGCTCTAGCTGAGCAGTAGATAGTGAGAGCTCAGCATTCCTGTCATGGGGGAAATCTTAGTGTGGTGGTGGGCAAGAGGGACAAAAACAAACATTTCTGAGTGCCTCCTCTGTGCAGACACTGTGCCAGGAGCTTTACATATGCTATTTCATTTCTGCCTCCCAGTAACCTGATGAATTAGGAATGATCATTCTTGATTTACAAGTACATTCGGTGTCAGAGAGGTACGTATAATCTGCGTTGTCACTGATAAAAGTCTTCCTGATCCAAAATACATGCTTCTGTTCTCATACCAAGGAAGACACGTTTCTGGAAAAGTGGACCTTCTGGTAGAGTGGTGAAGAAGGGCACCAAAATCAGGACATGTGCTCTGACAATGCTGTGTCCATACTTCATATACAATGTTGACTATTGCTTTATGTTTGAAGAAGATGCTCACCAAGCCCGTACCACATGGCTCTGTCACCCTGTTTGCTTGTCTTGGTCTTGTGAGACAAGACTCCTCCTACAAATGATTACATTTTAAATTTTAGTTAAAGATTCCTTTAAGAATTTGATGAGAGCCATGGACTCTTTCCCCAGAAAAGATAGTAAACATATGACATTTATGTACATTCAGGGTGTTTGCAGACACTTCCCCTCTTACTTCTAGCCATAGGTTTATCAAGACGCCAGTCCTACACAGAGAACTACATGTTCTCCTTATGCTTTTCCTATTTTACAGAATCCAGAACCTTTTAATGGTAAAAATTTTTGAGGACTCTGTCTTATGTACATGTTTCAAAAGATATGCTGCATAAGTCTTTAGCTACTTAATGATGCAAAAGCTAGCTTTAAGGTGGAGACCTAAGAGAAAACCTAGAGATTGAAAAGAAGTTAGAGAAGGGGCTTTTGGGAAAGTAAACTTCATGATCCTTCATTCTGGTTGTGCCCATATTAATCTGTGGTCCCTACTGTTGGTTTTAATCACAACACCTTAATTTCCAGGTCAGCTTTCATCGTGATTGTAGAAAATATTATCGTTTGTTTCAACCTAATTTTTTGAAGCACCGAACCAGAGTCTGCTCTATTTACAGGGGAAGCTCCTTTACAAACAGTAAACTCATTTTCCTGAGAAACTCTTCACTTTGTAGTTGAGGAGAAAGGAAAACAAATAAAAACACTGGCATCTTTTGGGGTGGCTTTTTGAGGCTGTTTGAGGCTGAAGAGTGACATCTTTCGGTGGGGAGATGGAAGGGGCTTCTTATTAGGCCACTTTTAATTGGGACATGTAGGAGACCAAGTGTCCATGGCTTCAGAGTATCTGTGAACTCCCTAAAGTTGTATGCAAAGTTTTGGGTGTAAAATGTGCATTTTTCTGAAAAAAAAGTCCAGGGCTTTCATCAGGTCCTCAGGGGATTCTTCGATCATGAAAAGTTGGTCCACTGAGTTGGGCCTGTGTTTTCTTCAATCGTTTGAGGTCAGAAGATTATCTGCTGCAGACCCACTGGGAGGGCAGGAGGAGCGTGTTAAAAACTCAGATTCCTGGGCCCCATCTGAATCTTCTGATTTAGAATCTCTGTGGGAATGACCTGGGACTCTGATTCTTTCACAGTTACCCAGCTGATTTGGTTAAATTTCTGAATTAGCTAGGTTTCAAATGCTTAACATCACCTGTCAGAATAAGATAAAAAATTACAATGTAGGGAAGTACTTACATTTACCTAAACAGGCCTGGGCTCAAATGCCAGCTCAGCTACTTACTAGCTATGTAACTTTGGCAAATTATGAATCTCTTTGAACTTTAGTTCCGTAATCTGTAAATATGTGACTAAATAATTTATCTGTCTTGAGATAATATTGCCTAAAACATAGTAGGAGTCCGAAAAATATTATTTACTGTTCATTGCTTCTCTTAAACATTGAGTATTCCCCAAACTCTCCAGGTCTATTTTTTTCAAGTGCTTTATGAGGCTTTTTTTCATAAAGATATTGTCAATAAACAAAACAAAACAGATTAATCATTTGCTGCGATGATCCACATGCCATGTATAACGGGGTTCTCTTATGCCATCAAATATGTCTGAACTGTAAACTATAAACCAAAATTTTCTTTGTCTCAATAGACAAATTAGCAATATTCATATTCTGTAGGCTCTGCTATACTGCAGCTCTCTCTGTGGACTCACGGTGAGTTTAGCAAATGGAAAGCATAAATACCAGAATTTACCCAACAGGGACAAAGTCTTCCATGCTTAATAGACACATTATTGAGAATGCTTGATTTAATTGAGAATGCTTGATTTAATTGAGAATCTACTTACTAGTACATCTCCAGAAGCAAAGGGAGGAAAGAAGAAATTCCTAATTTTGTAAAATCGGTTGTAAAATCCTAAGTTTGGTAAGAACACCCTCACGAACCCTTCTCATTCCCATTCCCACGCACACACACCGGACGGTTTTGAGCAAATTCCTTCCCTCTGGTGATTTTGCAGCTCTATTCTACTACAGCTGTCTATTTTCTATCATTAGGAACTCATTTACACAAATGTTCAGTTTTATACCAAAGAACATTTACCCTGGCTCACAATGTAAGCAGAAAATCTAAAGGAAATGCAATGTCTAAATAAAAACAACAAGCTCTTCTAATTCATTTTCACATAGAGTCCCCATTTGATTAACTAAAAAAATCTAGGAGTTTGTCCCTGGTGTCTCTTCTGTAGCTAGACATTTATTTCAATTCCTGGTGGAAGAAGACATGTTTGTTTGGAGCATAAGAAACCGTGGCTCTGTGGAGAACTGGTATTCAAGAGGTCGAATGCAGGGCTTCCCTGGTGGCGCAGTGGTTGAGAGTCCGCCTGCCGATGCGGGGGACGCGAGTTCGTGCCCCAGTCCAGGAAGATCCCACATGCCACGGAGCGACTGGGCCCGTGAGCCATGGCCGCTGAGCCTGTGCGTCTGGAGCCTGTGCTCCGCAATGGGAGAGGCCACAACAGTGAGAGGCCCACGTACTGCAAAAAAAAAAAGGTCGAATGCAGTGGTCTGCCCACCTTCAATCTATCATCTTTTCATTCTTCAACCACTTGTCAAATATCTTGAATAGGATAAACTCAGGTTTCATATTCTTTGATTGCCATCTGCTGGTAATCCTCTGTACTAGAAAATAAAAATTCCCAGGAAGATTGCAACAATCTGGTTATTGCTTGGTTTAAGTAGTTCTCGAAACCCTAAAGAGAACGGTATTTTTCATGCCTACGGTGATACCAGAGAGTCATGCCAACGTTCCAGAGAACGTATCTCTCAAAAAAATATATTTGTACGTTGCGTTGTTGTTTCCTGGGAAGATGGTTGCACAGCTACCGGGCATCACTCTACAGGGCCAGGTGCTTGTTTAAAACACAAAAACGACTTTATTGTTTAAAGTAATTTTAGGTTCACAGCAAAACTGAGTGATCGAGTGGAGTTTATAGAGAGTTCCTATGTGCTTCCTGCCCTCACACGCTCACAGCTTCCCCCGCTGCCAACATCTGGCACCAGAGTAGTATGTTTGTTACAATCAATGAACTTATATTGACGCATCTTTGTCACCCAAAGAGATAAATAGTTTACATTCGGGTTCACTCTTTGTGTTGTAAGATCTATGGATTCTGGCAAATGTATAATGACATGTATCCACCACTGTAGTATCATACAGAATAGTTTCACTGCCCTAAAAATCCCCTGTGCTCCATCTGTTCATCCCTCCCTAACCCCTGGCAACCACTGATTGTTTTACTGTCTCCATAGTTTTGCCTTTTCCAGAATGTCATTTAGTTGGAATCACACAGTATGTAACCTTTCCAGGTTAGCTTCTTTCACTTAGTAGTATGCATCTGGGTTTCCTCTTTGTCTTTTCATGGCTTGATAGCTCATTTCTTTTTAGCATTGGATAATATTCCATTGTGCGGATGTAGCACAGTTTATTTATCCATTCATCGAGTAAATCTTGGTTGCTTCCAAGTTTTGACAATTATGAATAAAGCTGCTCTAAACATTCGTGTTCAGGTTTTTGTGTAGATGTAAGTTTTCAACTTATTTGTGTAAATACCAAGGAGTGCCATTGTTGGATGGTATGGTAAATGTTGCTCATTTTTAAGAGGACTAAGTGGGCAGTACTGGCTGTAAAATCTGTTAAAATCTACTTAATCTTTAGTCCTGGGACCCATGATGGGCTTTAGGCATTCAGAAATCCCACCAAAATAACACACAAACTGTTGGGTAACGTGCATTTTCTGGGGGTATGGTTCATTGTTTTCATCACATGCTCCAAGATGCATCGGGAAACAGCTCCCTGGAAACTTTGAAAGGAGTTTAGCTGAGGTGCCCACACAGGAGATATGACAGGCCTATAGTGGTTCTCTTTGCCACCAGGCATCCATTATTGGAGCTGGAATTAGAAAATAAGAAAACTAACATTTCTTGAGAACTTACCATGTGCCTGATACTGTTAGCTCCCACATTAAAAAGAAATAATAATGCTAAAAACAATAGCTGGGACTTATTAAGAATCCAGCAAGCTAAATAGTTTAACTTTATTACTATATCTATAATCTTACAATTATCCTATGTTTAGAAATTATTTTCATTTTATAAAAATGGCCAAGGATCAGAAATATTGCATTGCCCAGATTTATACAGCTAATTATGGGGCTGAAATTCAAATGCAGACCTGTTTAGACTCCACTCCCGAATAACAAAGAAAATAAACCCAAATCCCTGCCTTTGATGACTTCTATGAGAGAAGACAGAGCTGCACACCATCTGCAGTGAGGAATGGGATGTGGCTCCCTCTGCTGAAGTGGGGGGACCAGGGATCCCCAAACAGGAGGAGAAAATGTCTAAGCTAAGTCTTCAAGGGCAATAAAGACCTGGCTAGGCAGAGAAGATGGAGGCAGAGATGGAATTTCAAGTAAGGAAGCAGCACATGTCATGGCACAGAACACGAGAAATAGACTGAATATATAGTCATACTGCCTATATCACAGCAGCTCCTGACAAGAATGACATGCCAGCTCTTGGGGCAATAGAACAAAGATCAATCATCTTTGGTCTTAAAGAGAAGAAATTTCAAAAGTGAATTCAAAATAGATAAACCAGACTTCATCAAAGCTATAAACCTTTGTGTTTCAAAGGACACCATCAAAAAAGTGAAAAGACAACCCACAGAAAGGAGAAAATATTTGTAAATCCTATATCTAATACGGGACTTATACCAGAGTAAAGACATTTTACAACTTAACTTAACAATAATAAGACAAATAACTCCATTTTGAAAAGATCTGGATCAACTTGTCTCTAAAGAGGGCATACATATGGCCTATAAGCATATGACAGGATGATCGACATCATTAGTCATCGGGAACATGCAAATCAAAACCGCAATTAGTAGGGGGCTTCCCTGGTGGTGCAGTGGTTAAGAATCTGCCTGCCAATGCAGGGGACACATGTTCGATCCCTGGTCCGGGAAGATCCCACATGCCGTGGAACAACTAAGCCCATGTGCCACAACTACTGAGCCTGCGCTCTAGAGCCCATGAGCCACGACTACTGAGCCCACAGTGCTGCAACTACTGAAGCCCATGCGCCTAGAGCCCATGCTCTGCAGCAAGAGAAGCCACTGCAGTGAGAAGCCTGTGCGCCACAATGAAGAGTAGCCCCTGCTCGCCACAACTAGAGAAAGCCCATGTGCAGCAATGAAGACCCAACACAGCCAAAAAAAACAAAAACAAAAAAACCACCCGCAATTAGTTATCATTTCATGCCCACCGGGATGACTAAAATTAAAAAAAAGACTATAACAAGTGTTCATGAAAATGTGAGGAAATTGTAACCCTTTCAGATTGCTGTGGGATTGTTACCAGTCCAAGCTTATAGTGCTTGCCACACAACAGGCCAATAAATTGAGAGACAAGGGGTTGGGGCAAGGAATAGTGATCTTATTCTTATTTGGAAAACTAGGAGACCAAGAAGATCGTGGACTACTGTCCCCAAAACCCATCTCACTGGAGTTAGAGTTCAGACTTCTTTTATACTAAAAAGGGAGGGGTTGTGGCTGGTTGTTGCCAACTTCTTAGCGCTGGCCAGACCCTGGGAAGGGTGTGATGATCCTTTGTTCTTACAGCTATCTATATAGGTCTGCTAACAAAGTTCCTGAAAACCTCCAACAAGACAAATGTTCTCTGTTTCACAACTTTTTATCTCTGTATGAATGAAAAGTGTTATACCTTTAAAGGCCTGGGAGGAAGAGCCTTGAGTATGGGCTATTATGTATATTTCAGGCTATAATAGGAAGCATTCCTTTACAAAGCTGCAGAACCAGCCTGACTAAGCACAGGCAACAGAACAAGAAGGTTAGAGCTAAAGGACTAGATCCAATGTGGAGTCAGGTTTGTTCTTTGTTACAGAATTATAAATGGTTCAGACACTTTGGAAAACAGTTTGGCAGTTCTTCAAAATGTTAAACACAGAGTTACTATATGCCTTAACAATTCCACTCCTAGGTATGTACCCAAGAGAACTGAAAACATGCAACCACACAAAAACCTATACATGAGTGCTCACAGCAGTATCATTCAGCCAAACAGTAGAAACAACCCAAATATCCGTCAACTGATTGGATAAACAAAATGTGGAATGTCCATACACTAGAATATTACTCAGCCATAAAAAGGAATGAAGTGCTGGTATATGCTACAGCATGGATGAACCTTAGAAACATTATGCAAACTGAAAGAAGCCAGTCACAAAAGACCACATGGCATATGATTGTATTTATATGAAATATCCAGAAAAGACAAATTCGCACAGATAGAAAGTAGACTAGTGGTTGCCATGGGCTGGAGGGAGATGAGGGAGAATGAGTACCTATTGGTACAAGGTTTCTTTTCGGGGTGATATAACTTTAATCCCCTCAACCACCTACGAGGTGATGAGAAAATTGAAGTAGAGAGAGATGGAGCTGATATTTAAATATAAACCTAATTATTATCCTTTGATAACACTTTATAACTTTTCAAAGCTCTTTCATGAAAATGGAATAATATACACAGAAGTGCTTTGTGGATGATAAAGTACTATGCAAATGAAAGTAATTATAATTATTTTAATGTAATCTGATTTGACCTCCATGGTATTGCTGTGAGAGAGATAAGGTGTGTAATATTATAACATTCTGTAGACAAAAGCAAACACATGCAATTGTGAAGTGCAAAGTAGAGTGACTTGCCCAAGGTCACAAAGTTAGTAATGGTATATTCAGAACTAGTACCCACATTTTTAAAGTTTTGTACTTTTTTTAGGATGATAAATTCTGTTAGTATTTTTCTTGCCAAGCGTATTAATAACTAGATTAATTATTAGAGTTAAAAACAGGTTAGTGCTCATAAATAGATCTTCAAATTATCCCTTCTTCTGTATTTTCAATTCCACTCACTCCAGAGTTACCTTCCTTCTCCTCCCCATTCTTTCCCTATTCTCTAACTCCTAGTCACTAATAGACCTTCACATTCACACTCCAGGAATCAGGGAGGAGCCATCAGGCTTCAGATCCCTCTTAGTTAACACAGGGAAGAGATATTCATCAACTTAACAGAATGAGACCAGATCTTAGCTCTTAAGATAGAGTCAGAGTGCAGTTACTAGGAGAAAGATGGATGTCTTAAGGTGACTACACAGCACTTGAAAATCACTCTTCAAGGTGATTAAATGTACTTGATTTTAGATGCTAGAGATCAGAAGGGATTAGCAATGTCCCCAAATGTAAGACCCATTAAGTACAGATGAGGGAATTCCCTGGTGGTCCGGTGGTTAGGACTCCATGCTTTCACTGCTAAGGGCACAGGTTCAATCCCTGGTCAGGGAACTAACATCCCGTGAGTGGTGCACCCCCAAAAAACAAAAAAAACCCAAAAATCCAAGCCCCCCGCCCCAAGCACGCACACACATAAATGATAGCATTTATTCTTCCCTTCATCCATGAGACCAGAGCTTGACCCTTCACTGGCCATTGAGCACCAAAGCTAGAGGCTATGAGACTGTAAGATTTCAGAAAACCCTGGAGTGGGGATTTGGTTTGTGAATGCTGCCTGGGGGCAAAGTGTTTGGTTAGGGAACTGAGGATAGGTACCTTAACTACACTCCTCCCTAACTCCCATCCTCTGTAAAGCTTGGTTCTGGACTTCTCTCCTGGACCTTTGAGTAAACTATTGCCTAAACCTTCTGTAGGGATTGGAGATAAGGCTGTATCTAAAACTGGGAGGCCCCTGCTTGTAGGCATGGGAAGTTCATGGCTGACCAGGAGGGGCCCAGCCCCAGAGGAGATCAGCAGGGGTGATTTATATAATGTTCCACCCAGAAGAGTAGCTAGAAACATCTTATGAGGGACAGAAAACAGAGGGACTGAGAGCATGTCATATAAACATGGCAAAGTCATCCATGTTTAAAAAGAAAAAAACCTCAGCAATTGGTTCTCCCTCAGTCTCTCAGTCCCGATCCATGCCCCTTCTTCCCGCTCTCGTTCCTGTTCCTTCCCCTCCTGACAGAACGGTGCAGATGCTGAGCACCCACACTGGTCTCTGTCTTTCCTTTTCCTTCTAGTCATTACACACTGGCTTCTCCTCTCCCAACTACTCCATTGCAACTACTCTTGATAAAGTAATCCATCGGTGGCAACCATTTTGCTAAAACGACTAGACCAGCATTTCCCAAAGTGCATTTCTGTAGACCCTTGTCATGCCTATTTTTTAAAAGGAGGCAATGGTCAAATAATTTGAGAAGCCTCATCTTAGAGATTTACATTCTTATTCACAGACCAAAGATTTTGGGGTTTACTACAATCCCCTCTCTTCTCCGAGTTTTCTCTCCCTGCCTGATTCCAGTTTAGGACATCTTTATCTGACACCTTCAAGTGAGGGGTGAATCACAGCAGCTATCACATTGTATTAGTTAATCCAACCATCCAGCAACTCTTCACTTGTTCTTACGTTCATTTATTGGAGATGGAACTCTATCTGAAGCACCTGGGGCTGCCCTCATCACTGGTGTTGGAACACATAGCATTGACAGCCTGAGCAAACAGACCTGAAATTAAATCTTTTCTTCCTTTTCCCCTTTTTTATCCTCCTCACGCCCTGTCCATTTTATTAGTGATATAGTCATAGAATTTGCCCATAGATTAAAGTCCAGATTCCTTATTCTGATTTGATCTTCAAACCCTTTACAAACTGGCTCCATCATTATCATCTTAATTCCGTAACTGGGTGACTTTGCTGGGCCAGAGGTGAGAGTCAGATACTCTAGGAGAAGGAAGCCTGGTGACCCTCTTCACCTTGTAGCTATTTGCATTCACTGACATGCATCACAACTGGGGATCCCTCTGGGCAAAGTACTTGAACCCTGTCCACAACTGGGGCTAAGACATATACAGACATGTCTGATTAACTGGGGGTTCCAGGTAGAAGCTAGGTTTCTGGGAAAGCACAATGGTAAGTAAGAGGAATCTGGTGCAGGGAGCAGGATAGGGATTGGAGGCAAAGAGGAACATCTCTGTCCTGGAGTCAGACTGCTTGGCTGACTGCTGACCACTTGTGTGTCCCTGGGCATATTTCTTTATCTGTTTAAGCCTCCCTTTTCCTCATGTGGAAAATGGGAGCACTTCTAGTCCCTACTTCATAGGGCTGTTTGAGAATGAAATGAGCTAAAGTATGTAAAGCACTTAGTGAATATTCCTGTTGTCAGCCGTAAGGCTTTAGCATTAAGGAGCCAGTAGTGAGCAGTTCTGGATAGAGTGGTGGTTGACCCCGGAACTTCCACTTCATTTGTGTGCTCTGGGGACAAGGTGCCTATGTGTGTGGACTCAAGGTTCTGTGATCCTTTGGCACTTAAGAATCCTTTCTGTGGACCACTCCACTTGTTCCTCTATCCCCACTCTAACTTCAGAGAACTCTACTGCCATCACCAAATCCTGGACAAACAACATAGTAATACTAGGATATATTCTTTTTGCAAAAGCAATGGCATGGATTTCAACAATCAGATGCAAAGGATCTAGCATTTAGGCAATGACAGCAGTGGTGGTGAGGGCTGGGCAGTGGCCTCTATGGGTTCTGTTGTAGTCTAAACCTGCAGGGTTGTAACCTAATTAGCCATGGCGGAGAGCAATGAGCAAGTCCAAAATGGTCACACGAGAGAGCCCCCTCTTTTGCGTGAGGCTGGATTTCCTACAGCCTGCCAAGCAGGAATGAAGAGCCATCAAGACTAGATGAATGATATAAATGAACTTATTTACAAACCAGATACAGACTCACAGATTTTGAAAACAAACTTATGGTGATCAAAGGGGAAACATGGCAGGGGAGAGGTATAAATTAGGAACTTGGGATTAACATACACCCACTACTATAAATAAAATAGATAACCAGCAAGGACCTACTCTATAGCACAGGGAACTCTACTCAATATTCTGAAAAAAATCTGAAAAAGAATGAATATTCTATGTATAACTGAATCACTATGCTGTACACCTGCAACTAACACATTATAAATCAACTATACTCCAATAAAATTTTAAAAAAAAGATTGGATGAATGAACCCAAATCTGGTGAAGCCCTGCACACTTGGGCTACAGTTGTATAGTTGTAACAATCATTTGTTGAAGACCTACGGTTGCCAGGCCCTGGGCTGGGCAACCTGTAATTTACCAAGCACACACACACAAAGTTCTTTCTATTTCACAGATGAAATTAAGCCATTTCCCTAAGGTTACATAGGTAGTAAGTGGTAGAGCCAGGATTTAAATTTTAAGCTGATTTGGAAACCCAAGCTCTTACCTTCTATGCTACCCTGCTTTTCTCCATCTACACCCTGGCCATATTTTTCAGTATTGGACACACTCTTTAGCTGAACTTTGACTATCTCAAATCTGTCTCATCAGATTTGGTCTGCAGTTCTTTCCACCTGTGTTGCCTCAAACACCATTATTATTTATTTCTTTTTTTTTGCGGTACGCGGGCCTCTCACTGCTGTGGCCTCTCCCGTGGCGGAGCACAGGCTCCGGACGCGCAGGCTCAGCGGCCATGGCTCACGGGCCCAGCCGCTCCGTGGCATGTGGGATCTTCCCGGACCAGGGCACGAACCCGTGTCCCCTGCATCGGCAGGCAGACTCTCAACCACTGCGCCACCAGGGAAGCCCCTCAAACACCATTTTTACGATGTTCACTAAGCTTTGTTGTGCCCTGCCTACATGAGAGTCACAGTCAACTGTCCCTTCTATCTTAGTTTATTTGCCATAGCTATATATACTCCTGCTTTTATTTATTGACACTAGATTTGGGGGACAATCTACAGCTTTGCTACTCCAAGTGTAGTTTGTGGTCCAGTAGCATAGGCATTACCTGGAGCTTGTTAGAAATATGGACGCAAAGATCACACTCTGGACTTACTGAATTAGAACCTTCATTTTATTAAGATTCTCCATGCGATTTAAATGTGCATTGAAATCTGAGAGGCACTAGTCCAAATCTTTGAGCAGAATCCCTGAAGCCACCAAGCTTTGGGGTAGTTCCTGATCTAGTCCAGAGCTTTCAAAAACGAATAGGCTGCTGGAGTCAGCAGAACAAGAGCACTCAAGATCACCTGATAATACTTCACCTGCCCCAATAATTAAATCCCCAATATTTAAACAGGATGTAGTTTTTCATGATGATGGAAAGCAACTGCAATAGGAAGAGACTGTGAAAAGTGCTTCAGTATGAAGCGGGGTTTAACTTACATAAATGATTGTACTGGTTTTAAAATTTGGCTGCCAATTGGACTTGAGGGAGATAGGAAGGAAAATTCTGATATAATTGATATAGGGAATGACCTAGGCATTGGAAATTCCCCAAGTGGTTCTTACACACAACGAAGTTTGAGGACCACTTACGTACTGTGAATACCTTCTTCTTTCAGTTAATATAATTCTAGGGTCTATATTGTATTCAAAGATAGTTTTATTTTATTTTTTTTTAATTTGTATTGGTGTATAGCTGATTTGCAATGTTGTGTGAGTTTCTGTGGCACAGCAAAATGAATCAGTTGTGCATATATCTACTCTTTTTTAGATTCTTTTCCCATATAGGTCATCACAGAGTATTGAGTAGAGTTCCCTGTGTTATACAGTAGGTCCTTATTAGTTGTCTATTTTATATGTAATAGTGTGTTTTAAAACGAGGTTTCCCGTACTTCTTTGATTTTAGGACTCACCTGGAGTAATTGCTAAAAATATAACAACCATGCTTCCTCCCCAGCTAACTGTGTCAGAATCGCCAAGGGCCTGGGAGCTATAATTTTAACTAGCACCTGGGTTCTCTGCTCCTCCTCAGAGAGGAGGTTTGGAAAACACTGCCTTCAAAGACCAGTGAATCAGGAGCTCTAAAACTTGCAACAGCTGCCTGATTTTGTCATCTTCCTGTTTCTGGAAGGGCACCTGATCCTCACCCATGAGGAACAAAATGGTTATAAAAGAACAGAAAAAGGGAGTCAGCATCATTCCACAGCTTTTATTTTTTTATTTTTAATTTTTTTTAATTTTTGGCTGCGTCGGGTCTTCGTTGCTGTGCGCGGGCTTTCTCTCGTTGCAGCGAGCGGGGTCGAGCGGGGTCTACTCTTCGTTGAGGTGCGTGGGCTTCTCATTGCAGTGGCTTCTCTTGTTGCAGAACACAGGCTCTAGGCACGTGGACTTCAGTAGTTGTGGCACATGGGCTTCAGTAGTTGTGGCTCGTGGGCTCTAGAGTGCAGGCTCAGTAGTTGTGGCACACGGGCTTAGTGGCTTCGTGGCATGTGGGATCTTCCCAGACCAGGGATCGAACATGTGTCCCCTGCATTGGCAGGCGGATTCTTAACCATTGTGCTGCTAGGGAAGTCCCCATTCTACAGCTTTCTGAAGGGAACTGTTTTCTTATAAAATGCTCAGGCGGATGGTAATCTAAAGCCTAGCACAGATTTGGCACAGGGTCACAAATGTTTGTGAAATAAATGAATGAGTGGTTAAATAACTCTGGAAAGGAGCACCAGAGGGCTGGAGGAAGGAATCAGCAAGCAGATGGTCTCCCTTAATTCCTGACTTTTGACCTTCTGCTCAGACACAAATTATAGTCACACACATCTAACCACTACAACATATGTTGCTTCAGTAAACTCAACATATGACAAACAGACAAATTGGGAAGTGGTTAGTCATTGTGCAAAAGGATGATTTGATTTATAAAAATGATTCACTAAAACAGTGTGGTTTCCAGACTAGCAGCTTCAGCATCACCTGGGAACTTGTGAGAAATGCAAATTTTCAGGCTGCCCTTTACCACAGCCTGATTCAGAAACTCTGGGGGTGAGGCCCAGCATTCTGAGCTTTAGTGAGCCTTCTAGGTGATTCTCCTGCAACTAAAGTTTGAGAACTACTGTGCTAGAGCATTTCTTTAAATGAGAAGCTCCCCACCTGGTAAAAGAATGTTCAAGAACATACTATCAAAGGAGACCTTATCTGTATTCTGTGATTGAGCTTTTCTATGCATCTTCAGAAATCTTCCAGACCGTAGTTCAGTGTTTCTTTCTTTCTTTTTTTTTTTTTTTTTTGCGGTACGTGGGCCTCTCACTGTTGTGGCCTCTCCCGTTGCAGAGCACAGGCTCCGGACGCACAGGCTCAGCGGCCATGGCTCACGGGCCCAGCTGCTCTGCGGCATGTGGAATCTTCCCGGACCGGGGCACGAACCCGTGTCCCCTGAATCGGCAGGAGGACTCTTAACCACTGCGCCACCAGGGAAGCCCCAGTGTTTCTTTAATAAAGCATTTCACACATAAGTATAATTTATTACATATACATTTAATATGAATAAATGTATAGTGTACGATAGAAAAATATCACACCGCATTGCACATGGTGAGGGTTAAGTATTCTTTTATGACACTTGTAATGTACTGAGCCATAATGTAAAATATATCTCTTGCTACGAATAATGGTCAAAAACAACTTTAAAAGCACAGCTGTATATGGCACAAAGTTTGGTAGTTCTTATCCGTACGAACAGGTAATGACATGTGAATAGGCATACAGAAGGGCTAATTATAAGGATCAAATTGGTAATCCCTGCTAAGGAAGAGCATTCCTTAGGTTCTAAAAAGTCTTTTTATTTCTGTGGTCCTGTCTCAGACTCAGGCAGTGGGTTTGATTTCATAGGCTGGTTGGTTGGCTGTTTTTTCCTCAGTGTCTAGGTTTTAGTGGGAGTAGAGATAGGTACTTGGCAAATCATGGAGACGTCTATGCTAGACTACTACTATGTATACCTAACAACTGTTAAAAGCAATTCATTTAGTATTTACATAATGTGGAAATAAGTGAAGGTCTTCCAAATGAGAACAAACAAAGGCTGTTTATTCAGACCTTGCTATAGCAAAAGATTCTGCCACCATTGCTTGGGTTTGGCAGAGACTCGAAGCCAGACAGGGGAGTGGGGAAGATTTACGGTGAAAAAAGGGAAGGCTTCGGTGTGGTTTGATGGAGAAGCTAGAGACAGGCTGACTAGGAGTTGGGTATCCTACATGACTGATTAAGGCAGCACATTTGGCTGGTTGATCCTAATTAGCAAATGGGGGCAAAAAATTGGGAAGCTAGTCCTGATGCTCTGGGCCAATTGCTGAAGAGGTTGTGTTTTGGCTTCCTGGATGGCTTGCTGTAAGGGTTGTGGGTTAGAGTTCTATTGTCAGATTGGTCTGGCCATTGTCTCACTACCCATAAAGCAAGGCAACTACTGAACCTGGAAGGCAAGTTTATTCATATATTTAATATTTATGGTCTCTAGCCAACCTGTCCAGTGAATCAGAGATTAAAATGAGGGTTGAATCTAGTCAGCCTGTAGGTCAAAGTTTCCCTTCCTTGATCTGATTATTTAACATTGGTAGGGAGGGCACACACCAAACTTTTGGTGAACTGGAAATGCTTGCTGTTGCTGATACCTCCTCACTGGCTATCAGTCAGCTCTAGGATGGCTACTCTGAGTCTGTGCTAATCTGACTGAGCCATGAGAGCTGAGGACCCCACAGAGACCATAACAACTCAGCCCTGTGCAGGCCAGCAGTGAAGGGTAAATGGGTCTTGTCTCTACTGTTTTTGCAACTTCTTGTGAATCTATAATTATTTCAAAATAGAAAGTTAAAAGAAGAAAAGGATCCCTGGCTGCTGTGTAGAGAACAGATGTGAGGCAGGAGAGAGGTGGGAAAGCAGGATTGGAAGTAGAGAGTGAACAGGATGTGAAATATAGGAGCCAGCAGAGTGAGGTAAAGTATGTCAAAGAAATCTTTTTGGGGACATAACTATTGTATTAGATCTTCAGATTTGATTGATATCAGAGTGGAAACTATATGCTGGGTAAAGGAGGAAGAAGAAAATAGTAGAAATCATGACCTAGTTCACCCTCTTGTTTTCTGCAGGCCCTTACTTAAACCATGCTAGTTAAAACCATTTCTTTTTTTCTCTCTCTTTTTTTTAAGGTATCTAAAGGAGACTGCAATATCTCCCACTTATGGACTCCTTTAACAAAGCTCCTTAAATGGCAATACTGCTAACATGTTGCCTGTAACCTGGAAGCTGGACTTAAAAAGTATTTTCCCACTTCTGTGATTGCCATTTACAACCAGACTGGACTTCATGCTATTCTTCAAATGTTCTCTGAGCTGTTTCCACCTGGATTTTTTCCTTCAATTTCTATTTAAGTTTCGAGGCCTAGCTCAATTGCCACCTCATCCTTGAAGCCTTCTGATTGTCTCTGCCAAAAGAAAGGACTCTTTCCTATGAACCTGGAAATAATTTTATTTGTATATTCCTTACAGCATTTATCAATTCCTTCCTCTGGTTTTTGTTACTTATTGAAAAAAGTATGCCCTTCTCATTAGACTGTAGGCAAGTTTCCAGAGGTCAGAGACCCTGACTTAAACATTCCTGTGCTCCCCACCCTCGCTAATAGTATATGTGATTTCAATGAATGTTAAATGTTGAATGACTGATTTTCTTCCTTATAATAATCTGTATATTTGAAAGTAAGGGGATACATTCATTTTGGAGCTAGGGTGATATTTTTATGTAGTTTACAGTTACTTCTGTGTATAGTTGTTAGCACTTCCAGGAATACTTCTTCCACCTCTACCCCTGGGGCAAACTTACTGAGCATTGCAACATGAAAGAGTGATACATCTTGATTCATGATATGAATATATTCCACTAGGCCTGGTACCTGAAGTATGTAGGTAATAGAGGAGAAATATTGTTTGAAACGTACAGAGTCAGAAACTACTCTGTGGAAAATTCTTCCACTCATGAGATGTTAAAATTGTAAGCAGAGAATTTGGTTGTCATTGAGCCTTGTCAAAAAGGAAAAATCTCTCTCAGTAGAAATATATTCAATATGCAGTTTATACAATTGTAAATGTTACCATATTAAAAAGAATCCTGATGGAAATCATGCAAAAATAGAATTTATCAGAATTCTTTTGTTTGTAGAACACAAACCTATAGCAATTATAATTATTATAAATATTAGCTTTTTTTTTTTTTTTTTTTTTTTTGTGGTACGCGGGCCTCTCACTGTTGTGGCCTCTCCTATTGAGGAGCACAGGCTCCGGAGGTGCAGGCTTATCGGCCATGGCTCACGGGCCCAGCCACTCCGCGGCATGTGGGATCTTCTCGGACCGGGGCACGAACCTGTGTCCCCTGCATCGGCAGGTGGACTCTCAACCATTGCGCCACCAGGGAAGCCCAATATTAGCTATTTTTTAGTAGACTTTCTTTAGAGCAGATTTAGGTTCACAGCAAAACAGAGTGGAAGGTACAGAGATTTCTCATATATTTCCCACTCTCTCCCTCTCCTGGCCCCCAGAGCCTCCTCCATTTTCAACATCCCCCACTAGAGTGGTACATTTGTTACAAATGATGAACCTACCTTGACACAACATTATCACCAGAGTTCATAGTGAATATGAACTTTTGTACCTAATTTTATAATCATAATTTTATATTTTTTATTAATTAAGGCTCCCCAATTTTATAAACTTCAGGATCCACAAATATTTGTTTTTCAACAAGATGATTTATGTTTTCCCTTAAGTTCTAATCTCTATTGAAATATTTTTTTTTCTCCTTACACAAATATACAAACTTGAAATTGCCCATAGTGATCTCTCCTGTTTATTCATGGCCACTCTTCCAAATTATATTTCAATCTGGGCGGGAAATTTCATTAAGTGCTATTTTATGGCTCACTGTGAAATGTCAATCATTTTTTCTTTAAGCAGTTTAGATATGTTGGTAATGCGTAAAATTAATTCATAAAGGAATAACCTAAGTTTGTTGATACATCGTTGACAACTGGTTTTAGTATAATAATTCTCAGCTTTGTAATCACAAAAGTAGGTATAGAAAAAGAACAATATTGACAAGTCCAACATACTCATGAAAAGAGAGGAGCCCAAATGCAAACCTGATCCCAACACTAAAGAAAACCACAGCCCTCAATTCCTCTTTTAACATTGTTTTCATGCTTTCAGAGTGGAGCATAATCCAGTTCCAATGTCTTCCTAACCCATACCTCCCTTTACATTCTCTCCAAGTGTAAGACTGGGGTTTCATTGGGTCATAAGGGCCTTAGGAAGCTAGGGAATGAAAAGATTGCAATGGGTTAGTACCTTTTACCTAGTCAAAGTTCCAACATGTGGGTCATGCTTTGAAATTTCAACTGGAATAATGCTGAGGAAGTTTTTTGTAAATAATAAATGTTGTACAAAGGTTAATTTGTTGATGTTACTGTTGTCATTATGATGGGCATAACTTTTCATTTCTGTAAGATCAAATAAAAAGAATTGTTCATTTTGTATCAGAAGAGATTTAGCTCTTAATGGAGAAAATCCTGGCACTGAAACAAAGTAATAAGAGGCATAACATTAAAGATGATTTGCTAGGCTTTGACAGTGAAGGTTATTGTAGGGTAGAGAGAGGGGGAAAAGACTGGAAATAATTGCATGTACCTACTTATTTATTTGGTTCTTTCCAGTCTCTTTGAGGCTAACTACAATAAGCAGAAAATTAAATCATGTTGACTATAGCTACACAAATGTATTTTGGTATGTTAAGTCAACACCAGTAGTTACAAGCATGACTTGCAAGGAAGGAAAGATTCACTTTAAGGAAAAAGCAAATTATTAGGAGGAACCAAAAAATAGTCAGGTTTTCTACACTTGAGAGGAAATCTCTACCTAGAAATTAAAATGAAATTGATTAAAATAATCCTTTACAGACACATATAGAGAAAATACAAAAATGTCTTTTAACATGTCCTATTAGACTAAACAAAATGTGTTTGTAGCTCTGGTTCTACCATATTCACTCAGTACTATTAAATATTTCACTGAAATGATCTTAAAAGAAACAACTGTTTAAAAAGCAATTAAAAAATCAGTCAGAAAAAATTGTGATTAATTAAAGGTATGATTCAGATTTGCTTTGGGGAATATTTGGGTGATCTGAGTTTATCTATGATGAATAGCATTAAGTTCTAAGACAGACGGTGTTTATACATTTTCAAATCTTTAATCGTTTAATTTGGTTAAAAATTCATATTTTAGATAGGTATGGAGTTTAGCAAATAAATGTGATTTGTTCAAAATTTGGTTTCATGGTTCAGTTCTGTACAAACCACTCATATGCATGACCCCAAACTGCAGGGAAAAGATTACTCCTGCAGAAAAAAAGTCAGAAAGGGAATATTTATCATGAATAATTTATATTGACACAAGGTTATAAAACTGATGTATTATCTTTATCCAAATGCAGAGTAAAATGTATAATCAGGGTAATAAAAAACAACCAGTTCAGCATTATTAAAACAAGACTTAATAACAAATTCAACATAAACAAAAGGAACTTCAGGATCCTACGCACTGCAGTTGAGCCAATTTTATGACAGACTTGTTTCTGAAGCAAGGCAGATTGTTTTGGGCATATCAGCCTTGGGTGATCACAGTGCTGTGCTGACTTCATTGTCCAATCCTCTCCCCCTCACTTCTCTGTTTTATTTCTTCCCGTCTAATATAGTCTTTGAAAAATTCACACAGAAAAAAGTGAGGAGGGGAATGCAGAGCAAATGATTTTCTAAAATTTCCTTTCAAAATGGGTAGTTAGGACATTTGAGAGGGAAGACAGAATACATGTGAATATAATCTATTATGAAGGAAGTCGTCACTGATTATGATAAATAATATTTTTGAGGACATGAAATAAAAGATGACATGTGACCAGATTTCTCTTCCAACACTGGAAGGCATATTGAAAGGAACCTAGTAAATAGACTATATAGCCTTAAAATGAGTTTTTAAAAATACAGTGTAATATTTGTTTATTGCATTGGTTTTCCAGTTTTCACTATAACTCCCTTTAATCTTCACAACGACTCTGTGAGGTGACTCGGGTGGGCCTTTCCTTTTGGTCCCCTGAGAGGAGGTGGAGATGCTGGGATAGGCTCCAGCCAGGGCTGCCGCGGGACCGTGGGGGTCATTCACGGATCAGGGCACCAGCCCCCTCAGCTCCCAGCTTAGCTGACACCAGCCTCTGGGATCTCACAGCTGGCGAGGGCAGAGGCCGCGGAGAGCGACTGCTCCCCCAGCCGTCTCTCCTCGCAGTGCGGATTCCTGCCCACACTCCGCACGCGAGGGCCGGCCGCTCTCAGGGATATGCGAAGGTCGGCGACGAGGCGGTGGTCAGGGCACTGGCTTTGTGGCGTCAGCGTGATCTGGGTTTAAATCCCCAGACGTTTCTTTATTGTGCTTCACTTTAGGCAATCTCTCTCAGCCTCCATTTCCCCATCTGGAGAGCGGGCATGCTTTGATTCATTCCAAGGGGTTCGCCGACCATTGAATGATTTAAAGCAATAAAGGTCTTTGCCTACTGCCTGTGTCGAAGAAAATGCTATAAATATTGTTAGCTCTGGGATAGGTAGGTCACCATCTCTACCGGCTTGGGGAATCTCCATCTGCAAAATGGGCGCAATGTAGATTGCAGTCCCTTAATAGCAAACGTTGCTTTGCCAGAAAACCCCTACAGCCAAACCCCTCATCATCCCTCCCCACCGCCCTGCTCACGCGCCCTATTCTGACCGACCAGTGTTTCCAAACTGGAGGAGCGGATCCGGAATTTAAGGAAACATTCTTATCAACCAGGGAAATTGAAAAGTGAGAGTGCAGGACAGGGTGGGTAGGGATGGGAGACAGGGGAGGCAAGGAAGCCTCACCTCTGCTTCGAATGGGTGCGAACCCGGTCGCAGTCAGGTGAACCGCCCGCGCCCACTCCTCGGCCGGGAAGCCTCGGCTGGGACCCTGTAAACAGACCCTCAGGACCCGGAGCTGGACCCTGGGAAAGGAAACTGAGGAGGGAGGGGGAGGGACTTTAGGGGTAGGGGCGGGGCCTTCAGGGAGGGTCTACCAGAGCTTGAGGGGCGGAGCTGAGGCTAAGCGGGCAGGGCTAAGGGCGGGAGCTCGCAGAGTTCTTCGGCTGCGCGCGCCACGTCTCTCTCTGCGAGCTGGTTGGGGAGAGGCGGGGGGCAGAGGAGGGAAAAACCGCGCGGGGAGGGAGCTATCTCTTCTCGCGAGAGCTGGGACCGCAGCGGCGGTGGCGGCGGCGGGTCCGTGAGAGTAGCGTGGGGGCGGGGAGGAGAGGCGGCGGCGGCGTAGGAGCTACGCCACACGCGGCCGGGGCGCTGGGAGCTCGAAAGCAGAGCGGGGTCGTGGCGGCGGTGGTGAGAAGAGGGAGGCGGAGGAGGGGGTGCCATGGCGGGGCAGCAGTTCCAGTACGATGACAGCGGGAACACCTTCTTCTACTTCCTCACCTCCTTCGTGGGGCTCATCGTGATCCCGGCCACATACTACCTCTGGCCCCGAGATCAGAATGCCGGTGAGTCCTGCCGGCAGCAGCCCGTGGACACGCGCAGGCTCCGCCGGCCCCACCGGGCCGCGCCGCTCCCACCCGCTCCGGCCCAGCCCGCAGCGCCCGGGGTGATACCGCCCGCGCGGCCGGGCCTCGAGTCCAGGCGTCCGCCGCTGGCGGGGCCCGGGCTCGGCGGTGTTTCCCTCTGTGCCTCTCCGGGTTCCTCTCCACCCCCTTCATTGTCCTCCTCGGGAGTTTCGCTTTGCACCCTGTCCCCCATTGTTCTGGACGCTCCTTGCAGCCTCCTTTTGCCTCTTTGTCTTCTCTGCCTCCAGTTTTATTGGGTATTTTTCTTTACGGAGGGAGCAGGGTGGGATAGGGAGGATGGGAATTGGAAGGTGAGAGAAGAGTTGGCCAAGGAGGAAGCCGAGCGTGCAGGCTCCACTCTGAGCCCCCAGGCCACGGTCTTCTTACCCCCACAGCCCAGTTTCCCTGTTGCAGCGGTCGTTACAGATGTTTCGGGCACCGTGTGAGCTGGGTGGCAGGTACAGGACTCCATCTGAGCTCGCCAACCGCCCCTCCCCCCGTGCCTTTCCCCCGTTGCTTTTTCATTTGTTCACTCACACTGGGGGGGGGGGGGGGTTGGAAGCAATGCCGTTATTCCCCTTAGGAAAAATTAGGCTTTTCTCTCTATTTCCGTTTCTTTGGAGTTTCCTGTTGTTTATGGCGGAAAAAGTGCAAGTATGAAGGAAGGATTAAGTCTTCTAGGTAGTCCAGTTGTGAGGTAGCTGGTACGTTTGCTTTTAGTTCTGAATCTTTTCACATTAAACAACGTCGGATTAGAACACAGAATTATTTAGATTCTTTGCAAGGCATTTTATGTTTGGGTTTTGGATTCCGTTTGTTGCACTCTACTAGGATATATGGCAGGTGATATTCTTAAAACCGATAGAACTGCAAGGCCTTAGTAGGTTGTTTGTGGTAGCGTTAACAGTAACAAGTAGCTTTTGAGTAAGAACATTTAGGGAAGGCTTTCTGTTTCACAAGAGCTATGCTAACTTGAGTAAACAGATTCTCTCAAGTTGGGTGTGGTGGGAGTTTGGGTTGTCCAGGTGGTATACTGTACTTTGGGGACACTGTTACCAGTGAAGCATGGAATCAAATCGGAACTTGTTATGCTTTAAGACTGATTCAGTGCTTTTAGCTACTTACAGTTTCACAGGAAAACTAAGTAAGCTTCAAAAATCAAATATTAAGATATCCTGTTGTGTTATTCAAAATTACTACTACAGATCCACATGCTTTATTCAAAACGCTTGAGGACAGGTATGCTACAGAGTTTTTCAAATTTTAGAAAGATAGTACCTACCCTAACAAGCCTTTAAGGGTCTAAAACAGCACCGATAATCAAATTAATATCCCAACAGCAAAATATGACTATGAATAAAGGTTATAAGTAGCCTTCTATCAGTCCAAGTCACCAAATTATGTTCCTGCAAACATCTAGGCATGTAATTTTGAATTTCAGAGTTCTTATGGCAATATTGACTTTTCAAGGGTATCTTCTATATGAAAGCATAAAAAGATTTACCCAGCAATTGTACAACATTAAAGTTGAGTTTAATCTTTGTTTAGCTTTTTTAAAAGATGACGCATTTGGGGGCTTTCAGTTTCAAGGTGACAGTTGTTTCAATATTGCTCTTTTGGAATTGCTGGGCTCTTGAGTCCATCAGAAAGCATGGCGTCATTTCAGATTGGAAAATGTACGGTTTGACAAATAGAAATAGCTTGGTCATTGGCATATTTGACGTGTTAATTGAAGTTACTGTGTTATCCAAAACATTATCACTGGAATCCTTTTGCTTTGATTTTTGTCTAATCTGTTGGGCTAAGTGTGCTTATAATTAATACCCCTTTTAGTAGTTGAAGGGTCCTATTTATCTTACTCTCTTGGTTGTTTGCAAATTGGCTGAATAAGATGACTGAATACTTTTTCAGACCTTTATGGGCAAAAGCTCTGTGTGAAGTAATAATATGGAGGGTTTGGATTTCCTTAGAATAGTGGTTCTTAAACCTCATTAGAATCACTTGGGGGACCTTTTAAAAACACTTAGACCCATCGCCAGATATTGTGATTTAGTTGGTCTGGAGTGGGTATTGGTTTTTTTAAAAGTCCCTATGTAATTGTAAATTGTAACTAGGTTTGAGTAGTGTTGCTAAGGTAGGTAGTGGTCTTTTGTTGGAGTTGTCATTTTGGGAGGTTGTGTATTTCTTTTGATATGTGCACTTTCCTGAAAACAAAAAAACCTCTAATGTCTTAGCTTTTTTATTTTACAAAGCTAAGAAGTACTTACTGTAGAACAGGGCTGCAAAATTCTTGTAGTTGAAAGTAGAATATTTTTGTTAAAGCAACTTTAATAGGTTTATAATGATATTTGACAAGAGAAAATAACTGTTTCTAATTATCAGAAATTCAAATAATCCAGAGAGGGCTTTTATTGTTTCCATAAGTTAAGGATTATAGATCCTTTGAATTGAGATAAAATATATCACTGCTTTCCCCAGATTTTGGAGGTTTTTTTTTTGACTCCTTGATCTTACTTTTTCAAAACTGCCTAGTTTTGAAACCTGGATCTGCCAATTACTGTGTTATCTTAGGCAAGTGATTTAATTTCTGTGTTTTAGTTTACTCATTTGTGAACTAGAGACAATAGTTATCTGTTTTATAGAATTAAATTAATAAAATAGATATATGTAAAATGTTTAGAACAGTGTCTGGCACATATTGGGGCTCTTAGCTCCTGCTGTTTTTGCTGGTTACTTAGACTTTGTGGAACAGTTTGATTTGGTACACTTATGTACTCAGATTTTTTCCCCCATTGTTTGAAAGGATTAATGAAACTTTTTTAAAAAAAGTTATATTCCTTTATTCTTCTTTGCTTGCTCCCTCTCAAATAGTGTACAAGTGATTTAGCTCTCTGACTTGGGAATGTGAGTAGGAGTTCACTTTTAGTGTTTAGTAGTAAAGTAAAAAACGCTGTATTTGAAGTTAGAAGTTTTGGTTTTAAGTTCCAGTCCAGTCCCTGTTTAGTTGTTTCTGAACTCTCATCCTCATTTTCTAGGGGTGATAATAATAACCTGCCCTACCTACCCAAGAAGTGATTATGAGAAGCAAAGAAATAAATGCATATAAACATGCTTGCTTGTAAAACTAAATATACTGTAGAATTTTCTTCATTTTGCAAGTATTTATAGAGCATAATACTTTGTGCTAGATGCTGCTTCTAGGTGATGGATCAAATTTTTTTTTTTAAAGCTTTTTTTTATATATTTTTTTTATTTGGGGCAGCATTGGGTCTTCGTTGCTGCACGTGGGCTTTCTCTAGTTGTGGCGAGCCGGGGCTACTCTAAGTTGTGGTGCATGGGCTTCTCACTGTGGTGGCCTCCGTTGTTATGGAGCACAGGCTCTAGGCACACGGGCTTCAGTAGTTGCAGCACGCAGGCTCAGTAGTTGTGGCTCGCGGGCTCTAGAGCATAGGCTTGGTAGCTGTGGCACACAGGGCTTAGTTGCTCCGTGGTACGTGGGATCTTCCCGGACCAGGGATTGAACCTGTGTCCCCTGCATTGGCAGACGGATTCTCAACCACTGCGCCACGAGGGAAGGCCGCTGGATCAGGTATTTAAGGGCTTATAGCTTTTTTCTTAGTAAGTTGTATATACTCAGTGCAGAAAAGATCAAAGGAACAGAACAAAAATTGCTTGTAATTCCATCACCCAAATCACCCAGAAGTGATTAAACATTTTGGTGTGTGCATCCCCTTGGGATGACTTTAGACATAGTCCCTTTTCTTTTTGGGGGGAGACCCCACATCCTCCTCCAGTCTTAGGTAATTGTGATCCTCACCTCAGCTTTGCTGCTGTTCATTGAATGTTGACTAGCCTCAAGGATGGGTAGTGCTGAATGCACTCACTATAGCACTTTAAACTAGACTCAAGTGTTATCCCAATTTTATTAATGAGAAAATTGAGCCCTAGGGGAGGTAACCAACTTGTCTAGAGCTATATTGCTACTAGGTGGAAGATTGAGTGTTGGACCCAAATCCATCATATGCCAAAGCTTCTCTTGTTAGCCACTACCTTATACTCTCTCCTGTAATTACTATAACACATTATAGTAAGTATTAAAATGATAAGTGGAAAGTGCTGTGGGAGCACAGAGGAAGGAGAGAATAATTCTATTTGGGGATTTGGGTGTTTAATGTAGAGGAGTTGATTTGAGATAGGTCTTAAAAGGTAAATGGGAGAAGTGCATTCCAGTTGTAGGGGAAAGCATATGCAAAAGCGTGGAGATGTTCAGTAAGTGGTAAAGATTTAATGTGATTGGCACTTAGGAGCAAATCAACCATTTTATACTTCATCCTATAAGTTATTGGGTAAATAATGGAGGTTTTTAAGTAGGATAATTTACATGGTCAGTTTTGCTTTTGTGGAGCTTTGAGTGGAGAATGGTTTGGTGGGAGGTGGTGGTGGCTGGGTGGGGAAAAACTAGATGGAGAAGGAATCCATTTCAGAGGCTTATTAGTCCTTTGAGATGTCAGCATATAGGGGAATGAGCAGGTTAGAAAGAGAATTCTAAGATAGCATGGGCTGTTTGTGGAATGTAAGTACCGTGGAGGGAATGAGAGAGTGGAGTGCAGATTTTGTTTTTTGTTTTTTTTTTTTACGGTACACGGGCCTCTCACTGTTGTGTGGCCTCTCCCGTTGCGGAGCACAGGCTCCGGACACGCAGGCTCGCGGCCATGGCTCACGGGCCTAGCCGCTCCGTGGCATGTGGGATCTTCCCGGACCAGGGCACGAACCCGTGTCCCCTGCATCGGCAGGTGGACTCTCTACCACTGCGCCACCAGGGAAGCCCTGGAGTGCAGATTTTGAATTTTTCGTTCATTTCTGTTTTGTTTCTCTTCCTCTTAAAAGCTGTTTGGTGATTGGTCCAATAATAACATATTAACTTTTATCAGTTTTAGGGTTGAGTGCAGGGAAAAGGATGGGGATGAACATTTTTATTTAAAATGAAATGTTGGCTTTATCTATTGATTTATCTAGATAATTTCTAATTACAGTAGAGTTATCTCAACCTCTTGTTGAGTGGATTTTTTAACAGAAAAAACTAGCTAGTTATCAGTTTTGTGTTCAAAGGAGTATATTTTATGAATGTTCATATTCCACTTAGAACATATAGAACATATAGTCTTCCTAAGATTTTAGATTTTGAAGGGGTATTAGAGATCTGAGAAGTTTGAGTCATTTTAAAGTAGTCATTCCCTCTGGGTTCTGTCTGGACAGAAAAGGTATCAGACGTGAGCATATACACATTTAAGTCCCACGTCATAGAGGAAACTTGGCAGTATGAATTATAGTACAACATTTAGGTTTTATAAATGCGGTGACAGACATTGGATTAGTAAGTGCATTTATAAAATTGTTTTTAAAGGGCATCTTGCATTCTTGCTTGATCTTGGAGAACCTGAAAGACAAAGATAGGCTTACTTTCATATAAAATAAAATTTTCAGATGTTCATTCCCTTAATTATACTTTACAGGTCATAACAAATATATCCATATTGTACTCAGACTTCCTTTTAAAAAAACATCCCATTACCAGACTCTGTTCATGACAAATGTTGTTACACCATCTCACCGACACATTGAAAGGCATTATTGTTCATTCTCTTAATAAGCGAAACCAAGTCCCCCTAAACCCTGAGTTCCTCTGCCGAGTTTATGATTAATCTGTCTATTCAAAACGTTATTCCCTTTCTTGTCCCATATCTGTTCCCCTCAAGATTGAGGAGTATCAAAGGAAAGGGGGATTGAAACCAAGCAGGAACCTGCCAGGTACAAAAGCCCCTCCATGTCCCCCATTTCTTGTTTGTAGAAAAAGACTTTAGTCTCCTAGGCCTTCCTTGAGTTCCAAAGAGTAGGCATAGGTAGCTACTAAGTAGGGAAGTGAGGGAATGCAGAAACAAAGGAAAAGCAGTTAAACAAGAAAAGTAATGACAATAGTTCAGGGATAAAACAGAGTCCTAGTTCCTCCTCAAGGGATATACAGAACTATCTGAAGGATCTCTTGGAGTTGTTCTTCAGGAACTAAGACCTGTCCCCCGCCCCCAACCCTGTGGTGACTTGCAGCCCTCACCCCCAGATGCTGCCTTTAAAAACCCTTGCCTGAAAACAGTTGGGGAGTTTGGGTCTTTTGAGCATAAGCTACCCTACTCCTTGCTTGGCACCTGCAGTAAATGCTGTACTTTCCTTCACCACAACCCAGCGTCAGTAAATTGGCTTTGCTGTGGCAGGTGAGCAAACCCAAACTTGGGTTTGGTAACATAAGGTGTTCCTTACATTTTGGAATTATATTTGTCAGTATGGATGAAGGAATTTTCTTGTGTAGATTCCAGATGTTTTTCACTTTAGATTTTTGCCTCTTTAGTTAAATCTAGTAGTTATTGATTGAGCATTCACTGTTTGCCTGTACTAGGAGCAGCAGATGGTACAAAGATGAATGCAGTGTAAATATAGTCTTTTGATAGAGTTTATAATCTGGATGGAGTGGGAGAATTAGGATTAGACAGATACACAAATTATTATATCCAAAGCACAACAAAGAAAGTGTAAGAGAAGTGAAAGCAAGTGCTATGGAAGTTAGTTGGATAAAGTATTTGCATCTAGTTGGGGGTGGTAGTGGGTATCTAGAGGTGAGAAAAGGCTCTTCAGAGTAAGTTGATTTTGACTGGACTGTTAAAGGATGAGAAGGATTTAATGGGTGGAATGGAGGGGAGGAGGTGCAAAGAAGAAGTCACATGAGCAAAAGTGTAGAGCCTGGAAAGCATGAAACATGTTTAAAGTACAGATCAAACCAGTTGCAGCAGAGTTCCCAGAGTGAAAAAGTATGAGAAAAGGCCAGAAAACTTGATTAAGTCATATAGAAAACCTTATATGTTCAGCTGAAGAGTGTATATGTGATTTGGTTGACAGTGTGTCATTTTGAACATTTTAGAACACTTTTGCAACTGTGTTATATGCAAGTTAATGTAATAACATCTCATAGGATGAGACAGTATAGAGATTGAGAAGCAGACAAGAAATAATATGGGCCCAAACAATGGTGGTAGCAATAGGAAGGTAAGGGACATATTTGAGATATTACTTGATATATTACTTTTCTTTTAAAATTTTTATTGTGGTAGTATGTATATAAAACATAAAATTTGTGGTTTTAACCATTTAAAATGTACAGTTCATTAGCATTAATTACATTCACAATGTTGTGCAACCATCATCTTTCCAAAATTTTTCGTCATCCCAAATAAAACTGTGTACCTGTTGAGCAATAACTTCTCATTCTCTCTTTCCTTCAGCCCCTGGTAAACTCTAAGCTACTTTTTTGTCTCTGTAAATTTGCCTATTCTAGATATTTCATATAAGTGGAATCATACAATATTTGTCCTTTTGTGTTTAGCTTATTTCATTTAGCATAATGTTTTCTAGATTCATCCATGTTGTAGCATGTATCAGAACTTCATTCTTTTTAAGGCTGAATAATATTCTGTTGTATAGATATACCACATTTTTATTTACTCATCTGTTGATGAACACATGGGTTGTTTCTGTTCTTTGTCTTTTGTGAATAATGCTGCAGTGAACATTGGCATTCAAATGTCTGAGTTCTTATTTTCAGTTCTTTGGGGTATATTCCTAGGGGTGGAAATCCAGTTGTTCAAGCAGTATTTGTTGAAGAGACTGTTCATTTTTCATTGAATGAACAATAGCCTTTTCAAAAATCAGTTGGCTCTAGACATGTGGGTAGTCTCTATTTTTGTGGGATAATTTATTGAGCATAGTTTACCAGTGAGGACCTCTTAATTTTAGAATACCTCAAGGCTGAGTCCTTGACTTCTTTTCCATCCACACTTATTCCTATGGTGATCTCATCTGGTCTCATGGCTTTAAATATCAGCTGTGTGACTCATAAAAACTTATATTTCCAGTCTAGAACTCTTTCCTTGAACTCCAGACTTCTGTATATGTAAGTTCCGAGTCCACATTTCCATTTGCATATCTAATAGACATCTTAATATGCAAAATACTGATGTGATTTCTGTCTCCCCTCTCCCCAACCTTCTTAACTTATAGTCTTCTCCATCTCAGTTAATCACATCTGTTTCTTCAACTGTTCTGGCAAGAAGCCTTAGAGTTATTCTTGGTTCATCTCTTTGTCTCATGTCACTTGCAGAGTTTTAGTGTGTCCTGTTGGCTCTACCTTCAAATTATTATATCTAGTCTGACCATTCCTTATTGCTTCACCACCACCACCACCCTGTTTTATTGCCTGGATTATCATTAGCCTTCCAACTAGTCTCATTGTTTCTACCCTTACTCCTTGCAGTCTTTTCTCAAAATAGTAGCAGAGTGATCCTTTTAGAACTGAAGCTGGCCCATGTCACTCTTCTGCTCAGAACCCTTTAAGCCTCTCCCGTCTCAATCACAGTAGAAGCTAAAGTCATTAGAGTGGCCTGTGAAGTCCTTCATGAGCTTTTTGACTTCATTTCTTATACTTTCTCTCTTGTTTCTTCCATTCCAGTCATACTAGCCGCTCTGCTGTTCTTAGGGCACATGAGGCACACTTCTTTTGAACCTTTATAGTTGCTGCTTCCTATGCCTGGAATGCTTTTTCTCTAGTAGCCACATTACGACCTCCCCCATCTCCATTATGTCCTTGCTCAAACACCATCTTCTCAGTGTTGCCTTCTTTGAGCACCTTATTTAAAATTGTTTTTTTCTACCTTCAAAGAAGCTCTTCCCTTTTTCTGTTTTCTCTTCATAACACTTATCATCTTCTAATATACTATATGGTTTACTTAATTTGTTTATTGCTTTCTCCTCTGCTGGAAAGTATGGTGTGTGAGAGCAGGGGTTTTTGTTTTGTTTTCTGCTGTATCAGTGTCCAGAAACATCCAGGCACATAGTAGGTACCCACCAATATTTATTTAATGAAGGTGTTCTCTACATTCTATACAAATATTTATGTAGTGCTTGCTATATTCTTGGCAACTGGAAAGGGCAGGGCTGATTATGTATATGACAACAATGTCTGCCTTCAAGAGTTTGAGTACAGATTAGTAAAAATTGGATTTAATACTGGCTGCTGAAGAATGATGGTGCCATTCATGCCAACTGCTGAAAAGAATGTATAGTCCTACTTCCTTTTTTAGAAGAAAGCTATAAAAATGTTAAAAATTTTAAATTTAGTAATTCCACTTTTGGGACACTGTTCTAAGGATATAGTTCTAAATACTCATAGGACCAAAGAAAGATACTGTGAAATTGTGACTTACAAAAATATATTTTGGTCATCTGAATGACCAGATATATGGTTCTTGTATATATTTGGCCTTTGTCCACAGTTCCTGCTCACAACTTCCAAAACCTTGGAATTTCCTAAGTGTTAAGAGTGATACAGGTATCTTTTGTTATGTGAATGAGGTGACTTTTGGAAGCACTGAAAAGGGACCCTGCTGGTCACCAGGAGAACCAACCATGTGATTAGGGGGTTGGAACTTTCAGTCCTACCCCTGATCTCCAGGGATGGTAGAGGGGCTAGGGATTGAGCTCAAATGCCAATGGCCAGTGATTTAATCAACCATGCCTATATGAAGCCTCTATAAAACCCCAAAAGGATAGGGTTCGGAGAGGCTTCTGGGTTGGTGAACACATGGAGATTTTGGGAGAGAGGTGCACCTAGAGAGGGCATGGAAGCTCCTCACTCTTTCCCCAAACCTTGCTCTATGCATCTGTTCCATTTGGCTTTTCCTCAGTTGTATCCTTTTATAGTAAACCGGTGATATAGTAAGTGAAATGTTTCTCTGAGTTCTGTGAGCCACTTTAGCAAATTAATCAAACCAAAGGAGGAGGTGGTTGGAACCCCCCAGTCTATAACCTGGGCTTGCGACTGGCATCTAAAGTAGGGGGGCATGGATGTACAGTCTTGTGGGACTGAGCCCTCAACCTGTGGAGTCTGATGCTAACTCTGGGTAGATAGTGTCAGAACTGAGTTGAATTTTCGGACACCTAGCTGGTATTCCAAGAATTACTCTTCGAAGGTGTGGGGACCCTCCCCACCCCTACGTTGGAAATTGAGTCTCAGAACATCCTATTTAAATGCCCATAATACCAAAAAATCAGAAACAATTTGTATGTCGAATTGTAGAATGGTAGGTATATTATGGTGTCAATTCATTTGGTTATTAGTAGTCATTAAATGATGTTTACATTGAGTTTCTAAACATGGGAGATATTTAGAAATTAAAAATTACAGGTAATGTGGTTTTAACACAAACTTTAGCTTTATGTGTTTGTGTCTGTCAATTTGTACGCTGGTACATTTTAGAGTGCTGCCCTTAAATTAGCATTTGTATGTCCTGCTTGTTCTTCTGTCTGAGAAACTATCTCTTGGGCATCTGCTGCACTGGGGAGAAGTAGTAGATGTCATCATTACTGCAGAAGTGTTCTTGAGGCCCTTGATTGAAGCAGCCCCACAGCCCCTCTGATTGAGGGAAGCACATTACCCCTAGAAATTAGTTGCTGGAATTATCTTGTTCTTAGAGAAGTCTTTCCTGAGTATGTAACTTCAACCTTGCCAACTTTCCTTTCTTCCTTCCTCCTTCCCAGATGTTCTCTGAAAGAGGACTACAAAGGAAACACATTAAAATGTTATTATTGATTATTATCTGGGTGTCAGAATGGTGAATACTTTCTTCCTTCTGCTCTTATGTATATGCTCAGTTTACTGTATGAATTTGTATTAATGTCTAAAAGCTTATTCAAAGAATCTTTGGCTAGATTGGCTATGATGGAATGAGCCAATCATAGCCATAGAAGGAGGAAGACATTCTCTGTACCTCTTATGTCTGCAGGCCCTTTCAGCTCAGTGAATTGTCTTTACTTTGGAGTATGTAGTGTTTAAGGTCCCAGTGGGACATACATCCTTGTGTGTTTTTTTTAAAAATTAATTAATTAATTTTATTTTTATTTTTGGCTGCGTCGCGTCTTTGTTGCTGCGTGCGGGCTTTCTCTAGCTGTGGTGAGTGGGGGCCACTCTTCGTTGCAGTATGCGGGCTTCTCATTGCAGTGGCTTCTCTTGTTGCAGAGCACAGGCTGTAGGTGCACAGGCTTCAGTAGCTGTGGCTCGTGGGTTCTAGAGCGCAGGCTCAGTGGTTGTGGTGCCCGAGCTTAGTTGCTCCGCGGCACGTGGTATCTTCCCGGACCAGGGCTCGAACCTGTGTCCCCTGCATTGGCAGGCGGATTCTTAACCACTGCCCCACTAGGGAATCCCCATCCTTGTGTTTTAAATTGCCATTTTTTTTTTAAAGCTAGTATTTCTTTACTGTAACAGTATTTGAGTTTCTCTATTTCTTTTTCTCTTGTTTTGTCTTAGAAATAATTAACCTTTGACTTGGGCTATGGATTATCACTTGAGATAAAGGTGAAAAGAAAAATAGAGTGGTAATGGTAGAGGAATGGATGAAGAGTAAGGTAGCTAACAGAGTAGCTGTGTTGTTGGCTGATGAGATGGCAGGGTAGAGAGGACCCTTTAATAGGGTCTTGGGTCATATTTGAGGGTATGCTAAGGAGACATAGCATCCTTCTCAGGGACCCACTTGCAGCACACTATAATTCATTTAGAATTCTCCACTATCTTGCACCTCTAGTTCAGTTTAAGAAATGTAATTTGAGGGACTTCCTTGGTGGTCCAGTGGTAAAGAATCTCCCCTGCAATGCAGGGGACGCAGGTTTGAGATCCCTGGTCGGGAAACTAAGATCCCACATGCTGCAGGGCAACTAAGCCTGCGCGCCACAACTACTGAGCCCGTGCACCTCAACTAGAGAGCCTGCGTGCCACAAACTATATAGCCCACAAGCTGTGGAGCCCGCGCCACAACTAGAGAAGAGAAAACCTGCACGCCACAACTAGAGAAAAGCCCATGTGCCGAAGCAAAAGATCCTGCATGCTGCAACTAAGACCCGATGCAGCCTAAATAAATAAATAAAATCTGTTAAAAAAAAAAAAAAAAGAAATGTAGCTTGAAATGAATCGTTCCTGCAGTTGAGACTCCCCTTCTTTCCTTAGTATTATCTTCTGGCTTAGAGACAAATGGCTCACAAAAACCCCTGTGTCCTACAGATATGAGGGATGGTTTGCTTTTCTTTTGGATCTTGACACTTCTATAGCAAATTGAGCTAAAACAAACAAAAAAGAACTGGTTTACCATCCCCTCCCCCTCAAATTTATGTGCTACATTGCCTTGTCCCACACTCTTTAATACTGAAGTCCTTGTGGCAGTTTTATTTGTAGTACTTTTTTTTTTTTTTTTTTGCGGTACGCAGGCCTCTCACTGTCGTGGCCTCTCCCGTTGCGGAGCACAGGCTCTGGACGCGCATGCTCAGCGGCCATGGCTCACGGGCCTAGCCGTTCTGCGACATGTGGGATCTTCCCAGACCGGGGCACGAACCCGTGTCCCCTGCATCGGCAGGCGGACTCTCAACCACTGCGCCACCAGGAAAGCCCTGTAGTACATTTTTTAAAAATAAATTTTTATTGTTTTTTTTTTGTTGTTGTTTGTTTGTTTTGGGCCATGCCGCATGGCTTGCGGGGTCTTAGTTCCTCCACCAGGGATTGAACCCAGGCCACGGCAGTGAAAGCGCTGAGTCCTAACCACTGGACCGCCAGGGAATCCCTGGTCTGTAAACTTCTGTTTCAGAAGTTTAGAGGTGTCATCTAATCAGTTGTTTTTAGCTACTCCTTGTTCTTAAATATTTTGACTTGAATTTCTTCGTATTACCTTTTCTGCTTCGGAGATATAGTCTGGTCTGGTTAAGTTAATGAGAATAGGGACATAATATATTTTAGCTGCTTTTGAAAATTGTCAAGGCAATCTAACTATTCTTTGATTAGGAAAGACAGTTAAAGTGATTATGTGCACAGGCCTATGAATTTAAACCTGGGCACAAGTCTCATCTGTATTCTTTAGTGGTTATTTGCAATTCCTTTGGTACCGTCTGTAACTTTGGGCAAGTTACTTAACCTCACTGAGCCTCAGGTTTTTTTGTTTTGTTTTGAAGTATAATCATACATACGTACCCCCAGGGTGGTTGGGAGGTCTAAATGAGGTAATTAAAACATTCAACAATATTTATTAAGCACCTACTATTTGCCAGGCATTATGTTAGGCAATGGAATATGGGAGTGAACAATATAGACAGGATCCCTGCTCTCTTGAAGCTTACATCTTAGTGTGGGGGCGATGATTGACATCTAAACAAATAAACAAAATCAGATAGTGATAAATACTGTGTAGAGAAGTAGAATATTCAGAGAAAATTTTCCTGAGAAAGTTTCTTCAAGCTGAGTGACAAAAGGGAGCCAGCCATTCAAAGATCTGAATTGAGTGGAAAAGCCTGTTTCAGGCTGGGGAAACAGTGTTCAAAGTCTTCAAGGGAAGAAAGAGTTGGACATATTCCAGGAACAGAGAAGACCAAAGTGGCAAGAGTGTGGCAGGTGAGGAGAAGAATCAGGGATAAAGTCAGAGAGGGAGCTGGGATGCTGATAATGTCTGTAAGCCTGGTACGAAGCTTAGATTTTATTTTAGGTGCAGTTGGAAGCTATTGAAAGTTTCTAAGCAGAGAAGTTGACAAGGTCTCCTATTTCTTAATGAGGTGAAAAAAGTTTTTTGGTAAACCAGATACGACCAGGATGAAGTCGTATCTACTTAAAATATTTAAAAATCATATACTGTAAAATATAGTACTTAAAAATACAATTTTATCCCCTTACATTTTAGGAAACAATTATTTTCAAACTCCTCATGTATTCAACCTCAGTGTCTTTGTGATCACCAGAGCTATTTTAGGAGTCATCTAACAGTTTTTCAGAATGTATATGTTTCATCTGCGTTTGTGATATAGCACTTTTGGGCTCTGAATATGATACCATCACTGGAAATTTTATTCCAAGCCACAAGTGCAGTATTATATAACAGGTGTTTGATCATCCTGTAAGTATATATTTTTAATCTCCATAATGTAGCCACTTGCTAAATTTTTCAAGTGGTCTTTACAAAGGTTGCTTACAATGACAGCTTAATATTTGTAATTGTGAGATATACCCCCAGGGATAATTATGGAATATCTTAATATTTTTGCCTTCAGATGACCTCTGAAGTGTGCTGAACTACTATTAATTGAGATTGTTGTGGGCTTTCTTCCTCCAGCTTTTTTTTGTTGTCTGGCTTTTTTCTTCTTTTAAAATAATCAAGCTCCCCAACCTCCCCCTCCCTCAAGGTGTTCATAAGTACTCAAATATATAGTGATTCTCTTTGCCTGAAGGATACTTGTAGGGGAATGGAAAAAGAGAATTGTTGCCTTATCACCTCTGTTTATTCTCCCAACCTTTCCTTTCTTCTCCCTGTGTCCCTGGTCTTCAGGCCATATCATTCAGCTGCTTTCCATGACTCCACTATAGCCATGTGTTTTGATGTGTGTGTGTTTAATATTGTCTCCGGTGGGGAGGTGCTCTTGGCATCTAGTGGGTAGAGACCATAATGCTGCCAAACTACTCTAACACACAGGGCAGCTCCCCACAACTGTTACCTAGTCCAAAATGTCCATAGTGCTGAGCTGAAAAACTGCTCTATAGTACTTGTTTCAGTACTCTAAAGGGAAAATAAAATTGAGGTGGGTAAGCATATTGTATAGTTGTATGCTGCTGTCCAGTCAAGCACCAGCTGAATCTATTTGAACCACTTGGTTTGTATTGGTTTGTACTTAACGTTGCACTTATATAATCCTTAGGCATTCCTGAGAATAATGAACTTTGGTTCTGATGGGGTGGTTCTACTCTGATCCAAACATTTTCAGCTGCTTTCTGGGTTTCCTTCTCTGTTGCCAGGGTATGCACAGAGGGGTAGGTGGCAACTGAACCCAGGTTTCTGAAATCCTTCCAATTTAGGTAATCTGTGATTGTGTGCACTGGGTGGTAGTGATGGTGAGTAGTGTTTAGTTAAGTGTCTTATCTATCCCAAATCCAAACAGTTCTGACCTGGCCTTGAGAATGACACACTATGGCTAACTATTCAGATTCAGGTTAAGAGCATAACAGAAGCTTTAGTTTCTCTTAGTCTGTTTTGAGATTAGGGTGACTAGGTAAGCGATAGTTTTGGAGGTCTGGAGCACTGAATTCCCAGTTTTTCATTTCCAAATGATCATTTTCATGCCTTTTCTTTTTTTTTTTTTTTTTAACATCTTTATTGGGGTATAATTGCTTTACAATGGTGTGTTAGTTTCTGCTTTATAACAAAGTGAATCAGCTATACATATACATATGCTCCCATGTGTCTTCCCTCTTGCGTCTCCCTCCCTCCCACTCTCCCCATCCCACCCCTCCAGGCTGTCCCAAAGCACCGAGCTAATATCCCTGTGCCTTGCGGCTGCTTCCCCCTAGCTATCTACCTTACTACGTTTGTTAGTGTGTATATGTCCATGACTCTCTCTCGCCCTGTCAAAACTCACCCTTCCCCCTCCCCATATCCTCAAGTCCGTTCTCCAGTAGGTCTGCGCCTCTATTCCTGTCTTATCCCTAGGTTCTTCATGACATTTTTTTTTGCTTAAATTCCATATATATGTGTTAGCATACGGTATTTGTCTTTTTCTTTCTGACTTACTTCACTCTGTATGACAGACTCTAGGTCTATCCATCTCATTACAAATAACTCAGTTTCATTTCTTTTTAAGGCTGAGTAATATTCCATTGTGTATATGTGCCACATCTTCTTTATCCATTCGTCCGATGATGGGCGCTTAGGTTCTTTCCATCTCCGGGCTATTGTAAATAGAGCTGCAATGAACATTTTGGTACATGACTCTTTTTGAATTTTGGTTTTCTCAGGGTATATGCCCAGTAGTGGGATTGCTGGGTCATATGGTAACTCTATTTGTAGTTTTTTTTCATGCCTTTTCTATTTTGAAGTATTCTGGGAACCAAACTGCACTATTACAGTGAAACGTGTTTTCCTGTTTTTTTAAATAAAAGAACAAAATTGTCCCAACAACGAGTGAGCCAGGGTCATCACATTGAGGTAATATATTCTCAACTAGCTGCAGAGAGACTTTGGGTAGCTAGAAAACTGCTATATAATGTCTTCTAGACTTTTTGGGGTATTGAATATAACCTTTTGATTCTTGGTACTATTTTCTTGGACCCCTTAAGGGATTTAGGAATAGTTTTTAGGACTCACTGAATTTTAGAAAGAAGTGTGGTACATTTTTTTCTTTTAAGTAAATTATGTTATCTCTATATCATTTAGCTTTATTAATTTTAGTAATCTATTTTACAAGGTATATTCTAAAATTTATTTCTCAGTGATTTTTATAATCCTCAAAATATATTGATATATTTATTTGAACTGAAAAATGAAGTCAGACTTTTTTTGGACCAAGTTTGGTTTGCCTAATTGGTTTAACAGTGAGGACTGCCTTTGTCAGTTAGGTTATGGAGCATGTTTTTTCTATAAATTGAATAACTGAAGATAATCTGCAACTTCCAAGTTTTGAAAAAACATACTTAAAGTAAAAGATAAAGCTATTTTACCTAACATTGTGCCATATTGACAACAGTGTACTTTTTACTTTTAAAACTAAGTTTCAGTGTTTAGAGTTTCAACTCTTTGAACGTATGGGATATTTACAAGTTGCTTATAAGTGAAAGCGTAACGGATATTTTACTCTTATTTTAGTAGTTTATCAATTTGTAATATTTATGTTGCCTTGATAACACACACACACATACGGATAAAAGTAGCAGCAGAAATTTTAACACATAAAAAACCTTATGGATGTGTTAAACTTCACTGTGGTAAAATTATTGATGTTCTTTGGTCATGCGTGCCAAAGCATTTGGAAGTGAAGTGTCTTGATGTCTGCAACTTATTCTAAAAGAAGGGGAGAGGGAGGGAAAGAAGGAACTAGAGATAAAGCCAAGAGTTGCAGAATGTTAATAGTTGGTGGGTTTAGGTGAAGGATATTGTTCATTGTAATATTCTTTCAACTTTTCTGAAGGCTTGAAAATTTTCAATATAAAAATTTGGGGAAAATAGTCACAGGGAATAAATAAAACAAATTAACTTGAAGAAGTATGTGTCAGTATTATAAGAAATGACTTACCAGGATAAAAATATATTACATTAGGATAAAATTATTTGGGGGAAGTAGAATGAAGAGCTTGTTCATAAATTTCTGTAAATGGATGATGGTGGATATGAAATTGCCATTATGATTTTTAGATTTCATTGGTACATTTAAAAGCAATGAAACTATTTTATTTTAAAATATCAACTTATGTTAGAAACAACATCTTTTGCAACTCTTCAAACTTATGGTGAAAATTTTAGATGTCAAATTAGAACTCTACAAGAGGGTAGATGATTTTTTTTGTGTGTGTGTGTGGTATGCGGGCCTCTCACTGTTGTGGCCTCTCCCGTTGCGGAGCACAGGCTCCGGACGCGCAGGCTCAGCGACAATGGCTCACGGGCCTAGCCGCTCCGCGGCATGTGGGATCTTCCTGGACTGGGGCACGAACCCGTGTCACCTGCATCGGCAAGCGGACTCTCAACCACTGTGCCACCAGGGAAGCCCAAGGGTACATGATTTTTAAAAAATTCTTTTGTAGTAAGCAGGCACACAGATTTGAAGACCGGATCTGGCTAACATTCTTTCAGCTCTTTAGGTTCTAGGAATATGGTGCTAAGGGTTCATTCAGTTATACTACAGACTGACAGATCATTCTGCATGACAGGTGGATATGACTGTTTTAGCAAAGGCACTGTATAGCTTGTGAAGCACAACCATAATAACCTGCCCCCAAGCCTGGACTACTCCCGTGGACATACAAACTTCATGATTGCTGAGAGCAATCATCATATGTTATTTTTTTTTAAATCACAGAATTGTTTTATGACCTTGTAATTTCCCTTTTCTATAAATGTGAATAATTTCTTTAAAAACTATATTATAAGTTAATGACATTACTTAGGTAATTTTTGCTGGCCATGAAACTAGTAATTCTATAAACTAGAAGTTGATAAACGAATTTCTTTTTATTCTAAGTGTCTTTAAAAAACTCTCAAAGTACTTTACTTTTTTTTTCTTTTCCATTATGGTTTATTACAGGATATTAAATATAGTGCCCTGTGCTACACAATAGGACCTTGTTGTTTATTCTATATATAATAGTTTGTATCTGCTGTTCCCAAAGTCCCAATCCATCCCTCCTTGTGGAAGGACTTTACTTTTTTTTTTTGTGGTACACGGGCCTCTCACTGTTGTGGCCTCTCCCGTTGCGGAGTACAGGCTCCGGATGCACAGGCTCAGCTACTCTGCGGCACGTGGGATCTTCCCGGACTGGGGCACGAACTCGTGTCCCTCACATAGGCAGGCGGACTCTCAACCACTGCGCCACCAGGGAAGCCCAAAGGACTTTACTTTTGATAGTTACTTTGACTTGAGGTCGTTAGTATAGAATTTTGGAATGTGTACTATGAATATTGAGTGGTGCTGGATATTACTGTGTTACTGTGTAAACTATACCCCATAGTACTTACTGATTATTTAAATATTCTGCTAAAAGGTTAAGATATAAATTTTGGATTGGAAGAGTGAGGCATACAAGGTGTGTGTATACGTTGTGCAAGACTTTGGGGGCTGAAAGCCATGTGTACTTTCTCTTGGACAGAAACGTTGGGAGAATATTATTCCTTTGAATAGATCAAGCCATGTGGTTAATAGAGACTTCAGCATGTTCTTATAACATGTTTCCTTGGTTTCATACTTAAAATGGGAGACTTAATTTAATGAAATCCAGATTAAAAAATCACCCGTGGTGTTTTCAAAAGTGTCCATAATTTAACTGAAAATCAGAAAACTTACATTACTACCATTTCATTTTCAGACCTACTCAAGTTTTGTCACTTGTCTCAATGATGTTCTTTATAGCAAATGATTCATTTCAGAATCACACATCATCACATTTAGTTGACATGTTTCTTTAGTCTCCTTCAGTCTGGAACAGTTCTTTAGTTTTTCCTTGACTTTAAAGATCATAGGCCAGTTATTTTGTAGAATGGACCTGAATTTTGGTTGTCTGGTATTTTCTCATTATTAGATTCAGGTTATGTATCTTAGAGAAGAATTTCACAAAACTGATTCTGTGTTCTTCTCATTGCATTCTGTTAGATGGTATATGATTGCATTTTGTTTCATTGCTGGTGATGTTCACCGATCACCTGATAAGATGTTGTCCACCAGATTTTTTGTATTAGTTTCCTATCATTGCTGTAACAAACCACAACCTTAGTGGCTTAATATTACACAAATTTATAGTTTTGGAGGCCAGACTTCCAAGGGTGGTTTTACTGGGCTAGTGATTGTGTTGGCAGGGCAGGTTCTTTCTGCAGGGTTTAGAATAGAATCCTTGCCTTTTCCAGCTTCTGGAGACAGCCTGTATTCTTTGGTTTGTGACCTCTCCTTCCATCTTCAAAGAACATCACTCCAACCTCTGCTTGCATTGTTACATCATCTTCTCTTTGACCCTCCTGCTTCCTTATAAGGACCCCTGTGATTATATTGGGACCACCCAGATAATATAGGATAATCTTCCCATCTCAAATCTTTAACTTAGTCACATCTGTGAAGTCCCTTTTGCCGTGTAAGATAATATATTCACTGGTTCTGGGTTTTAGGATGTGGTGGACATCTTGACAGGGGGCAATTATTCAGCCTATCACACTTCCACACTGTAAAATCATTCTTTCCCTTTTGTAATATTTTGTGGGAAGATACTTGGATCTCTGGTTCCCATTAGCAGAGAATGCTATTTAGAAATCAAGATCTGGGTGCTAGGTGTGCTCACTGCTATTGAGATGTCATTGTTCCTAGGCTCACTTAATAGAGAATGTGTATGTATGTGTATAGATCTACATCTATATTTCTATATTAAAAGATATTAACTAGTTCTTACTCATATCTTCAGTTCCACTCTAATACCACAGAGTTAATTCATGTTTTCTAATTTTTCACATATGTAACTCCCTTCTCTGACAGTGAAAAACTTACTGCAGTTATCCTTAATATATTAACTTACTTGATAATTCTCCCTGCATATTACCAGTCTCCTTTTCTGCCACCACCCCTCCCCCTACATGGATCCCTCTTCACCACACCTGTTTCTGATACCTCCTGCCACATAGCTCTCTCATGTGGATTCTTTCCTGGAAGCATGGTGATAACAGGGTTGGTGGGCTTCTTATATGGCAGCTTTGGAACATTCTATTATATGCAAAGTTCTTTTACTTACCTGAGATCTCATTTAAGGACTTTGGTTTTTTAATATTGTGAAAAAATTTTTATTTAGTATTAAGCAGCTGGACTCAGTTGAGATGATCTCAGTTTTGTTGGCAACATCCAAAGCATCATAGTCAGTAGCCAGTCGAACATACCTTCTTCTCTCCATCAGCCCTCATCAGGGTGTTGACCTTGGCCATGTCAATGTTGTAGAGCTTCTTCATAGACAGTTTGATCTGGTGCTTGTTGGCTTTGACATTCATAATGAACCCAGGTGTATTGCTGTCTTCTGTCTTCTTCATGACCAACTCCCTGCTCAAGGGGAACTTAATGATGACATAGTGGTTAAGCTTGTCGCTCTTCCAAGGATAAACGGGCTGCCTTCGGGGTATCTTGAGCCACCCAGAAAGTGGGTAACATGCAATCTTCTTTTCTTTTATGGATGCTTTTTAGCACTGCCTTCTTGGCCTTCCAAGCTTTTGTTTTTGTCTTTGGCTTTGGAGTGGCATGGGCTTCTTTCTTTGCTTTCTATATGCCATCTTCATGAAAAGGTAGATTTTTATTTTAAAACTTACCTAATTTTTTTTTAAACTTGGGAGAGTTATTCAAACCAAGTGATTGTGGTGAGCTTAGTAAAACAGTATATGATATGTTGGCTTTGGTTTAATTCCTTTTTAATTGAATTGCAGATTTTTCCTGGGGACTAAAATAATACCTTTTGTTATAACTCTTATATAAACCTATTTTAACTTCTTAAGGGTTTGGGTGACTTTTCCCATTTAACATAATTATTTTCATATTTGAAGACTATCATTTCTGCTTGGCTTCCTTAATAAAGTGCACGTTCCAACTATTTTGCATTTTTTGTTACTTTTATAGCAGAAGGGAAAGGAGGAGAGAATTTCTCAGAAATTACTGGTTATATAACTAAATATTTTGGGTTCAAGTCAGTTTTTAATTTTTTCAGTTAGAAGTTAAGTCTCACATGAAAAATGATTGCCTAGTAGTTGAATAAAATTTTACAGATAGATCATTTGTTCTAAGTGGTAGAAAATTTAGCCTATCTTGTGAATTTTTCTTAAAAGTTTAAGTAGAGAGTACTTTGTTCCAATATAATATTAACATGATAATGAAGGTTAGTATGATTTTAACTCTGGTTTTGCCTTCACTGTGGAAATCTTTGAACTTATCACCTTATTTTTCTTTTTTTTGACAGAGCAAAATCGATTAAAGAATATCAGAAAAGTATATGGAAGATGTATGTGGTATCGTTTACGGTTATTAAAACCTCAGCCAAATATTATTCCTACAGTAAAGTAAGTAATTGATTTCAATAAAAAACATACTTAGTGCTTACTCTTTGCTAGGTATCATATAAAATAGGGGTATAATGATGAATAAAAACATGTGTTTGTAAAGAAATTGTAACCTTAGTAGGGGTAAGATGTGATTAGTAAATTTGAAAAGTCTGAACAGAGTGGTTTAGAAGTTCAAAAGAGAGAGAGTGTACTTCTGACTTGGGGGAGGAGGGGAGAAAGAGAAGTCAAATCCTGAAGGAAGATCTTGTATATCTTGTGTCAGGATTTGAATTTTGTCTTAAAGACTATGGAGGAATCTTTAAAAGGTTATCGAAAGCACGGAGGTGACAGGGTCAAGTTTGCATTTCATGGTGATTGAAGTTTTTGAGCACATACTGTGTGCCAGGTGCTGTGCTAGGATTTTATATGTTATCTCATTAGTTTTATGTTAACTTTAAGGTAGATATTTTTGCTTTTTCTCAGATGAGGAAACTGAGACTAAGAAGATGAGGTAACTTGACCAAGTTCCTGCCCAAGAGGTGGTGGAGTAGGGACCTAGTTACCCTTTATTTTTGCAGGGCCATTTGCTTAAACAGGCCATTAGCATGTTTAATTAGAGTAGGTGTCTTTGATTTTTTGAGGCTGTCGGGTAATGCTGGTTAGCCTGGGCTTTGGACCTTCACCCTAAGTCACCAATTTACAGGTAACAGATGAAACTGAGGGGAAGTGAAAGAGCTGCCATTATTGGAGGACTGTATCCTGTGAATTACCTACATATATCTATCCAGTAGATAGAAGGGCAAGACCTAGCAGAGGATATTAGTAAAAGTGGATCCAGTTATTTTTAAAAATTGGTTTAGGGCTTCCTTGGTGGCGCAGTGGTTGAGAGTCCACCTGCCAATGCAGGGGACACGGGTTTGTGCCCTGGTCCGGGAAGATCCCACGTACCGTGGAGTGGCTGGGCCCGTGAGCCATGGCCGCTGAGCCTGCGCGTCCGGAGCCTGTGCTCCGCAACGGGAGAGGCCACAGCAGTGAGAGGCCCGCGTACCACAAAAAAAAAAAAAAAGAAAGAAAAATTGTTTTAAATGATGATGATAGTTTTCAACATATGTGCCTGGATTAGTTCTTCTGTAGAGGGAGGGAAATCTTAGCTTTGGTGTTAAGAGTTCTTCAATGGTGTGAAACTAAAAGGCAAAATTAGTGTTTACAAGAGTAGTTTCATGTTCACTATGTATTCCTTGCTATTCTCATTTTTTGTTTTGTTTTTTTAATTTATTTATTTTGGCTGCATTAGGTCATTATTGCTCACGCGGGCTTTTCTCTAGTTGCGGCAAGCAGGGGCTACTTGTCGTTGCGGTGCGTGGGCTACTCGTCGTTGCGGTGCGTGGGCTTCTCATTCAGTGGCTTCTCCTGTTGCGGAGCATGGGCTCTAGGCACGCGGGCTTTAGTAGTTGTGGCCCGTGGGCACAGTAGTTGTGGGTCGCGGGCTCTAGAGCACAGGCTCAGTGGTTGTGGCGCATGGGCTTAGTTGCTCCATGGCATGTGGATCTTCCTGGACCAGGGCTCAAACCCATGTGCTGTGCATTGGCAGGTGGATTCTTAACCACTGGGCCACCAGGGAAGTCCTTGCTTCTCGTTTTAAATTAAACTTTTATGAGGCAGCAGGCAGATATTTTTGGCTTTCCAGTCTCTTCTGTTTTGGGCCTTGGTCAACACATTGTGGGTATCTGAACCTCAGTTTTCAAGAAAAAAACCCAACTTTGTGATGTTCTCTTTAATAATTAGTAAAGAGATTTACTTAAATAGAAGTACAGATTAATGAATGTTTAGATAAGGAAGAATTAAATAATACTGGTAAAATTTTAGATAAGGTCAGGAACCATCAAAACCTTTTTGCTACTTAACCTTGAAGCATTCTTTCAAAATTAAGTAGTCATTGTGTAATACTCTAATTTCTGGAAGTTGCTTAAAAGAAAAAACACGAGACCTCAACTTAATTACTGAAGCCGTATGTAGGGAAAATGTTTGTCTTTTAAGAGAGACCAAACATGTTTTTAAAAAATTGGGCACAGAGTATGATGTAATCTGTTATGTTTCTACCTTTGGTGTGGCTCTCAGGAAATTAGAGCGTGGTTTTATTGGTTGTGGTAGTTTTCATCAGCCTGGGGATTCTGTCATTAACCTCTTCTCTCTTCCCTTTATTCTTTGGCTCAGAGAGCTAGATGCTACATGAAGAGCATCTAACACAGGGTGTAGTGTGTTTTAGGTGTTTTGTTCCCTTTCTCTTCTACCCTTGTTTGCTTTAAAATTTTACTTTAGTGGTTTTCAATTTTACTTTTATCATTGTTTTTTGAGCTTTGTAGCCTTTTGGGGAAGTTCACAAAACAAAATGTGGAGTTACTAAGTTTGAGTGGAAATAAAATATATTTTCAAGTGTTCTTTAGCATATTGAGGGTATTAGCAAACTTTGGGTTTGAGTCAAAAGTTACTGTTTTAAATTATTTTCATTATTCATAAAATAAGTAGTTATTGTGTGCTATGTATGTGTCAGGTATTATACTAGGCACTGACATACCTGAGTAACAAGTACTAACAAGTAAACAAGTGAAGATAATAGAGTTTGGTAAGGGTTGTAAGGGGCGGGGAGGGTGTGCCATGAAAGAACAGAGGGAGGGCTCTTAACTGGCATGAGATAGAGAAGATTTCCTTGTAAGTGAGGTCCTAGTTGAAAGCTGAGACTTGGGTTAGAGTTACTAATAACAGCAAATAGCTACCATGAATTGGTTGTTTACTATCTGTGAGGCACCTTTTAGGGGCTTTACATACCTAATCTTATTTAATTCTCAGACCCACCCTAAAAGTTGGAAGTTGAATTGTAAAAGGCTAAGCAGCTTGCCAAGATCTCTAAGTTAATAAGTGGTAAAGTTGGGATTTGACTTCAGGTAGTTTTTGCTCCAGAGCCTATGTTCTTAACTACCTCTCCCTAGATAGCCAGGTAAAAGTGGGAGTATTCCAGGTAGGCCTCCCTCTTCGTCTTTGGGCATACAGATAGTATGGAAAGCAGCTTGCAGTATTACGCCCTTAATAAGGTTTAGAGCATTAATTTGGTCAGATAGAAAGAAATTTGCATGTGAGTGCCATCTCTGTTTGTTACTCTGAGGTTAGTCAGAACTGAATAAGATCCTGTCCACGTGCTCAAGGAGTTTGCAACGAGCCAGAGGAGGAAGTTCATGGTTTGTGCCTCTTTGTGTCTGTAACCATGATCTCCCCATTGATCATCTTAACAAGGGTTAAGGATTGCTTCTTGGAGGATACATAATTTGAGTTGAGTCTTGAAGGATGAATATAGTTTGGATACGCAGCAATGGGGAATGGGAATTCTAGGTTGAAAGACCCAAGAGAGCAAAAGCATAATGGTGGGAAAAGCTTAGGGGACTGTGGGATATGGGGATTTATTTTGTTTGAAATACTAGAGTGATAAAAGTAAGGAGGTAGGTTGGAACTGGATCCTGGAAACTCCAAATACACACATTTAAGCTAGGTTCCTATCAAGAGAGCTTAAACACATGGAATGTTTTCTTTCTGTATTTGAAAATAGGTCACTTCAGTTTTGTTTGATTAGGTCTCCTATGATTCATTTATGTCTTTGTTTAACAGTTCCTACCTAATGTAACAAATTGTGATACAAAAGGTATAAAAAAATTATTCAATCTCATCATTAAAGATAACCACCATTAAGACGATTTACCTTATTAGATAACTCCCTAACACCATACACAAAAATAAGCTCAAAATGGATTAAATACCTAAATGTAAGGCCAGAAACTATCAAACTGTTAGAGGAAAACATAGGCAGAACACTCTATGACATAAATCACAGCAAGATCCTTTTTGACCCACCTCCTAGAGAAATGGAAATAAAAACAAATGGGACCTGATGAAACTGCAAAGCTTTTGCACAGCAAAGGAAACCATAAACAAGACCAAAAGACAACCCTCAGAATGGGAGAAAATATTTGCAAATGAAGCAACTGACAAAGGATTAATCTCCAAAATTTATAAGCAGCTCATGCAGCTCAATAACAAAAAAACAACCCAATCCAAAAATGGGCAGAAGACCTAAATAGACATTTCTCCAAAGAAGATATACAGACTGCCAACAAACACATGAAAGAATGCTCTACATCATTAATCATTAGAGAAATGCAAATCAGAACTACAACGAGATATCATCTCACACCAGTCAGAATGGCCATCATCAAAAAATCTAGAAACAAATGCTGGAGAGGGTGTGGAGAAAAGGGAACACTCTTGCACTGCTGGTGGGAATGTGAATTTGTACAGCCACTATGGAGAACAGTATGGAGGTTCCTTAAAAAACTACAAATAGAACTACCGTATGACCCACCAATTCCACTACTGGGCATACACCCTGAGAAAACCATAATTCAAAAAGAGTCATGTACCAAAATGTTCATTGCGGCTCTATTTACAATAGCCTGGAGATGGAAACAACCTAAGTGTCCATCATCGGATGAATGGATAAAGAAGATGTGGCACATATATACAATGGAATATTACTCAGCCATAAAAAGAAATGAAATTGAGCTATTTGTAATGAGGTGGATGGACCTAGAGTCTGTCATACAGAGTGAAGTAAGTCAGAAAGAGAAAGACAAATACCGTATGCTAACACATATATATGGAATTTAAGAAAAAAAAATGTCACGAAGAACCTAGGGGTAAGACAGGAATAAAGACACACACCTACTAGAGAATGGACTTGAGGATATGGGGAGGGGGAAGGGTAAGCTGTGACAAAGCGAGAGAGTGGCATGGACATATATACACTACCAAATGTAAAATAGATAGCTAGTGGGAAGCAGCCGCATAGCACAGGGAGATCAGCTCGGTGCTTTGTGACCACCTAGAGGGGTGGGATAGGGAGGGTGGGAGGGAGGGAGACGCAAGAGGGAAGAGATATGGGAACATATGTATATGTATAACTGATTCACTTTGTTATAAAGCAGAAACTAACACACCATTGTAAAGCAATTATACTCCAATAAAGATGTTAAAAAAAAAGATTTACCTTCTATATTTTTACTTATAATAAACTTTTATTTACAAAGAATAGGATTATATTATACATACAGCTTTGAAAGCTGTTTTTCTAATTTAACAGTACAAGGTAGATAATCTTCCACAGCAAATATTTTTAGTGTCTAGATAGTATCTCTCTATGGATGTACTGTTATTTATCTTTTCAGTACTCTATTGATGGACATTTATGTGTGTATGTTTTCAGCTATGAATTATACCTGTAACCACCCTTTTATACTTTATAAACTTAATTTTAGTTTATTTCCTTCTAAATTTCTTGAAGTGGAATAGATGATAGTTAAAAAGGTATATACTTCTTTAGGGCTTTTGATAACCTTATTGCCAGATATTCCTTCAGAGTGTAGAATGTATGAGAGTTCCTTTTTACCTTAGCCTCTCCAACACTGATAATATCAATCTTTTAAATATTTTTACTAAATAGAACATATTGAGGAGAAAAGAAATTAGTTTTTTTTCAAACTATATGTTCTTTTATATCTTTTTTTAACCTGTTATGCACGTCTTTCTATATCTGTTAGCTAAAAATGTTCTATTGTGTGGCTATATCTTGGTTTATTTAATTAGTCTCCTATAAATGGTTTATTTAATTAGTTCCTTATAAATGGACATTTAAGGTTGTTTCCAAATTTTTACTGTTATAAACAAGGCTACTTATTCATCTTTGCACAATTGACCCATTATTTTTCATAGTTTATCTTACTAAAAGTATAATTACAAGGTCAAGAGCAATTCTTTTTTACATTAAATGGTTAACTGAATACTAAGTATTAATATATTTTTATCTAATGGAATGGGTCCAATAAGTTAATGAGTACATTAACTTCTTACTTAAAATTCTGCAAATAGTAACTGAGAGAATATTATATGCCAGGCACTGCTAGATTCTAGAGAATTCAAAGGTGAAAAAAGATGCTGTCCTTATTGTGTCTTACAACCCAGTGGTTATAGAATTTGAGTCAATAGCATAGTGACATGAGACTGCTTAAGATCGTTTTATGCCTTGCCATAGTGTCTTTAGAATCTTAAAGGAAAACCATATAGTTGTATTTATTTATACTTTACTTATCTTTTTTCTAAACAGGAAAATAGTTCTGCTTGCAGGATGGGCATTGTTATTATTCCTTACATACAAAGTTTCCAAAACAGACCGAGAATATCAAGAATACAATCCTTATGAAGTATTAAATTTGGATCCCGTAAGTAGTATTTTATATAGTCCCTTGAAAATACTCTGGACCCACAGCCTAAAAGAAATTGAGCTGTGCCTAAAGAAATCAGACTATGGTCAGTTAAAAAAGATACCTAATCCATTATTATTCTAATGCATATATGGTTTTTTTTTGTTGTTTTTTCTTTGTGGTACGCGGGCCTCTCACTGTTGTGGCCTCTCCCGTTGCGGAGCACAGGCTCCGGACGCATAGGCTCAGTGGCCATGGCTCACAGGCCCAGCCGCTCCGCAGCATGTGGGATCCTCCCGGACCAGGGCATGAACCCGTGTCCCCTGCATCGGCAGGCGGACTCTCAACCACTGCGCCACCAGGGAAGCCCCAGCATATGTTTTTTAAGCCACAGATGTTGATTGCCATCCTATTAAGAGTTGGTTTGTAATTGCTAAAATGTAAAAATATCTGAAGATGAGATGAGAAGTTAGTATATTTTTAAAAGACATTTCTAAGGTTGGTTTAATGCAAAGCTAGAAGCAGGAGGTTTATTTATGTTAGTTGGATGGGACCCTGTGTTAGTTGACACTAAGGCAGTGTGTTGGTGTCTTTGTCATAGAAATTCAGGTTAATCTTGAGTGTACCTGTTAGCTGACTTTCTTGATTGAACTTGAGTGATGGGTCCCAGTAGAAAATTGGTCTTTTAAGTTAATCAGTGGAAAGTTAGAACTGAAATGAATGCTAGAGATCATCTACCCTTTTTTTCTCATGGAGAAAATGAGGCCTGGAAAATTTGTGTTTTGTCTGGGGTCCCATAACTTCTTAGTAACCAAGGTGAATCTAGTGCCCTTTCCATTTTTTCTGCCATACTACTTTTTTTTTACTTCTAGTCTCTCCTCAGTAGATGGCTTGATCCAGAGACTCATATGATACACAGTAAGGAGTGTGTTAATCTTGTAGTTTTCTGCTTTGTAGAAGAAAAGTTTGCATATCATCTGAGTTTTCTTATTGTGATGATCATGGTTATCAAGAGAGTTTTTTAAGATTAAAAGGTTTGGGGGCAATTTAATGCCATAAAAAATCAATGTGAAAAATTTATTCATAGAAATTGAATCTAATTAGGAAACAACTAAGGTAAACTTATTAAGTATTAACATTAAAATATTGACAAGCAGGTGAAACCAGAAATTCTTCAGATTTTTTTCTTAGAAAGGAAGTTAACCTTTGATTTGAGTTTTTTTTAGCCAGACTTAATTTACTGTGCTCATTCTTTGATATTTAAATGTCACTATCATTTTATTTTATTTAAATGGCATTATATAGTATCAGTCTAAAATTGTCGGTGCCTAGGGTACTGCGTGGCACATACTAGGTGCTCAATAAAATAAAATATCTTGGACAAAATGAATATTTTTATTTTAAAAATATGTGGGTGAAATTTATAGGACAAGGTATATATAGGATGAAAACTTCATTTTCTGTTTCTGAAAATATTGAGTTCAATATTTTAAGTTCAAAGTGGGATGGATTATGTTTTTACAGCATTGTGCTTATTTTTACTAAAACAAAGCCTTTTCTTTTAGGGGGCGACAGTAGCAGAAATTAAGAAACAGTATCGTTTGCTGTCACTTAAGTATCATCCAGATAAAGGAGGTGATGAAGTTATGTTCATGAGGATAGCAAAAGCTTATGCAGCGTAAGTATTATAGGACCCGTTACACATTTTTAAGAGTGGTAAAGATAGTTTTCTATTTGAATAAAGTAGTAATAAAATAGTTGTCATACACTTTTATTAAGCGCCTCATATGTTGAGTCTATCATTTATGGAACTACCTGGCAACCCTGAAGTGTTAATTTAGCCAAACCTTAATTTTAAATAACTTACAGTAGTGCTTTTGCCATGTAAGTTGGTTAAATTAAGTAATAAGTGGTGTGTTAATTGAGCTATTTTCAAAGCATCCTGATTAGAAGAGATATACTTGCACCTTGTTTTCATTTCTAGGCTTTTTGTTAGGCTAGATCTATTTCTTTTATTTTGGCTTATAGCTTGTCTCATTTAAACTATAAACTAAAGATGAGTTTAATTTTGGGGAAACAGGATAGGGTATATAAAATTTTAAGTAATTCCTTGAGTATTAATATTACAAGAGTTAAAAAGTTAGCTGGACTCTTCAGGAATCATAGATATATCCCACACAGCTCTTATGTTGAATTAAAGAGTAAAATACAGAAAAGATGTTATCTGTTTTTTGAGGACTCGATGATGTATATAATTTTGTAAGCTAACTTAAAAAATATAAGTAAATAATAGGATATGCAGATATAATAGCAGGCTGTGAAAGTGGAATGTGAATGACAAAAGTTTGGGAAATATCATCTTAAGCATTTTTGTGCTTAATAAAAGTATATTGACCGTGTCTCCTCTCTGCCTAGCCCGCCCCCCCTTTGTGGATTGCTTGTTATCTATGTGAATATGATTCTGTAATAAAGCAATACTTTCAGGAGCTTCTGAAGTGTATACTACATTTTCTTTTCTACGCAGCAGACATCCTCCAGATTGCTGTCTTTCAGTTGGTGTCTCCTTTTCCCCTTTTTTCAGTGTCTCCTTTAAGCATTTACCCTTGTTGCACAAGTATTGCAGTGCCTTAGTTGCTGTCTTCAGGTAATTTAAGAAGAACTGAAGATTTCCAGAGGAAGTCAGATAGCCTTGGTTTCCCTGTACAATTGTCCACCCCACCCAGAGCTTTAGCTATTGTTTCTTTCAACTTTCTGTCTCCTAATCAGATTCTTTTCCCCAAAATAATTAGTAGTTTTAATTTTGGTGCTTTTGGTACAGTTATTCCCCCCCCGCCCCGAGTTTTCAGGTATTGTAACACTTTCAAGTTCATGATTTTGTTCTCAGGTTACTGGAAATCTGACTCTATATTGTATGGTCACTATTCTAAGAAGTACAGAAGAATAATATATGGCCTTTGGTTTTAACTCAGTTACATGTTCAAGATGTAGAATGTTTTGTATGTAAAATGTCTTAAATAGTTGATGGTCTATCAGACAAATGAAGAAGTAAAATGATTATGGGACCCAGAACTTTGAGTTATTGTAACTTGTACAAGTATAATTAGATTAGTTAAAAGGGTGCATTTTACTGAATATAGGTTCTGAGTGATTGAAGCTGCTATCTTATGTATGTATAACTCTACCAGCCTAAGTTATGTAATTCAAGCAACGTGTAGAATGCGGTTATAAAAAACTGCATGATCTACAAAGTTTTTCAGAATTTGCCTTGGTTATTCAGGCTGGTTTCTCTTCCCTTATTCACTCATTATAATAAACAAGCTGGGTCATTCCTGTTTCTTCAGACCAGATTGTAACTTAAAGGAAAGGAGGTATGGTTATTTTTGAGGAGTTAAACCAACTATTGATATCTGATTCATTCTTCTGGATATAGTTGGGATTTTGCTTTTGGGTGTAAAATCTATGTTTAAACTACTTTATAACAAGTGGGCAGCATGATTTACATTCTTAAAGATATTTTGATTTTTAAAAAGTATGTTTTCATGTGTTCTTACATATGAATATGTAACTTAGCTCTACATAGCCAACTCAGGCCCTTCGCATATAATTTAGTGAAAGCATTCTCTGGGTTAGGATTTATAAACTGAGGTCCCTGAAACTGTATACAGAATTTATGTGTGTTTGTAAATGTGCATTTTTTTCCAGGGCAGGAGGGGCATAGGTTTCATTAGATTCCTAATAGGATCTATGATATAACCTCCCACCCCCAAAGTCAAGGGGTATAATCATATTTAGGAAGCTTTATACTCATTAAATTAAAAAAATTATGTTAGCACCATTGGTGTTGTTTAAGCTTGTTATGTATAAATTATACTGAAATCACATAGCTTTTAAGTACCTTAAGTCTTAGGAATGGATACTGAAGCACTAATAAGTAGCCCCAAATCAGTTGCTTTCTTATACTGACTTTTTAAAAAATGGATAATTCCTTTGAGTGTACAGGATGGTTACACAACAGTTGTACAGATGGTTTAATGAATGAGTTAATGGAATTTTAATCAGGTGTGTATGCAGGTTGAAAAATCAAGTGCTTCTCTGATGAGAGCTGTGCTTTATTTTGCAAAACCTAAGGGCATTGTATAGAGAACAGAACAGTTTATGGTGCTGCCATCATTAGAAAGTCAGGAGGGGACAGAGATAATTATTTTGGGGAAAAGACTCTGATTAGGAGACAGAAAATTGAAAGAAACAATAGCTAAAGCTCTGGGTGGGGTGGACAATTGTACAGGAAAACAAAGGCAAAAGTTTTTGAAAAACATCCCTCCCTTAGCAGAAAGGAATCTTAGCACCACTCCTTATTAACTTGCAGTCTCTCTAATAATGCCTTTCATTGGCTCCTGTATTTTACTGCGGCCTTAGGTCAAACAGTGTAAGTGGAGTTATAGTTGAATAAGGACTAAAGCCATCAAGGCTCTTGTTTTCATAAATAACCAAATTGATAAGTTTAAAAATATTTTCAAATCATTGAAAAATTTTGCAATTTTATGAAGGTTCTTCTGCCTTCTCTCTCTCAATTGGAGCTTTGTTGAATAGAAAATTCATTGTATCTTAAGTGCATATGTTCTGGGAAATAGAAATATGGCTAAAATTAGATTTGGACATAAACATAATCTTTTGCCAATTGGTCTGCAAGAATGCCTTCCTTATGTTATTGGTCATTTTGTGTGTATGTGTCTGCCTTGTCTCCTTAACAGCATTGTAAAGTTTTTGAAGGAATTGAAAATTTCTTTTAATGTTTTTTTTTTTTTTTAACATCTATACTGGGACCTGGAATAAAACTACTCTCACCCTGTGCCTTGAGCCATTGCCCAGGTCAGGGGTTATATTCATGTTAGGTGTTTAAAAAATCACTGTCACTTTCATATATATTGCTTGGGTTAAGAAGCTGTTGCTTTAGCAGGTATTTTCTTAGTCTTGCTGGAAGTTGGCTTAGGAGAAAATTGTGATCTTAGCACAATGCAAATGACCTTTTCCAAAGCAGTGGAATTTTATAGGTGCTATTATTTTTTTCTTTGAGAATGTGGTGCCAGTTTTGGAGGGATTATTATTAATCACGTATTAAGTTTATATTTAAAAAATAGATATATATCATTATTAAAGTAAAAACATGAACATTGAAGAAATTTTGGGAAATATCTGAGTGTATAAGATTTTTAAAAGTAACCTATAATCCTCCCTGCCTCCTTAGAAAATGTAGTAGCCTTTAAAGTTGCATCTTCTGGCTTGAACTGGCTAAACCTGAGAACCCATGGGCCAACCAGGAATTTGTATCTGGGCTCAATAGTTAGCATTTTCTGTTAATGCTGAATTTCTTATTTTCCTCTCCCCCTTTTCTTCTGATTTCAGAGAGTTCTTTTCTTGATTCTCTGAAATTATCTTTAAAAAGTGAGTTGGTTAGTTAATGGAGTTTGTGTATATGAGTACTTATTTTTCAGATGTGGCTTTCTAATTTTGCACCTTTGTTCCTTTTATGCTAGTTTAACTGATGAAGAGTCCCGGAAAAATTGGGAAGAGTTTGGAAATCCAGATGGACCTCAAGGTGTGGTAAATGATGATTAAAAAAATACTGGGGTTATGATATGTGTATATTATAAAAATGTTAAACTAGATTGAAAAGAATGTTTTGATTTTCTTAGTTTGTGAATAGGAAAATTACAACCACAAGGAGTTAAACAAATATGTAAATTGAGTTCCCTTTAATTTTTACTTTATTCTTCTTTCTAGAGATTGGTTTGAAAGATAGAGCTTTGATTGATTTGATGAGGAAAGTAGTCACTGTCATTATTCTTCATTTCCAGTTAGTAGTTGATAAAAATTGGATGAATAAAATCTGTTTTTCTTTACTGACTAAACATTTTCTCATATATTCATAGTGTTTACATAAACTCAGGACATATAAAAGAATTTAAGTGTTCTGGGAAGAAGGAATTCACATACTTAGAATTTTTTTTCTTCTGGAAAAATTTAAAGTTTCAAATATAAACCATGTCCATCAACTTTTGTGTAATGGAAACACATAATAAGATAATCTTAAAGCTTTTTTGGAGGGGCTGGGGGAGACAGAATTTGGGGATATAAAGAAATAAAACTGGAAATGGAGACTCTTCAAAAATATTCTTCCTATTTTAGCCACAAGCTTTGGAATTGCCCTGCCAGCTTGGATAGTTGACCAGAAAAATTCAATTTTGGTGAGTACATTTAAATAAGACACTATAATGTGTTCGCTATATCTTGGTAATATATAGAGAGCTTTACAAAGAAAATACTGGTGTGCTGTTTTCAATTTAACTGTGTATTGTGAAAACTGTTTTTGCATAATGGAGAAAAGAATCGGTTCCTATTATTAGGTTGTTGGTTTGGGGCAGTGTGTTCTAGTGTAGGGTTCCCACCACCCCCTCGCACTGTTTAAGGAATTCCTTACAGTTGTGGTGATTTCTTGTGGAGGTGGTTTCAGATTGGGTCCTACTCTTGGTTTAGGGAACCACTGTTTTTTTATGGTATCTACATTTATCTTATGTAGCGCTCAAAATTTAAGTTATCTTTTATTCCACATTTACCCAGGCTAAGTTAATTTTAATGTGTGCTAACATAATGATATATATTATATATGGCACTTCAGGAGACAGTAGGATATCAGACTTCAGTCTATAATATAGAGGCTGCAACTCTTAAAACATCAGGAATTATCCTAACCTATTGTTCAGGAATTCCCTACTTCTCCTTTCTTGAAAATAATTATCTAGGAGCTATCTTTGAAGCAATAAAAAAATCCATGTTTTGTTTTGAAAACGGCTATTTCGTGTTATTTTATGGCTATTTATTTACATGTTATTTTCCAGGGTATATAGTTGCTGTATATAAGCATGTTTATTATGCTTGGGGTTATTCAGGGAATACTAGAGAAGAGAAAAGATAGTTAGCTACCAGATTTGGGATCAAGCAGTAGGACAGAAATCTAAGACCAATAGATAGAAATTACTTGCAAACAGAACATTATGTGTTCTGTTTGATATTTAGGCAAAGAAACCAGCTTCTACCATTTATTTTGAAGGCGCTAACTACTTGCCAAGGTGTGGATATATAATACAGTTGACCCTTGGACAACCGGGGCTTGAACTGTGTGGGTCCACTTAATACGTGGATTTTTTTGATAAATACGGACTACAGTACTGCACAATCCATGGTTGGTTGAATCTGCGGATGCAGAGCCACAGGTAATGGGGGGCCAACTCTGAAGTTAGAGTTGGATTTTCCACTGCAAGGAGGTCGGGGAGCCAAGCCCCACATTGTTCAAGGGTCAGCTGAAGTTGGCCCTCCCTTTCGGCATGTTTTGCATCCATGGGTAAAGAGGCCCTACTCTTTTATCACCATTTTATATAAAGGACTTGAGCATCCCTGAGTTTTGGTATCCTTGGGGGCCTTAAAACCAGTTCCCCATGGATACCGAGGGATGACTATATATGCTGAAGGTTCCCTATCTGCAAAAGGAAAATAATAATGGTACCTTCCTCTTAGAGTTTGAAAATAAGGATTAAATGAAGTACTGCATGAGGAGTGCTTTTAATAGTGCCTCCCCCATGTAAGCCTCAAAATAAGTGTTCATGAATGTTGTCATAATTTACCTGATGAAGGCCATAATTTTTCTTTCCTTTTCAATTCAAGGTTTTACTTGTATATGGATTGGCATTCATGGTTATCCTTCCAGTTGTTGTGGTAAGTTCCAGCTCTTTTTATTAACATTTTTTAGGGAAGGGAATCGGTGCATGCTTTGGAGTCTCCTTATAAGATTGTAATTTGTATTAGAATATAATCCATTAATCCTTGAATTTTAAGAATCTTATATTCAGTTATACTTTAAAGGTCTTCTAAAGGTGACATCTCTTTAGTATGTTAAAATGAATCTCCTCCTGATCCAAAAATTACACACAGATGAGATAGTACAGATGTATTTAGAATTTAAAATGAAAATCTTCCGTTACCACCTCCCCCAACTCCATTTCTCTATCAGAGATAATCACTGCTAAGTTTGCTTCCTTTTCAGATATTTTTCTATGCATTATGTATATATACATGTGCACATTTTTTTAAAAATGTGATCTTACTATATGTATTGTTCTGTGACTTTTTTTGCTTCATATAGGGGTACAACATGTAGAACAACCTCATTTTTAAAAACAGTTGCATAGTACCTCAATATGGAGGTACCATAAAGTTTATGATTTTATTGTTTATTACTCTTATGACTGGTGGTATTCTTACTGATCTTACGGTTCCTATGGGTCCCATAGTGAGGCTAACAATTAACCTGTCTTGCCTTCTTCATAGGATTGTTGTGTGAGAATCCACTTGTGTGGAATAATGTGAATGAAAGTAGCATATCAACTATAAAATTGCTTCTACGCTTATTTGTCAAATATTTATTGAAGACATGCTATGTGTGAGGAACCAGCTTGTTGCTTATAGCAGTGGGTTGTTTCATTCCTATTTTGTCTTTAAACAATTTCTAGCTGAAACTTAAATGTTTTAATCATATATATGTAATGAGGTAGGTTGGTGTTTAGGCCTCAGGCAGCATAAATATTTACCAAATAAATCATTTGAAATATGTAACAAAGGCATTTGTTCTAAAGAGCAGGTCTTTTTATTGGTTTATGAACGTTTAGAAAATTTGACCATTCTGCATCAAAATTAACATTTATCATGGTTTTTATGCTTTATTTCTGGTTTAATTTTGTGTTTTAGGGCTCTTGGTGGTATCGCTCAATACGCTATAGTGGAGACCAGATTCTAATACGCACAACACAGATTTATACATACTTTGTTTATAAAACCCGAAATATGGATATGAAACGTAAGTAAATTTAAGTAACTGTGATATTAGATTATTTTCTGAGTCATTTATGTAGAGTTGATATATATTCAACTGGAGAAATTCCATTTAATAGTTTTAGGGATATTCAGTTCATTATAGCTAAAGCTGGAGGAAAATGCTAACACCCTTTATCATATGTCTTAATCTGTAGTTCTGTTATTCCCATTGTACTCAGCTATGTATATGTATATATCAATACATATTTTTTTCCCTCCAGAAATTTTATGGTAAAACTTCTTGTGGGCTAATTTTGTAATAATACCAGCTAAGATTTCTTGAGTGTTTGTCGTTGCCAGGCATTGCTAGCCACTATGCATGTATTAACTCATTTAATCTTTGTATGCCCCCATAAATAAGTGCTGTTTTTAAGCACATTTTATAGATGAAGAAACTGAGCCCAAGGATACACAGTAAGTGACAGAGCTAGGATGGAACTCAGGTAATGTGGTTCCCAAGCCCTAAACCAGTACATACGTAAAGCTTTGTTTAGCTGGTGGGTTTGCTTATGTATCCTTGGTTTTAGCATTGGCACCATTTATATAGCTGTTGTTTTCATTCAGACATTTGAGGGTAGTAATAGTGCTAGCTCACACACATTACTATGCTGACTGTGTGTCAGGCACATATGAAGAAACCGAGGCCCACAGAGAGGTGAAGAATATTGTTCTAGGTCATTCAGCTACGCACTTAACCTCTTTACCGTCCTGCTTTTTGTGAGGATGTTGCATGTATTTTCTGCTGTAAGGTAAGATTGATGACTATAGTGCCAGTCATTAAAGAACTTGTATAGGCCAACGAGAGTAACGCTAATATATGTGACCTCACATCATGTGTATTTCAAGGAACACTATTCCTACAAAACCCTCCAGAGTTCCATAATAAAAATTTCTGCAAATTACAATATATTGTAGTTTACTCAAGGCTCTGAGGAGTCATGAAGTGAAGAAACCTGAAACTCTTTTTAACTCTTATTTCTCAGCTTTATTTAGCCATGGAGTCCCCGCCCCCCCCTTTTTTTTTTTACAAAGCAGTTGGTAACATCACATAGAATACTTCCTACTATAAATTTCAGTGGAACACATGCTTAGGTCTAGAAACAGATGCTATTTGTAGTGATTTTAATGCACCTAGTTGCTTCTGGGCCCTTAATTTGATGTGTATTTCTATTTACTTGTGATAGGTAATATTGCACACATTTTAAAAAGTGAGGTGTTTCTTTTGTTATGAGAGAGATTAATGCTTATTGATAGTGGAGTTCAGATGATTTTAGCATTGTGTGTGATTGGAAAACTGCCTCACTCTAGGATTAATCAAGTATCATGGGAGGCGGATTAATGGGTGAGCAAATTTATTTTTCTTCATATTTCTTTTGTTTTCTTAGGTCTTATCATGGTCTTGGCTGGAGCCTCTGAATTTGATCCTCAGTATAACAAGGATGCCACAAGCAGACCAACAGATAATATTCTAATACCTCAGGTTAGGCCTGTCTCCCAAATTCCTTGATAAACATTTAAGTATATAAGGTTAATGCTTTTTTAAGTATACATTTTTAAATAATTATTTTATTTACTCTAGCTAATCAGAGAAATTGGCAGCATTAATTTAAAGAAGAATGAGCCGCCACTTACCTGCCCATATAGCCTGAAGGCCAGAGTTCTTTTACTGTCTCATCTTGCTAGAATGAAAATTCCTGAGACCCTTGAAGAAGGTATTTGTGATTCTAATATCTGTAGGGTTTTAGTGGTACAGAAGAGGTGGATTTAATTAGACCTCGTGGTGCAGTGTTTTTTGGTCACTGTTCTTTTTTGCTCAATCAGATAATTACTCAAGGACCTTTTAAAAACAAATCTATATGCTACGTACATAATTCACAAATTCTTTGAAGGTATTAGTAAGTCAGATGTTTTGGCAAATGTTAAAATGTTGTATTTCAAGGTGAGAGAATACTCTCAATGAAAAATGTTAAGTCAGTTGCAGATTATACAATAATTCCTGATGGCTTTTAAAAAAGGATTTTGTAAGCCTTTTGGGGCAAGGAAAAAATGGATTTTCACAACAGATGTCTCAGTCACTGCCACCAGTACCACCATCATACTCCAGCAGTAGTTACCAATGAAGTGTCTGTTTAATCTTTATTTAAAGCTTCATAAGTACTTGAAGCCATCTATTCTACTTAAAAGAAAAGCAGTGGATTGGGACAGTGGTGTTTCCAGGGATGTCATGAATTTGAGTGTCATCTCTTTTCACTTGCATTATTTCAATTGGAAGTTTTAAAAGAAAGTTATTATCCTTAGGGAATTTTCTTTCTGAATGAACCAACCCTCCCCCCACCACTTCAAGCGAATAATGCAATCAAATGCCTTTGAAAACAAGGTCAGTTGATGCTCAGTGATTAATGATAGGATAGGCTGCTTATGATGGAATCAAGGAGCGCTATTTAGGCATTGTTTATTGAAGTTGCAAGTTAACTAGTAATTCTGTTCCTAATGTTCTGTACAGATATGAAACCATCTCCGTTTTTACCAATTATCTTAGAATCAGGGAACAGATTTTTTTTTAGGTTGAGTACCAACCCCAATGGATGATCTTAATGGTTAACTATTATATGTAGTATAAATGAAAGTGTCTGTCTCCCTCCTCCTCCTCCTATCCTCCTCTCTCCATTTGGTTGACATTTATTCTCAGTCTTAGTCTTTGGACTTACCCATAATTATAGGAATTTAGGTACACAAGAAGAAGAATTTTGAAGTTCTTAAATTAGTAAGATTATGATTAAATTTAAGATTAAGGCTATTTCCAAAAAAAAAGGTAGGGAGTAATTTATAAAGCCCAAGACCATAATATTAAAAGTTTGCCTTTGAAACATCTAATTTGAGGTAGGGTCTTCTGATTGATTTTTGACATAGTGCTGCCGAGGAGAAACTCTTGTAATATTCTGTGGTCATGTGAAAAATGTGTGTGACAGCTTAAATTTAGCATTCGTCTTGGACTACAGGTGATAAAGGTGTTTTAATCATAAAAGAAGAATGATTTGTTTCAGGTGTTTTATTGTTTTGCAGATCAGCAATTTATGCTGAAAAAATGCCCTGCCCTACTTCAAGAAATGGTTAATGTAATCTGCCAACTAATAATAATGGCCCGGAGCCGTGAAGGTGAGGAGGAAGCATAATTATGTTGTACTTTTTCTTGCAAGCACATACAGATTACACTTCATAGTTTTAAGATTTTTGGGTGCGTAGTATAATTCTGTCTGTAAGGTGAATCAGTTTTCCCAGTTTTGTTCATGGTTTTTCTTATTTCTTTCCTGTATTTTTTATTATGTAAAGTATGGTGACATGTTCTTTGAATTTAATTTTTCATTGTTTTATTGTTATTTATTGTTTGCAAAGATTTAAAATACCCGTTTCCTTCCTCTGAGTAGTTTTAGAATTAGGTTAACAATGAGTTTGAAGTAATTCTTTAAGTGATGTGATGATGATTCATCTGACATGTAGTGTTTTTTACATAATGGAAAAAAGAACGAGGGGAGTTTATTTATGGTCAGTAATGGAAAGAGAGACCCTTAAAAAAGAGATACTGGTTGTGTTTTGTTGTTATGGATGATGTCAGTATGTGCATTTGACCAAGTTTGTGTATTTTCTGTGTCTTACCCAGTAACTTTTAAAGGAAATTCAACACTGTGATCATAAAATTTGAGGTGTTAAGGATGTTCACATGAATTTGTTTTTGTGATGAATTGTGTACTCCTGAACATATAAAAAGTCCAGACCTGTTTTTGCTTTTCTTCTATTCTTTCTAAGAAAGGGAGTTTCGTGCTCCAACTTTGGCATCCCTGGAAAACTGCATGAAGCTTTCCCAGATGGCTGTGCAAGGCCTTCAGCAGTTTAAGTCTCCCCTTCTGCAGCTCCCTCACATTGAAGAAGACAATCTTAGAAGGGTTTCTAATCATAAAAAGGTAATTTGCTACTTTAAAATTAGTTTTAAGCAGTTTGTCCTGTCACTTAAAGGTAACATGAATGAAAATTTTTCTAGAAATGGTTACTGTGAACTTCTTAGATTTACAATGTTTTAAACATTCTAAAACTATTCCTCAAGTGATTCTGTTAATACTTTCTTGATTAGGTAGCTGTTTTATAATATTTTACTACTGTAGTGGTTTACTTTGGGGGTCAGTGCATTTTAGCAGTCAACACTTTCTTTTTTCTTTATGTTGCCAAAAATAAGCGTACTAAGTAAAAATGCACTGTATACTTTCCATTTATTTCATTTGTGGCTTAAAGGTTGGGCAATAGTTTATTGGTTGAGTCTGAACAAAAAAAACCAAGCATTCAAAAAACAAGTAGATGAAATACAGATAATTCTTATTTAGAAAATACAATCTGTATATAGATTATGATAATGAATCTTAAGATATTTCAGAAATGTAATATAAATGAAAACTTGAGGAAATATAAGAAAAATGGAATGAAATTGTAAGTTTGGTAGGAGATTTAAACACTGCTTTGTATGTATTGATATTAGACAAAGTAGGCAGAAGATAGACATTGGATTTGATAGTGTTAAGGCAGAACTAATAAATACATATTAGAAATTTGCATCAGAGTTCTCTCCTTTCGAGGAAGTGTGTTACTCTTATATATTTGATGACATTTTAAGTCATAATTGTAAACTTCAGAATTCAAAAGCAGGTATTTCACATGCCTCATGAGCTAATCCCTATCGGTGAAAGTAAAAATTAATAACTGGCACCAAATACTCAGAAATTAAAAAACCCTCTCCTGAGTATCCATTTAGCCAGGCTGGGTTTTACTGCAATAACAGGTAGCTGTATTTAGAAAATAACAAAAATGAGAGTATTGCATAGTAAAACTTAAGGGTGCATGCAGCTATTACTTGGACATAAATTCATACTCTTAAAAGTTTTTATCATTAAAATTAAAAATAAAGGTCTGCAAACTGAACAAATCAAATGACAGTCATTCTTGCTTGGGTCAAGAGTTTATATGAATGTTATTATTTTTTTCCTCTAACTTTATTTTTTTCTAATTAAAAAAAAGTAGCTGTGTATTAACTTTGTAATAAAAAAAATTCTTAAATTTCCTTGGAGAAAAAGGCCATGAAATGCAGTGAGGTTGTATTTTCTGCTTTGAAATGTATATAATCTTAACATTTTTCTAAAAGTTTTTGGATTTTGTTTTGGTAAACATGCTAATAATTTTCCTTTTATGTAAAGTTATATGACTTTGGGATTTATTTTCTTTCTCTCTCTTTTTAAATTTAGTACAAAATTAAGACTATCCAGGATTTGGTGAGTTTAAAAGAATCAGATCGTCACAATCTATTGCACTTCCTTGAAGATGAAAAGTATGAAGAGGTTATGGCTGTCCTTGGGAGTTTCCCATATGTGACCATGGACATAAAATCACAGGGTAAGTGGGAGGTTTCCCATTGCTTCCCTTTTGTTAGATTGGCTTTTGTTTATTTGGCTCAAGGCCCTCAAAACACTTCATTTAATATGGAAGATGTTGTATACTTATTAGTTTTGAGAACCCTACTTTTATTATCCTCCTAATGGGCTTAGGTTTGAGGATGCTTCTGTTCTGTAGTTCAGCTTTCAAGAAGATCTTAACTTTTCAAAGAATGAAAGAGATTTCTAGATATAATGAAGGATATTTGAAATATATCTATTGTTAGTATAAGATACCTGCTTAGTTCTAAAATTAATTTTTAAAAAACCTAATTTGTTTATATTAATTAAATCTTGAAAATCACCATGCTCTGTGCCACATTTCATGTGTTTTTCTTGACTTCCTTCTGTCTTTGTCTGCTTGGAGTGAAAAAAAATGGAGATTATTTTTCTATCTACATAATTGTCCTGTGAGTTCCCATTTTAGAGCCGAATATAGTATCTTAGTATGGTGACAGAATTAGAGATTATTCTGCTCCATTCCTTCATTGTGACATTGTTCTGAGCTTTGACATTTGCTAAGTTGCCATTGTGAAAACATTCTTGTGGGACCAAGAATACAAGGATGTGTTAGGAATGGTTTCTGTTTTTAAAGGGCTTGTAGTTAAGTTTATTTTATTGTTAGACTTTTGGGGTTGTGTGTGGCAAATGTGGTTTTAAAAAATTACACAATTGCAAAAAATGTTTTTAAAGTGTTTTTTAATATAAACAATATTTTCAAGTTCTTGCCTTAAAATATCTTTACTGTTGCTCAGAATACTAGTTTTAATTATTTTATTCTTACAGGCACGCATTTGTTCATATAGGTAAGATCTTGTGAGTATAAAGTTTGCACAATTTAATAGAGTGACAGAATCCTATTTTTATATCACTGTGAGAGAAAGCTGTTGTAGTCCTAACATACTCTGTTTTAAAAGACTTGGGTTTGAAACTTGGCCGTGTCAATATAGCCATTTTGTGACCTTGGGCATTTTACTTTATTTCTGAACCTCAGTATCTTCTTTAAAGAAATAATAATAATGCTTCATAGAGCTGATTTAAGGATTAAATGGGTACATTGTTGAAGGCATCTACTAGAGAGCTTTTTACAGAGTACGTAGTCAATAAATTATTTTTTATTTAGTAGGTTTAAAACTCTGTATGTTTGAAATACTGAAATACCAGATTGATTTGAATAAGTTGTTTTGCTGTTTGCCTTGACATAGAGCTTGATTTTTATTTATTTATTTTTCTTTTATCTTATAGTATTGGATGATGAAGATAGCAACAACATCACAGTAGGATCCTTAGTTACAGTGTTGGTTAAATTGACAAGGCAAACAATGGCAGTAAGTAGTCTGTAGTTTTATGCTTTAAGAGTTATGTGTTAAGGCTTTTATATTGTCTCAGTCTAAGTTATACATTCTCAAAGTCAAAACTGTTGTAGATTTGCAAATGTAATTTTGCAGGTTCTGTTAGCTGTTTTGAAATTTTAAATTAATTTTTATAGTTTTCACATTAGTTTTTCACACACACACAGTTGAAAAATACATTAATTCTTCCTCTGATGATTTGTTAATTCCCTATAAAACATTATAATTACAAGGTTGTGTGGGTATCGTTCTTAAATTGTAAAGTGTTATACAGAGATTAATTATTGATTATTGTTGAGAATTTCATTACCTCCTTTTTTTTGAATTTTATTTTTTTATACAGCAGGTTCTTATTAGTTATCTATTTTATACATATTAGTGTATATATGTGAATCCCGATCTCCCAGTTCATCCCACCACCACCAGCACCCCCCCCCCCGCCACTTTCCCCCACTTGGTGTCCATACGTTTGTTCTCTACATCTGTGTCTCTATTTCTGCCCTGCAAACCAGTTCATCTGTACCATTATTCTAGGTTCCACATATATGCATTAATATACGATATTTGTTTTTCTCTTTCTGACTTACTTCACTCTGTATGACACTCTCTAGATCCATCCACATCTCAAAAATGACCCAATTTCGTTCCTTTTTATGGCTGAGTAATATTCCATTGTATATATGTACCACATTTTCTTTATCCATTCGTCTGTCAATGGGCATTTAGGTTGCTTCCATGTGGCTATTGTAAATAGTGCTGCAATGAACATTGGGGTGGATGTGTCTTTTTGAATTATGGTTTTCTCTAGGTATATGCCCAGTAGTGGGATTGCTGGGTCATATGGTGATTCTATTTTTAGTTTTTTAAGGAACCTCCATACTGTTCTCCATAGTGGCTGTATCAATTTACACTCCCACCAAGAGTACAAGAGGGTTCCCTTTTCTCAACACCCTCTCCAGCATTTGTTGTTTGTAGATTTTCTGATAATGCCCATTCTTACTGGTGTGAGGTAATACCTCACTGTAGTTTTGACTGGCATTTCTCTAATGATGTTGAGCACGTTTTAATGTGCTTCTTGGCCATCTGTATGTTTTCTTTGGAGAAATGTCTGTTTAGGTCTTCTGCCCTTTTTTTTGGCAATACGCGGGCCTCTCACTGTTGTGGCCTCTCCTGTTTTGGAGCACAGGCTCCGGATGCGCAGGCTTAGCGACCATGGCTCACGGGCCTAGCCGCTCCGCGGCATGTGGGATCTTCCTGGACCGGGGCACAAACCCGTGTCCCCTGCATCAGCAGGCGGACTCTCAACCACTGCGCTACCAGGGAAGCCCCTGCACATTTTTTGATTGGGTTGTTTGTTTTTTAATATTGAGCTGCATGAGCTGTTTGTATATTTTGGAGATGAATCCTTTGTCCGTTGATTCATTTGCAAATATTTTCTCCCATTCTGAGGGTTGTCTTTTTGTCTTGTTTGTCGTTTCCTTTGCTTTGCAAAAGCTTTTAAGTTTCATTAGATCCCAATTGTTTATTTTTATTTCCATTACTCTAGGAGGTGAATCAGAAAAGATCTTGCTGTGATTTATGTCAAAGAGTGTTCTTCCTATGTTTTCCTCTAAGAGTTTTATAGTGTCCAGTCTTACATTTAGGTCTCGAATCGATTTTGAGTTTATTTTTGTGTATGGTGTTAGGGAGTGTTCTAATTTCATTCTTTTATGTGTAGCTGTCCAGTTTTCCCAGCACCACTTATTGAAGAGACTGTCTTTTCTCCATTGTATATCCTTGCCTCGTTTGTCATAGATCAGTTGACTATAGGTGCGTGGGTTTATCTCTGGGCTTTCTATCCTGTTCCATTGATCTATATTTCTGTTTTTGTGCCAGTACCATATTGTCTTGATTACTGTAGCTTTGTAGTACAGTCTGAAGTCAGGGAATCTGATTCCTCCAGCTCCGTTTTTTTCCCTCAAGACTGCTCTGGCTGTTTGGGGTCTTTTGTGTCTCCATACAAATTTTAAGATTTTTTGTCCTAGTTCTGTAAAAAATGTCACTGGTAATTTAATAGGGATTACGTTGAATCTGTAGATTGCTTTGGGTAGTATAGTCATTTTCACAATATTGATTCTTCCACTCCCAAGAACATGGTATCTCTCTCCATCTGATTGTGTCATCTTTGATTTCTTTCATCAGTGTCTTATAGTTTTCTGAGTACAGGTACAGGTCTTTTGTCTCCCTAGGTAGGTTTATTCCTAGGTATTTTATTCTTTTTGTTGCAGTGATGAATGGGATTGTTTCCTTAATTTCTCTTTCTGATCTTTTGTTATTAGTGTATAGGAATGCAAGAGATTTCTGTGCATTAATTTTGTATCCTGCAGCTTTACCAAATTCATTGATTAGCTCTAGCAGTTTTCTGGTGGCATCTTTAGGATTCTCTATGTATAGTATCATGTCATCTGCAAATAGTGACAGTTTTACTTGTTCTTTTCCAATTTGTATTCCTTTTATTCCTTTTTCTTCTCTGATTGCCATGGCTAGGACTTCCAAAACTATTTTGGATAATAGTGGTGAGTGTGGACATCCTTGTCTTGTTCATGATCTTAGAGGAAATGCTTTCAGTTTTTCAGCATTGAGAATGATGTTTGCTGTGGGTTTGTCGTATATGGCCTTTATTATGTTGAGGTAGGTTCCCTCTATGCCCACTTTCTGGAGAGTTTTTACCATAAATGGGTGTTGAATTTTGTCAAAAGGTTTTTCTGCATCTATTGAGATGATCATATGGTTTTTATTCTTCAGTTTGTTAATATGATGTATCACATTGATTGATTTGCATATATTGAAGAATCCTTGCATCCCTGGGATAAATCCCACTTGATCATGGTGTGTTGGATTTAATGTGTTGTTGGATTCTGTTTGCCAGTATTTTGTTGAGGATTTTTACATCTATATTCATCAGTGATATTGGTCTGTAATTTTCTTTTTTTGTAGTATCTTTGTCTGGTTTTGGTATCAGGGTGATGGTGGCCTCATAGAATGAGTTTAGGAATGTTCCTTCCTCTGCAATTTTTTGGAAGAGTTTGAGAAGGATGGGGTGTTTAGCTGTTCTCGAAATGTTTAATAGAATTCACCTGTGAAGCCATTGGGTCCTGGACTTTTGTTTGTTGGAAGATTTTTAATCACAGTTTCAATTTCATTACTTATGATTGGTATGTTCGTATTTTCTATTTCTTCCTGGTTCAGTCTTGCAAGTTTATACCTTTCTAAGAATTTGTCCATTTCTTCCAGGTTGTCCATTTTATTGGCCTAGAGTTGCTTGTAGTAGTTTCTTAGGATGCTTTGTATTTCTGAGGTGTCCGTTGTAACTTCTTTTTCATTTGTAATTTTACTGATTTGAGTCCTCTCCCTCTTTTTGTTGATGAGTCTGGCTAATGGTTTATCAATTTTGTTTACTTTCTCAAAAAACAAGCTTTTAGTTTTATTGATCTTTGCTATTGTTTTCTTTGTTTCTATTTCAGTTATTTCTGCTCCGATCTTTATGATTTCTTTCCTTCTACTAACTTTGGGTTTTCTTTGTTCTTCTTTCTCTAGTTCCTGTAGGTGTAAGGTTAGATTGTTTATTTGAGATTTTTCTTGTTTCTTGAGGTAGGATTGCATTGCTACAAACTTCCCTCTTAGAACTGCTTTTGCTGCATCCCATAGGTTTTGGATCGTCATGTTTCGTTGTCATTTGTCTCTAGGTATTTTTTGATTTCCTCTTTGATTTCTTCTGTGATCTCTTGGTTATTTAGTAATGTATTGTTTAACCTCTACGTGTTTGTGTTTTTTCTGTTTTTTTCCGTTATGGATTTCTAATCTCAAAGCATTGTGGTCAGAAAAGATGCTTGATATGATTTCAATTTTCTTAAATTTACTGAGGCTTGATTTATGACCCAAGATGTGATCTATCCTGGAGAATGTTCCGTGTGCACTTGAGAAGAAAGTGTAATCTGCTGTTTTTGGATGGAATGTCCTATAAATATCAATTAAATCTATCTGGTCTATTGTGTCATTTAAAGCTTGTGTTTCCTTATTAATTTTCTGTTTGGATGATCTGTCCATTGGTGTAAGTGAGGTGTTAAAGTCCCCCACTGTTACTGTGTTACTGTCGATTTCCTCTTTTATAGCTGTTAGCAGTTGCCTTATGTATTGAGGTGCTCCTGTGTTGGATGCATATATAATTACAATTGTTATATCTTCTTCTTGGATTGATCCCTTGATCATTCTGTAGTGTCCTTCCTTGTCTCTTGTAATGTTGTTTATTTTAAAGTCTATTTTATCTGATATGAGTATTGCTAGTCCACCTTTTTTTTTTTTCCCGTACGTGGGCCTCTCACTGCTGTGGCCTCTCCCGCTGCCGGAGCACAGGCTCCGGACGCACAGGCCCAGCGGCCATGGCTCACGGGCCCGGCTGCTCCGCGGCATGTGGGATCCTCCCGGACTGGGGCACAAACCCACATCCCCTGCATCAGCAGGCAGACTCTCAACCACTGCGCCACCAGGGAAGCCCTCCAGCTTTCTTTTGATTTCTGTTTGCATATCTTTTTCATCCCCTCACTTTCAGTCTGTATGTGTCCCTAGGTCTGAAGTGGGTCTCTTGTAGACCGCACATATGAGAGTCCTGTTTTTTGTATCCATTCAGCGATCCTATGTCTTTTGGTTGGAGCATTTAGTCCATTCACGTTTAAGGTAATTATCGATATGTATGTTCCTCTGACCATTTTCTTAATTGCTTTGGGTTGGTTTTTGTAGGTCCTTTTCTTCTCTTGTGTTTCCCACTTAGGGAAGTTCCTTTAGCATTTGTTGTAGAGATGGTTTGGTGGTGCTGAATTCTCTTAGCTTTTGCTTATCTGTAAAGCTTTTGATTTCTCCATCGAATCTGAATGAGATCCTTGCTGGGTAGAGTCATGTTGGTTTTAAGTTCTTCCTGTTTATCACTTTAAATATATCATGGCACTCCCTTCTGGCTTGTAGAGTTTCTGCTGAGAAATCAATTGTTAACCTTATGGGAGTTCCCTTGTATGTTATTTGTCATTTTTCCCTTGTTGCTTTCAGTAATTTTTCTTTGTCTTTCATTTTTGTCAATTTGATTACTTTTGTGTCTCGGCGTGTTTCTCCTTGGGTTTATCCTGCCTGGGACTCTCTGCACTTCCTGGACTTGGGTGGCTATTTCCTTTCCCACGTTAGGGAAGTTTTCAACTATAATCTGTTCAAATATTTTCTTGAGTCCTTTCTCTCTCTCTTCTCCTTCTGGGACCCCTGTAATGTGAATGTTGTCCCATTTAATGTTGTCCCACAGGTCTCTTAGGCTGTCTTCATTTCTTTTCATTCTTTTTTCTTTATTCTGTTCTGCTGCAGTGAATTCCACCATTCTGTCTTCCAGGTCACTTATCCGTTCTTCTGCCTCAGTTATTCTGCTATTGATTCCTTCAAGTGTATTCTTCATTTTAGTTATTGTATTGTTCATCTCTGTTTGTTCTTTAATTCTTCTAGGTGTTTGTTCTTTAGTTCTTCTAGGTCTTTGTTAAACATTTCTTGCATCTGCTCAATCTTTGCCTCCATTCTTTGTCCAAGGTCCTGGATCATCTTCACTATCATTATTCTGAATTCTTTTCTGGAAGGTTGCCTATCTCCGCTTTATTTAGTTGTTTTTCTGGGGTTTAATCTTGTTCCTTCATGTGGTACAAAGTCCTCTGCCTTTTCATTTTGTCTGTCTTACTGTGAAGGTGGTTTTCCTTCCACGGGCTGCAGCATTGTAGTTCTTCTTGCTTCTGCTGTCTGCCCTCTACCTGCTTCTTTTTAGTCAATTCTTGAGAATGTACTCCCTTTTATTTTTATTTTAAAAAGTACAGTAAAATTAGCTTTTTTTCCCTAATTATGTGAAAAATTCATGCTGTGTGGGGAAAAAAATTTAGGCAATGCAGAAAAGTATAGGAAGAAATAAAAATCACCTAAAATTCTACCACTCTGAGATCATCAGTTTTGAAGCTCATACCTTTAGCTAGCCTAAAGCATGAATACCCACAGAGTTAAATGATATTTTTTATCATGGATCCCTTATCTCACTCCTGCTCCCTCAGGAAACCTCCGTGTCATACCCAGATGACCAGAATTCAGTCTTGTGTAAATCTTTTTGTACCTTTCTCCATGCTCATGTTTACTATCTGGACCTTTTCAGTGCATATATGTACATGCATGTATATGTATACTGGTAGTTTTCTCATTCTTTTTCATTAAATCCAGTAATAATGTATATGTTTCCTGCATCTTGTTTTTCTCAGTTTCTGTTACATATTTATATTACCTCCCAAGCCAAGTATAACTCCCAAGTTTCAACTACAGTCGTAACTCATTTTTAATAGACTGTAGTATTTCAGCTCAGTTTTATTCAGCCAGTGGTAGATTTTAGCCTATTCTACTCTGAGATCTATTGGCATCTGTAGGAAACCTATGCTACCTTTTTTTTTGTTTTGTTTTGTTTTGTGTGTGTTTTTTTGCGGTACGCAGGCCTCTCACTGCTGTGGCCTCTCCTGCTACGGAGCACAGGCTCCGGATGCACAGGCCCAGTGGCCATGGCTCACGGGCCTAGCCGCTCCATGGCATGTGGGATCCTCCCAGACCGGGTCATGAACCTGTGTCCCCTGTATCGGCAGGCGGACTCTCAACCACTGTGCCAGCAGGGAAGCCCACCTATGCTACCTTTAAAACCCATGTCTAGAACCTCTGGTAGGAAAAGCATATTTTGTAGTAGGACATATCAAATCAAAGATACTGATTTTATGGTAGCAAGTGGTAAGGAAGCATTTGTATCATGGACTCTGGATGAGAGGTGCCTCCTGGGAGAAGAGGAAGCTCTAAGCCAGTGGCCAGGATTGGGTTTAGAATCTAGACTTACACTGCCTACAGGCTTTGAAATTCCCAGCCTGAGAAATGAGCACAAAATTGGCCTTGGGCTGTTGACACTTCTCAGGTAATTAGTAAAAGAAAAAGCAAAAGTGCCCTGGAGGAAGGGAAAGAATCAAGTATTTATCTTTCAGTTCTTGCATCAGTTGTATCTCAGCATAATTAAGCATTAGAACCCAACTAATAAGTGAAGAAATGAAGTAGAGATAATAGAATTAGGCTAGAGGCTGGCAGACTTTTTCCATAAAGGTCCAATTATTAAATAATATGTTCAGGACTTCCCTGGTGGCACAGTGGTTAAGAATCCACCTGGTAATGCAGGGGAAATGGGTTCGAGCCCTGGTCCAGGAAGATCCCACATGCTGCGAAGCAAATAAGCCCGTGAGCCACAACTACTGAGCCTGCACTCTAGAGCCCGTGAGCCACAACTACTGAAGCCCGCCTGCCTCGAGCCCATGGTCCATAACAAAAGAAGCCACAGCAATGAGAAGCCCGCGCACCAAAACAAAGAGCAGCCCTCACCCACCGCATCTAGAGGAAGCCTGCGCATAGCAACGAAGACCCAACGCAGCCAAAAATAAATTAATTAGTTTAAAAAAATTGATATGTTCGGTTTTTACAGGCCATACAGTCTCTGTAGCAACTGCTGAACTCACAAATGGGCCTAGTTGTGTTCTAATAAAACTTTGTTTAAAAAGCAGACAGTGAGCCATAGTTTGCTGACTGATGCATTAGGCCAACAGTTTGAGCCCAACAGTTATTGTTTTCACTTGTTAGTTTTAATAATTCTAGGGAGTTTATGAAACACAACCCATATCACTTGTCATCTTCTAGTATAGATTCTTGCTAAATTCTTACTGGATTTCAAATCCTAAATTTATAGCTTCTGCACTGATTCTAAATGGATTATTTGGTGGGTGGGTATGTCTTTAGGATATGTAGATTTGGTGTTCCACTTCTTAGTTATATCTAAGTTATATCAGTTATATCAACAATATCACTTAAAATCATAAATAAACTAATATTGGTCTCGTGAAGTTTTAATGTTAGAGAATAATGTAATATATTCAAATTCTCATAACTTTAAAATAGTCATGTCTTTTTACTATTAGAATAAAAGTAAAAATTTAAATTATGAAATATGACTGACTTATCATGAGTTTACATATTTTAAGGCATTGCATTTATAAATTTAAGTAGAATGTACTTCTCAAAATATATTCAAGACAGATGTGAGATATTTCAGAAGGTAACTTCTAAAGCATCATTTAGTGATTGCTAAATTTGCACACATACATCATTTAGTAATTGCTTCGAGTCTCCTGTCTATCCATGGTTTTGTCCCCACCCCCTGCAATTGTCAGCAGTTAAAAAACTTACTGATAACATATATTGAAAGATTGCTTTATCAAAAGATAAATATAGGTTGACAGACTTTATATTTTTCTTCTCGCTACCTGTAGGAAGTATTTGAAAAGGAGCAGTCCATCTGTGCTGCAGAGGAACAGCCAGCAGAAGATGGGGTAAAAACTTCAGTTTTCCTATCTATCTTTCATGGTGAAATAACTGTTTTGTTTAGTTCTCTGATTGATTTATATTGCTGTGGGAGAGTAATTCACTTTACTACAACATTTATTAGTTTAGTCATTTCCATCTAAAATTTACTATGACTTCCAAATGAAACTAGTGCTACAGCTTCTGAGTGTGCATGTGTGTTGTGATTTACAGCAGGGTGATACTAACAAGAACAGAACAAAAGGAGGATGGCAACAGAAGAGTAAAGGACCCAAGAAAACTGCTAAATCAAAAAAAAAGAAACCTTTAAAAAAAAAACCTACACCTGTGCCCTTATCACAACCAAAGCAACAGAAACAAAAGCAGGCTAATGGAGTCGTTGGGAATGTAAGTTTATTATCTTATGTAAAGATTATTTTTATTATCATCTTTATTGAGGTCTAACATACACTAAAATGTTCAAATCTTTTTTTTTTTTGCGCGGTACGCGGGCCTCTCACTGTTGCGGCCTCTCCCGTTGCGGAGCACAGGCTCCGGACGCGCAGGCTCAGCGGCCATGGCTCACGGGCCTAGCCACTCCGCGGCATGTGGGATCTTCCCGGACTGGGGCACTAACCCGTGTCCCCTGCATTGGCAGGCGGACTCTCAACCACCGCGCCACCAGGGAAGCCCCTAAAATGTTCAAATCTTATGTGTACAGCTCCTGAAGTTTTACAATTGTGTGTACCCATGATACCCAGATCAAGATATAAAACCTTACCAGCACCCTAAAAGGCTCTCTTGTACCCTTCTCAGTCAGTGACCCCTCCATCCACCCCCACGGCCTTCCCCACTATTCTGACTGTTAGGACCATAGATTAGTTTTGCCTGTTCTTAAAATTCCTGTAAGTGGAATTGTTTGGCTGCTTTCATTCAACGTAGTGTCTTTGACATTCATCTGTACAGTGTGTAGTAGCAGCTGTGTGTGTGTGTGTGTGTGTGTGTGTGAGAGAGAGAGAGAGAGAAAGAGAGATTCCATTATATGAATATACCACAGTTTCTGTTCTGTGATTGGTGGACATTATGGGTTTTTCTAGTTTTTGCCTATTCGGAATAAAGATGTTCGCTTTTGTACTTGTCATTTTGTGGACATTCATTTTTCTTGGGTATGTACCTAGCAGTGGAATTGCTGGGTCGTAAAATAGGTGTATGTTTAACTTGTTGAAAGAGCCCATTTTCTGAAGTTGTACCATTTTTTGGTCCTACCAGCAAAATATGAGTCCCGTTCCACCCTCACCAATACTTGGTTTTACCGTTCTTTTTTATTTTAGCCACTGTGATGGATTTGTGGTGGTATCTGTGTGTGTGTGTGTGTGTGTGTGTTTCCTGTGTGTGGTTTTATTTACCTGATGACTAATGATATTGAGCACCTTTCATGTGCGTAGTGGCCATTTGGATATCCTCTTTTATTTTGGGGTTGTTTTTCTTCTTATGGATTTGTAGGATTCCTTTATGTATCCTGGATATGAGTCCCTTTTAGCTCTCTTAATGGAGCTTTTGATGGTTCTTAATTTTAATAAAGTCTGTTTCATCAGTCTTTATGGTTAGTGCTTTCGTGTCCTGTTAGAGACATCTTTGCCTATCCCAAGGACACAGGGAACGGAAGATATTTTTGTTTTCTTCTATGAGTATTATTATTTTACTCGTTAAATTTAGCTCTGTGTTATATCTTTTTTTTTTTTTTTTAATTTATTTATTTATTATTTTTGGCTGCGTCTTCATTGTTGCGTGTGGGCTTTCTCTAGCTGCCGCGAGCAGGGGCTGCTCCTCCTTGTGGTGCCCGGGCTTCTCATTGAAGTGGCTTCTCTTGTTTCGCAGCACGGACTCTAGGCACGCGGGCTTCAGTAGTTGTGGCTCGTGGGCTCTAGAGCGCAGCCTCAGTAGCTGTGATGCAAGGGCTTAGTTGCTCCGCGGCATGTGGGACCTTCCTGGACCAGGGCTCGAACCCGTGTCCCCTGCATTGGCAGGCAGATTCTTAACCACTGTGCCACCAAGGAAGCCCTCTGTGTTATATCTTAAATTTTTGTGAATAGTGTGAGATTGGGATTATGAACCACTTATTTTAGCACCATTTATTGGAAAGATCATTCTTTCCTCTCTGAATTGCAATAGTGATTTGTTGTAAAAAAGTTGCCATTAAGTGTATATGTGCAAATCTGTTTATGGACTTTCTAGTCCATTCCACTGATTATTTGTCTCTTCTTGTGCCAGTACCACACTGTCTTAATTATTGTGGCTTTATTTTAACTCTTAAAATATGGTCATGTAAGTCCTCAAACTCTTATTTTACTTCTTCAAAATTGTCTTGACTATTTTAGGTCCTTTGCATTTCCAGCTAAAATTTTAGAATAAGCTTGAGAATTTCCACCCAAAAAAAGCTGCTGGAATTCAGATTGGTATTGTGTTTACTCTGTGGTTCAGTATGGGAAGAATTCACAGGTTAACAGTATTGACTCTTTTTATTCATAATTATGCTTTATCTTTATTAACTGGATCTTCCTTAATTTTTCTCAGCAGTGTTTTGTGATTTCCATTGGCAGAGGATATGACACATCTTTCATTAGATTTACTCCTGTGTGTTTGATCCTTTCTAGTGCTATTGCAAATAACATTAAAAAAATTCATTCTTCAGTGTTTATTGCTGGTGTATAGAAGTGTAGTTGCCTTCTAAATATTACCTTATATCAAGGATTCTTGATGAATTGACAGTAATTCTAACTATTTGTAGGTATTTAAATAAAAAGATTTTCTACATACACAATCGTGCCATCTGGGAATAAAGACAGCTTTACTTTAATCTTTATGTGGTTTCTTCCTTTCTGCCTTACTGTACTGGCTAGAACTTTCAATGTAATGTTGACTAGAAGTAGAAGTGAAGATGGCAGTCACCCTTTTCTTATTGTTGATCTCATGGAGAAAGCAAACATTATTTCACCACTAAGTATGACGTTAGATATAGGGTTTTTATAGATATTCTCTATCAGGTTAAGGAGGTGTTCCCTCTATTCCCAGTTTGGTTTTTTATCATGAGATGATTGTATGATTTTTCTCCTTTCTGTTAATGTGACTAATTATACTGATGAATTAAAAAAATTTAAACTGTCCTTGTATTCCTGGAACAAATCTCATTTGCTCATAACATAATATTTTTAAAATATTTATCTGGATTTAGTAATATTTTGTTTAGGATCCCTGCATCTATTTTTATGAGAGAATATTGGTTTGTCATTCTTCTTTCTTGTAATATTCTTGTGAGGTTTTGGATCACGTTTATGCTGGCCTCATTAAACAAGTTAGGGATTATTCTCTCTTTCTTTTTTCTGGAAAGGTGTATAAGATTGGGTTGTTTCTTATTTGGAAGAATTACCTAGAGAAGCCATATGGGCTTGGAGTTTGAAAAAGGATTTAATTGTAGAGTCCATTTATTTAACATATTCCACTTTTTTTCTTATATCAGTTTTAGTAAATTGTGTTTTTCAAGGACTTTGTCCATTTCCTCTAAGTTGTCAAATTTATTGACAAAGTTATTCATAATATCCTTATTTTTAATGTCTTTTGGATCTGTAGTTATGTCTCTTTTAGTCCTAATATTGGTAATCTGTATTGTCTTTTTTTCTTTGATCAGTCTTGCCTAATAAAATTTATCAATTTTATTAATCTTTTTAAAGAACCAATGTTTGGTTTTGTTTGGGTTTCCCTTTTGCATATCTGCTTTCTCTTTAATTGAATTCTGATCTGTATTATTCACTACTACTTTCATTGCATTTAATTTGCTATTCTTTTTCTTGCTTCTTGAAATGGATTTTGTCTGGGACAGTGACTTTCCTTACTACATTATACTCCTTATTGAAGATGATATTAAATTCCCAAAGCAGTACTATAAACTTCTCATTTCTCCTTCTCAAATAAAATATATTGTATAATTGGTGTTTGTGAAAGATGAGCCATCTTAGCCATTGTGGTAGTATATTTTGTGAATAGAAATAAAATATTTTTGTTTTACAAACTATGAAGACTGAATAAAATAACTGACAAAAAGACAAATAAGCCAAATGTTAAAAAGTCTTCAGTCTGACTCCCACATATTTATACATAAAAATGTTTATAGTTCTCTAAAATTCTGTGTGAATAGTGAAATTGTAATCTTGAGCCAGTTTAATTATAATGACAGTAAATTAGTTTCAGGGACTCAGAATGGTATATTCATTGAGATATTCAGAGCTTTTGTGGTTGCTTTTTCCTTTTAGGAAGCTGCAGTAAAGGAAGATGAAGAAGAAGTTTCTGACAAAGGCAGTGACTCTGAGGAAGAAGAAACCAATAGAGACTCTCAAAGTGAAAAAGATGATGGTAGTGACAGAGACTCTGATAGAGAGCAAGATGAAAAACAAAGCAAGGATGATGAAGCAGTAAGACTTATAAGTTTAAATAATTGGAATTATACCTCTGATGATAGTTTTGGTTTCTATTGTTGTTTTTCCTTTGCTTGCTTACTTTTTTTGCTTGTCTTAAGCAATACCAGCATATTTTATAATCTTATATTACTTTTACAGAATGTTTTTGAGGGATGGTAGTTGTAATTATAAAGAAAAATTATTTCTAACAAGATTGGAAATCCTAATTTTCTTAAATCTTAAATTGTTAGATGGGGTAGGACCTGGGTCTGAGGTGAAGTCAGTTTGTTCTCTTAAGGCAATTTTCTGTGTTATCTGGAAATATGAGTAAGGAAAGGTGGATTATGAAATAGGTAGCAGTTACTTGGAAGAGGATCTCAAAAGTTCCAGGAAATGTTTAGGGTGAAGAAACATTACTGTGGGCTGTAACGCCAAGAAGTTGGTTAAGGTAAAAGCTGACATTTACGGAATGCCACCTCGTTTCAAGAGGTATATAAGACATTAAGGAAAGGGCTGTCACTAAGGAATTAAGATTGTGAGGGTAAAGGGAATAGAAAAAAATCTCGTGGCATGGCATTAAGTTGCACATGATTTATGAGAAAGCTGTAGAAAAGAATATTTGGTGGACAAATAACGGTCCTTAGAGACTAACTGTAAATTAACTATAACCTGATCAGCCATTTTCTTTATGTTTGTGGTGTTCTTGACTGGGCCATTGATCTAAAAGTAACCCTTATGGTTTAGGAATTTAAAAGAGATTCCCTGAACAGCCTCTGAAGCAAAAGCAGAGGCCAAAAAAAGGAAAAAGTAAAAGGGCAAAGGATAGAGGTATACAGAAATAATGTACTTGCCCTTGGGAATGGTGGGAGAAAAATAAGGATGACTGTTTTTAGCAGTTGCTGGCCCTTGAGTGTTTTTGTACTTTGATAATTAAGTTGATTGCCAGGAAATTAAAACCTATCAAAGAAATTATTCCCCCACCCTTGTTTTGAGAAAGAGTTGACATATTTCTTTCTGACTGTATTAGGGTTAGTAGAGGTGACTAGGTTAGTAGGGTTTTGATAAACTAGTTTCTTCAGATGACCAAAAAATACGTTCATTCAATTGACAAATAATTATACAAATAACAAATAATTACTCATTATCTGTCACACTGCAAGCACTGTGTTAGATGATAGGAATGCAAAGCCAAACGTGCAATAGTTTCTGCCCTTGAATGATAGTAGCCTGATGGAGAAGGCAGACTTGTAAGTAAGCATTATAGTACCAAAGAGACTATGCACGTTGTGCAAGGGGCAGTGATGGCACAAAGGGAGGAGTGATCAACTCAGCTCTGGGGTAGAGGACGATTTGTGGGACTCAGGAACTCATACTTTAGACTTCAGCTGCTCCTGAAAGAATAATGAGTAGGAATTTAACAGGTAGAGAAAAAAGAAAACAAAAATCTAAACAGGGTTTAGGAGGAGTGAAATAGCTGGTGAGGTCAGAGAAGGCTAGGTGGTTGGAAATGACTAGAAGAAAAAGTGCAGGGAGGAAAACAGTGACAGGAGACTGGAGAGACAGGTCCAGATCAGGTCATGATTGGCTGTGTAGTTCATACTAGATGGGTTACAGTTGATTTATGAAAAGAAGCATTGTAAGTCTGGGGCAGGGAAATGATCAGATTTGTGGGACTGAACTCAGTAGTAGTTAGCATTGTCAGGAATAACATCGGGAAGAAGACGGACACCCCTCAAAATGATTGAAAACATGCTTGATTTCAAAGATTTAATTTTCACTTTACAGGAGTGGCAAGAATTACAACAAAGTATACAGCGAAAGGAGCGAGCTCTGCTGGAAACCAAATCAAAGATAACACATCCTGTTTATAGTCTTTACTTTCCTGAGGTGAGTTATACACAGCCTAGTGTTTTCCTTATTCTATTCAGATATTTCTTAGTTGCTTTTTTTTGTTTGTTTGTTTTTTGTTTTTTTTTTTTTTTTTGCGGTATGCGGGCCTCTCACTGCTGTGGCCTCTCCTGTTGCGGAGCACAGGCTCCAGACGCGCAGGCTCAGCGACCACGGTTCATGGGCCCAGCCGCTCCACTGCGTGTGGGATCTTCCCAGACTGGGGCACGAACCCGTGTCCCCTGCATCGGCAGGCGGACTCTCAACCACTGCGCCACCAGGGAAGCCCTTAGTTGCTTTTTAATCTCTCTGTGGTGTGTATTGGCTCAAGCGTGCTGAATGTGGTCTGTTCTTGATAGACCACATTTTTGAAGACTATATTTCAACGTAAATCATTTTTAGTGAATGTGTTGTTTAAAAGGAGGGTTGTTAACTTTTTAAGTACTTCTGTCTTTTCTGCGCCCAGATTACTGAGAGTTGTGCTTAATGATGATTTTTCATTAGCAGTTCAGGCAGTCCTAGTTGGACAAATGCATATTTTGCCTATGACTGTATGGCTGTTATGAATCTCACAATTCTGTCATGTTTTAAATAGGATGAAAATGTTCCTAAATTTTCCCCATGGTTTTTCTCTGAGGGTTCTCTACTGGCCACCTGTAGCCACTAGACTTGCTCCGATAATTGCCCTGGGCCATGGGAAGAGGCAAGCCCATGGCTGAGGGACCCACTAAGTTCAGTAGGAGCCGAGCCCCAAGCTCAGGACAGCTCATGGCAGTGCTGTTTGTTCCCTTGTGCTTGTTTATGTTGTGACTGTGGCCTGTTCAACTTTTGATCTCTTTGATACGCTATGTTGTTTGTCTTTCAGATGAATTTGGGATCTGCTTGATGTATTGCATTTGTGGATGATTTTGTCTGTGGCTAGAGATCAAGGACTGGTTGCCTCTTAGTTTAGCGAAGCTGTTCCGTAGACTGCCTTGCAGCTTTGCCACAGAACCTTGTGCTTACCACTCATGTTTGGCAGGTGATTTCATGTATAAATCTGCTTTCTGCTCTAGAACATCAATCTCTAGTTGCTGGGGGCTGCTGAAGGCAAATTCCTAAGTGATTTGGCTCTCCTAATAATAAATGAGTGGCTCTGCACAGACTTTTGTTTTGACTTGGAGAGAAGTCAGACCAGGATTCCATCTTACTGTGTGCACTGATCTTCTGGCATGTCCTGAGCTATAGCCCATCTGTTAGGGGCATTTTGCCCATTGCAGTGTAGTCTGCCAACACCAAAGCTCCTGAAATCAAGCGAATAAATTCCACTCATTGATTGGTTTTAAAAGTACCATGGGGGCTTCCCTGGTGGCACAGTGGTTGAGAGTCTGCCTGCCGATGCCGGGGACACGGGTTCGTGCCCCGGTCTGGGAAGATCCCACATGCCGCGGAGCAGCGGGGTCCGTGAGCCATGGCCACTGAGCCTGCGCGTCCGGAGCCTGTGCTCCACAATGGGAGAGGCCACAACAGTGAGAGGCCCACGTACCACAAAAAAAAAAAAAGGTACCATGGGATGCTGTAAGCTGCATAATTTGTACCCTTATAATAGACAGCTTCATTTTAGACCATGCTTAGTTAATAAGCAAAGCATTCATTTACTCCCTTAGAACATTTTAGCAGTGAAAATGCCTTCTTGTAATTTCATCTACATGGTAAATATCTCAAAGTGTCATTTATCAGATAAACTTTATTTAGGATTTTCCTAACATCTACCTGTCTACCTTCCCATGTACCTACCTAACCACCATACTACCCCCTTAAATTACTTAAAGTTTTATGTTAATAATTGACTTACATGTTAATTGCAGCTCATATGTTTAATAAGTTAAGAATGGTTGGGAATCTCACACAACAGAAACAGTTTTGTTTAAAGTGCAAATAACTCATGGTAGAACATCTTTTCCACTTTCACCGTGTGCATCAAGAGAGCGTAGGTGCAGTGCCATAGATTGATAGTCACTAGCTTCTTTTTTTTTTTTTTTTTACACAACAGATCTCTTTTTTTTTTTTAATTTTATTTATTTATTTAGGCTGCATTGGGTCTTTGTTGCTGTATGCGGGCTTTCTCTAGTTGCGGTGAGCAGGGACTACTCTCTGTTGAGTTGCGTGGGCTTCTCATTGCTGTGGCTTCCCTTGATGCGGAGAACGAGCTCTAGACACGTGGGCCTCAGTAGTTGTGGCTTGCAGGCTCTAGAGTGCAGGCTCAGTAGTTGTGGCACACGGGCTCAGTTGCTCCACCGCATGTGGGATTTTCCCAGAACAGGGCTCAAACCTGTGTCCCCTGCACTGGCAGGTGGATTCTTAACCACTGCGCCACCAGGGAAGTCCCAGATAGTCACTAGCTTCTTAATAAATAGTATTCTTGAGTGAATCTCATTTTAATCAAATAGCATGCGTGGGGGGTGGAGGGTGGGAGGCATTCTTTAAGTGGAGATAAAGAATAAATGCACATTTTGAATATACCCCTCTGCTTCTCATATTAATAATACATGTTCTGGTAATGATATTTCTGATAATGAAATGTCAGACCACTTAAATAGTAGAGATGTTTACCTCATTTCATTAATAATCATAACTTTAAAAATTATTATTGATATATAGTTGAAATACAACATCACATTAGTTTCAGGTATACCATATAGTGAGTTGACATTTGCATACATTATGAAATGGTCACCACAATAAGTCTAGTAACCATCTGTTCCCATACAGAGTTATTACAATATTATTGATCATATTCCTTATGCTGTATATTACATCCCCATGGCTTATTTATTTTATAACTAGAGGTTTGTACTTCTTAATCTCCTTCGCTTATTTCTCCCCCTACCCCCACCCCTCTGGCAACTACTGGTTTGTTCTCTATATCTGTGAGTATGTTTTCATTTTGTTTTGTTTTTTAGATTCTACAAATAAGTGAGATCATATGGTATTTGTCTTTCTCTCACTTCACTTAACGTGATATCCTCTAGGTCCATCCACATTGTTTCAAATGTCAAGATTTCGATTCTTTTTTTATGGCTAAGTAATATTCCATTGTATATATGTACCACATCTTCTTTGTCCATTCATCCATCAATGGATACTTCAGTTGCTACCATATCTTTTTTTTTTTTTGCGGTACGCGGGCCTCTCACTGTTGTGGCCTCTCCCGTTGCGGAGCACAGGCTCCGGACGCGCAGGCTCAGCAGCCATGGCTCACGGGCCCAGCCGCTCCACGGCATGTGGGATCTTCCCAGACCGGGGCACAAAGCCGTGTCCCCTGCATCGGCAGGCGGACTCTCAACCACTGCGCCACCAGGGAAGCCCCATATCTTGACTACTGTAAATAATGATGAGGTGAATTACTGTGTACATACCTTTTCAAATTAGCAACTTTGTTTTCTTGGGGTAAATTGCCAGAAGTGAAATTGCTGAATCATATGGTAGTTGTATTTTTAATTTTTTGAGGATCCTCCATACTGTTTTCCATAGTGGCTATATAAATGTAACTGTAATTTTATTGTGCTCTGTGTCCTAGCCAGTTTAACAGATATTTTATTTGTATTATCTCGGTTTATCTTCACAACACAGTGTGAGGTAGGCATTCATTACTTAACAGAGAAAAAAGTGAGGTTTAGAGAAGTGAAATAATCAGGTCTGGATGGCTTTAAAACAGGCATTGGCAAACTACTGCCTACCGACAAATCTGCCTCCTGGCCTGTTTTGTAAATGAAGTTTTATTGGAACAGAGTCACACTCATTCCTTTTGCAATACAGTGGCAGAGTTGAGTAGTTGCAGCAGAGACTCTTTGGCTCACAAAGGCCAGATGTTTATACAGTTGGCCCTCGGTGTGTGTGGGTTCTGCATCTGCAAATACAGAGGGCCAACTGTACCATGACACTTTATGTAAGAGACTTGAACATCTATGAATTTTGGTATCCTGGAGGTGGCGTGGTCCTGGAACCAATCTCCTGTGAGGTACAACTGAACTCCATTTTGAGTCTGTTATGTTTTACCCATTTTGTGTGTGCAAAACACTCATAGATGAACATATATATACACATATACCTGTTGTGGTAGTCTTAACCCTTGGGTTGAGCAGAAGTTGGGTTAATCATGCACTTGTGATCTGTTATTCTGCTTATTAATGTTGCAGTGCCTTGTAGTTTAAGGCATTTAAACAAAAACTTTTAGCTGAACTTAGTGTAGCATTATTAGAAAGATAATAAAACAAATTTTAATATCTTAGGATTGAAATGCAATAGAAAGTGCAAGTGTTTTTGGCTTAGAAACAAACATTTTTCCTACGAAACTATTTTCAGTAAAAGTTATTTTTTTTAACCTTCTTTTGGATAATTGAGACTTTAGAATAGTCTATTGTTTTTTTGGTTGATTATTTGGAATATCCTAGAGTTTATTTTTAGCTACAAAACATTTTTTTTTAAAAGCCATTTTAGAAAGATACTGTCTCTATCCAGTTCTTAAACAGTGGATGTGAAGAAGATGACTGTTTAGTTACTGACCTGTGCTGTAATACAGTGATAGTTGCTGGGCACATTGAAGTTTTGTACTTCCAGACTAGTCTTCTAATTTTTGTTTTAATAGATTTTTGTCTCCTGTCAGTGCTCTCTGCTACCATTGTGCGTTCTGGTGGCAATTTTTTTACCCAGCTCTTTTTCTGGTCCTAATCTTTTATGAAGTACAACTAAAAATGCTGAGCTTATTAAAATCATGTGCAGTAAAAGGTATAAACAGGCTCTTAGAATCTGAGATGCTCTCTTATGAGTAATGTGTTTTAATATATTAATTTCCGATATTGTTGTAAGTCCGTTCCACTCCTACTTTCTGGCTTTTGCTTATTACTAGGTAACATTACTAAGATTATTTGCTAAATGATATTGTAATAGTTCATACTGTTTTCTTTTTTAGCATATCTTTTGTCATTTACAATTAATCAGGGGTTTTTAATACAGAGGTTCATCAATAGCGTTTAAGGGGCCATTTGAAACACCAAAATTACATACAAAAGTGTTGTGGAGAGCGGATCTACAAATGGTTAACAATTTATTCATTCAGTAAATATTTATTGACATCTATTTTGTACCAGGCACTGAGTCTGTGCTGGGGATACAGCAACGAATAAAACAAGGAAAATACAGTTGGCCCTCCGCATCTGTGGGTTTTGCATCCATGGATTTGACCAACTGTGGATTGAAAATGTTAGGGGGGTACATTCCAGAAAGTTCCAAAAGGCAAAACTTGAATTTGCTGGGTACTGGCATAGCATTTACGTTGTATTAGATATTGTAAGTAATCTAGAGATGAAACAAATCATATGCAAATGCAACACCAGTTTGTATAAAGGATGTGAGCATTCATGGATTTTGGTGTCCACATTGTGGGTGTGGGGGGGCGTGTCTGGAACCAGTCCCCCTCAGGTACCAAGGGGTAACCATACCGCTAAAATGAGACAAGGCAAAATTGTATTTCTCTAACTCTTTTTGGTTATTTATATTTATTTTTCTTTGCAGGAAAAACAAGAATGGTGGTGGCTTTATATCGCAGATAGGAAGGAACAGACATTAATATCTATGCCATATCATGTGTGCACACTAAAAGATACGGAAGAGGTAATTATCCAACAACATTATTTAAATATAGAAAGCAGTGTAGAAATCAGTTTATCATATTTGGCTTATTACATTTTATTTAAGACACATTTTATAACTATTCTCTGACATATTTTGGAGGGAGCTCATTGGAAATTTATAACGTACTGAACTACAACTTGGTAGTCTTCTAAAACCTTGCTCTCAACTTATTTTGGGGAGTTTTCACTGTTACTATCTAAGAACACATGCCTTACCTTATCTCCAGAATTTAATTATGTTTTACAAAAATTTATTATTTTTATCCTCTTTGGGTTAGTGCTCAGATATATACCTTTTGTCTTAAAAAACAAATATAAGAACTGGTGATTCGTTTTTTAGAGTGGAATTTTTTGTTACATTGCTTCGTCCGCTGTCAGTGACATCAGTAATATAGCTTTGTGATGAACATATTTTGCCCTTGGATTTTCTTGTTTTTCTTCTTGATTTTTTATGTTATTTTTCTAGGAAGAAGGTTCTGTCTACCCGGACTTGGTGGACAAGAGCAAGGCTTTGAATTTCAAGATCTATGATGATGATTTTTAATCCAAAAAGTTTTTTCCCACCTTTCTAACCAAGTAGTACATGTATGAAGTAGTTTCTTGTTTATTTGACACTTAGAGTTGGTACCAACTTAAGGGTATTTTTGAGAGTAATTTTAACATTTTTTGTGTGTGTGTGCGGTACGTGGGCCTCTCACTGTTGCGGCCTCTCCTGTTGCGGAGCACAGGCTCCGGACGCACAGGCTCAGCGGCCATGGCTCACAGGCCCAGCTGCTCCGTGGCATGTGGGATCTTCCCGGACCAGGGCTCGAACCCGTGTTCCCTGCATTGGCAGGCAGACTCCCAACCACTGCGCCACCAGGGAAGTCCCAGCTATTGATATTTTTGAAGAGTCCAGGCAAGGTATTTTATAGAATATCCCTTAATCTGAATTTGTCTTATTGGTTACTCACGCTTATATTCTTCTCAAATATTTTTGGCAAAAATACTGCGTAGGTGATGTAATAACCTTCTTAGTGCATCACATCAGGGGCACATTATATTAGTTTGCCTGATATTGGTGATATATTATGGTTGATCATTTAGTTAAGTCTTTTCTCTGTTGTAAAAAGTATGTCTTCCTCCAATCTGTGGGGTGATACTTGGACACTATGTGAATACCCTGTTCTCCAACAGTCTTTAACCCACTCATTTTAGCATACGTTGATGATTCCTGCCTGAATCAATTTTTACTATGCTGGCTGTATTCAGTGTAGTTTAATTTTATATTTCTCTTAAGAGGGAAACTGTACATCTTTCAGTGTGTTTGAATCATATTTCTTTGTGTGTCTGTTTGTGACCGTCGTCCATTTTTGTTGGGTTATATTGGTCTTTTAAATTGGTTTTGGGACTTTATTTTTGTTTAAATATTATGAAATCAGCCCTTTGTGATGTGTGTTGCAGATATTTTTCCCCAGTTTGTTTTATTATTGTGGCTGTTTTTATCAAGCAAAAATAGAAATATTTACTCATTTGTTCATCCATTGGTTTATTTGGGTGTTTGATGGTATGATTTAATAGTCTTTTTCTTTTATGATTTGTAGGTTTGATGTTACAGTTAGAGGGGCCAAACTTTGAGATTAATTTAAAAAAAATTCTCCCATGATGTTTTCTAGCTTGTTTTTTTTTTTATAAATTTATTTATTTTATTTATTTATTTTTGGCTGTGTTGGGTCTTCGTTGCTGGGTGCGGGCTTTCTCTAGTTGCGGTGAACGGGGGCTACTCTCCGTTGCGGTCATGGGCTTCTCATTGCGGTGGCTTCTCTTGTTGCGGAGCATGGGCTCTAGGCACACGGGCTTCAGTAGTTGTGGCATGCGGGCTCAGTAGTTGTGGCTTGCGGGCTCTAGAGCGCAGGCTCAGTAGTTCTGGCGCACGGGCTTAGTTGCTCTGCGGCATGTAGGATCTTCCCGGACCAGGGTTTGAACCCGTGTCCGCTGCATTGGCAGGCGGATTCTTAACCACTGCGCCACCAAGGAAGCCCTAGCTTGTTTGTTTTAATGGCAAATTTTAATATATAGTCTTGCCAACAAAATCTGGATTTTGGAAAGTGGAGGCAGATTACCAGAGCATCTAAATGTCATCATAAAAATGTATTCTTCCTTTGTCCAAGTGGAGTAGAAACTTCTAAGAGTTCGTAAATTTTTGTATTTGAAGTTCATTAGTATATGATAGGAAATAACGTGTCTTTTTGACCTTGTAAGGCATTGGACATCTGTAAAGAAAAAAACATATTTCTCCCATGTGTTTCTCCTTTACTCTAACACTACTGCCACACTCTGAACACTTCTGATACCAGTTTGTGGGCTTTTCCCCGCACCAAGCAATTTGCTGTGACACCAGCTGAGTGTCCTGTGGTTTAACTCAGTGCTGACACTGTCTACCTGTATATCTACCTCAGGTTAAGGGTTCAGTCCCACAAGACTGCTGTTCCCCCGCTCTCCATCTTTAGATGCTAGTCACAAGTCCCAGGTTGTCACCTATACTTCTGACCAACTGGCTGTAAATCGTGGTTCCCATGATCCCCCTCCTTGGGTTCAATAATTTGCTAGAATGGCTCACAGAATTCAAGGAAACATATTTACCAGTTTATTATGAAAATAATATGATAAGGGATATAGATGAATATCCAGATGGAAGAAATACCTAGGGCAGGGTATGTGGGAAGGGGCATGGAGCTTCCATGCTCTTTCTGAGCAATCCACTCTCCCAGCACTTGCACATGTTCACCAACTCGGAAGCTTCCAGAACCCCTACTTCGGGGATTTTTATGGAGGCTTTATCACAAAGGCATAATTGATCATTAATTCAGTTTCCAGCCCTTCTCTGGAGACTGGGGGCGTGGGACTAAAAGTTCTAAGCCTCTCATCATGGTTTGGGCTTTCTGGTGACCAGTCCTCATCTAGGAGCCCACCAAGAGCCACCTCATTAGAAGAGAACTCATTCTTATCCAGGAAATTCCAAGGGATTTATAAGCTCAGTGTCAGGAACCAGAGTCAAAGACCAAATATTAGAACAAAAGATGCTCCTTGTGCTCTTATTACTTAGGAAATTACAGGGGTTTGAGGAGCTCTTTACCTGGAACCGAGGGCAGAGACCAATGTATATATTTTCTATTATCTCACAGCATTTGTCGTAGAAATAAGAAAATTTGGCAAGAACTCTTTCCTCTCTGGTGAAGCCTATTTTAGTCCATTTCATTTATTTTACTTTTATACCCAACTTCATTTCTTCAAGTTGTCAAGATGTGATCAGATCAACATAGAACTTGGTCGCTTTAAATATGCTTTCTTGAATTGTGGAGATAGAAATTGACCCCATCAATTCTGCCTCTTTTTGTTTTCTTTTTGTATAGTATATATATGACATAAACGTCATATATGTGTGTATTTGTTGTTGTTAGAACTTTTGTAACATTTATTAGGACCTCCTGTGTCATCTGAGTAAACCCTAGCTATTAAATACTCTGGTCTAAATATTTTAGGAGTGAGCTGTTGTTTCTTCCACTCCTCAAAATACAGATTTTAAGTGCTGATTTTATATTCTAGGTAGAACTGAAGTTTCCTGCACCAGGAAAGCCTGGAAATTATCAATATACAGTGTTTCTAAGATCAGACTCCTATATGGGTTTGGATCAGATTAAACCATTGAAGGTAAGAATAATGACTATGCATTGCATATGGTTGTCTGTTTGAACAAGTGCTTAATATACTGGGGAAGGTTTTCTAGTTTTGAAATGTAGAATAATAGAAAAAGAGGTCATCTCATACTTTTAGGTAATATACTTGATGGACTACTCTTTCAATAATAAACTTAAGTTGTATTAACAGAGTGTAATGATTTAGAACCTTGAGTATAACTTACGTGATACATTTTAATGTGCTGTAATATGCTGTAACTTTACAGGGCCTCACCACATGGGTTCTGTTTTCTTTAAAAAGGACATGTGTTTTCCCACAGATTCCATTGTAGTGTTTATTGATTTCCAAAACTAATTTGTTTTTGATCATTTTAGAGGATACATTTGTGTATCATTTGGAGCACACTCCCATCAGTGTTTACTGTTTCACTTGAGCTTTTTATAAGAGGCATGCTATTGTGTTAGAGAGATTGTGCTGAAGAAATATTGTTGCACTGTATACTGGAGACCTAAGAGAAGGGAGCCAGCAAAGACATACCTTTTTTTCCCCCACGAGAATACTGCATTTCTTTCCATTGGCTGTAGAATGTTACTTCATGAGTCTGGAGGCTGCAAATACCTCTTTGGAAGTCACACTTGAGTTTTTCTTCATCAGCAGAAGACTTATTAAGACATTACTCAGTGTTCTCACTCAAGAATCACAATTATTCATCTTTCGTGCCACAGAATAAATAGTATAAGCTCCTAAAATCAAACTACATTAGAAATGTAACTATACTTACGTGTTAGTAGATTCACCTTTTTATTTCTGGGATGAATATCTGTTCTAAGTATGTTAAATTTAGAGTTAAAAGCATAAAATCTATTTCTTTGTAATTGCTGCAGTCAAAGAAACCTTTTCTTTACCAGGTATTTCTCCCATTATTCCTCCCCAAGTTTCTGAAGTCTACATTTAATTCTTTTTTATAGTTGGAAGTTCATGAGGCTAAGCCTGTGCCGGAAAATCACCCACAGTGGGATACAGCAGTAGAGGGGGATGAAGACCAGGAGGACAGCGAGGGCTTTGAAGATAGCTTTGAGGAAGAGGAAGAAGAGGAGGAAGATGATGACTAAGCAGTACTATGAATGGACCACAGTATTTGCACATATTTGCAAATTTTTGCTGTTTTGGAAGTGTGTAATAAACCAGAAACAGTGCAGAACTGATGTTGAAGGAGGTGTTAGTTCTTTACTAGAAATGGGTGCATAATATAACTAGGCAGTGGTGGTGCCTTGGTACAGTCTGAAAAATGCTTAAGGCTTGTGAAAGCCTTTCAAGTATGGGATGGTGCATTTATTTCATCTGCAAATGATAATAAACCCTTTGTTATAACTGTCCAGAAGTGTGGGCTGTGTATTATCTGATCATTTATGGTCCCAGTGAAAGTAAAGGTACATGAAAAACAGTCTATAAATGAGCGACTTTTCTTTGTTTAGCTTTAGTTTTAACAAATGTTAAAGTATGATAAACACCACAAATGTTTTAAGTAACATCTGCTCAAGTTTTAATCTCTTGGTAAGCTCTATTCACTTATTGACATTTTGCAGTGATACAAGAGTATTTATAACAGCTCCATTCATAGCTTTAAACATTTTATTTTTGCCTATCTTGGTCGTAAGTTGGCATTCTGTCACATTCCACATAATATAGAGGGCTACATTTTGGGATTTTCCTTCTTTTAATCGCCCAGAGTTATCAGATTATAAAAATGGCTTTTAATGGCTTAAAACATTTTTAAGCCTCTATTTTAGCAGATCAATACAGGATCTAATTCTTTTTATAAGCTATAGATCTAAAAATGATTGTGGGACCATATGTTCTCTGATATTGGTGACTTATGTTATTAAACCTTTTTTAAAAGGTTCATTATAAAAGCTGAAATACATTCTTAGCTTTTAATCTACCTGACTCTATCAGAAGCCTTTTAAGGAAAAATATAACATGCAAACGAGGCATTTTTTTGTATTCATTTTGGACTCCTGTCAATAAAATAGAAGTTTGACTCATTTTACGTTTGTAATGGTGTGTCTTTTTACTCCCAGAAAGGGATATGATAGGATAACTCATTCTTTTATTTTTCAACTAAAAATTTAATAATAATGTACATGACTGCTGAAGTGATTGCTATTTCTGTATACTATAGAAAAACCCATGATTGGGAGGAATTTTCCCCTCACACTCTCACACAGTACAACCTGGAAGGGAGTGCATATAAAGAGCAGAAATGTGTACATGCTGAGTTATTGAGGTATTACTAGATACGGAGGAAGCATGTCTCTATTATAGGACTGATTGTAATAATCCTCTCCTATCAAAATCTCCACAGACCAAAGTACTCTTGGAATACTAATTTGTGACCTTCTTTACTTAGAAGGTTGTCACTTTCCACGCAGAATTACCACTGGTATTTTGTTACTGCAGTAGTTGGAAATAAAATTTGAAACTTAACCAAAAACATGAATGGGGGGTTTTTGGGTTCTAAATTTAGGATGTAATATTTCCTATAATACGGTCAAAGCAATTTTTTCACTGGAACCTCCATCACCTATTTTTCTTTTAAAGGTGTTAGTGAGACCCTTCCTTGGGAAGCAGAAGCGCCACTGAGGATTTGTTTCATTTTATAAGTAGAAGGTGGGTTTAATTTTCGAGTCAGGTTTTGCTGGGAAGCTGCTGGCCACCTAAGTGAGGTGGAAGGGAGTGAGCCAGCCTGTAGCATCCAGTGAAAGGAGAGGTTAGAGAAAACGCAGGTGGCATGAAGGCAAGGAAAGCAAGCAAATGAAACAATGTGTAGTATGCGCACTCCTGGTTTTCTTGAAAGATACTTTTCAAGAAAAGTATTTCTATTCTAGTGGCTATTTTGTCTTAAAGAGGCTTTGTAAGTTATTCAAACTGGCTTCTTTCTGATTTTAAGGCTAGAGGATGGTTTTACAACCCAGTAACTCACCACGGTGCTTAAAAAAACAGCATCACCTCATTAGGAAACCCTACTAGCCTGTTTTCCTTTGCCATTTGTGTGATATATGTGTACTTCCTAACCAAATAATACATTTTCTTCTAATGAGCTCTTTCCATATTGCAATAGTGAAAGAACTGAGCCTTCATTTTATAGTTCTCATCTTTCCAGCAAGTCTCTGAATTCTACATCCCTTCTTTCTTTCTCTATTATTGAGATTTAATAACTAATTTACCCTGGTTTGCATTTAATCAGATGGAAGCTTTCACTGAGTGCAGTTTCAGTTTTGTTCCCATCAAGAAACACTGACGTTTTGTGAACAGAATAGATGAATATATAGACGAAAACATTCAGTGTGCATATGCAACGTGAAACGTTATTTATGAAATTAAGCTACTTAAATTGTATAATATTTTTCTCTTTAAATTCGTAAAGTACCTATTAAAACAAAAGGTACTCGTCCAGAGGAGACCACAATTGAAAGTCTTTCAGTTGTAAATTTTTGTGTTATGAAACTTGATTTAGGCCCCACGTGCATATCTCAATCTTGAAGTCAGGTGTTCATGTCCTTTAAAATTAAAAAAAAAAGTTTGTGAATATTTTTTAAAAATTGAGTACATTGAATAAGGTTTTCTGTGTAGAACATTACTGTATTTCTCCCAGCTTGCACTGAGGGGTGCAGAAGGATGCTGAGCCTGTCTGGCTGCAGGGCTCCACTGCGAGGTGGAAGCTCAGGCCCTGGGTGGAAACAGAGCGGGTGGACACCAATGGACTGATGTGGAAAAAGGGAGCAAGGGTGTTGAGGAATGTAATGAGGTTCTCTGAGCATATAATTTTCGACCATAACATTTATTCAGTTATTCACTTCAGCCAATCAAAACCAGATACTGGAGTGGTCTTTAGCAACAATTGTTACTCCAAATGCAATTCAGCGAGCACTTCGCATATTTTTTGAGGGGTTGTTCATCATCACATATTTACTGAGTTTCAATGTGGCTGGGTCTGTGATTGGACACTGGGGCTGTAAAAATCAAAGAATTTGCGTTCTTAATGACTCATAGGTATTAGGGCAGGCAGATGTGTGGCAGTCTGTTTTAATCCATTTGCATTGGCTAATGACCATTGTTTGGAATGCCTTTTTTAGTTTGTCTTTCCACTGTAGGCAGAGGAGTTTTTTAAGGTGCTAGCTACTTGTTGGCTTAAAAAAAGAAAAAGGCAGACCTTCATCCTTTATTATTAAGTGTTTCTTTAAAGCATTTTCCTCCCCAAATATTCTTATTCAACTCCATGAAATCCCCTATTTAATCTGCCGTATAGTAACTGAAACAGCTATCAGTGAACCATAATGTGACATTTTACCTACCAGCTGTGCAGTGATTAGCCCAAATATGTCTTAAAAAGTTAGCATCAAGCATCTTCACACATTTAAACTTGATGCTAGAGCTATTTTGCAAAACTAAAAAAAAAGCTGTGATCTTGTACATTTTTCTGTAACTTGAGCTAAAAATTCAAGTCTAGCTATCATTGGCCTGCTTTAGGGCTGCGGTTTCAGGTGGGGGCGTGTACATCCCAGGAATATGCAGGTAATCAGTCCACTGGGAAAATGTTAAAGCAGTTGTTTGTATTTAATCTCAGCCTTTTAAATTTCTATTTTTGTGTGTTTTATAATGTACATAATATATTGTACAATTGTACACTTCTATAATTTGTAAATAAATAATACATTTATTGGTGCATTATACATTCTTTTCTGATTTCAATGCATGATCAAAATATTTGGATATGCTGCTTTGAAGTGTTGATATACCGCCATTTAAGCAAAAATGAAGGTTTGGACCTTTGGCACTCATCATTTGAGTTCACAAAACGATGCTACTCGGCTGGAATTGAAGGGTTGGCATTCACTGTGTAGCAAAGTGATATTTTTTGAGGTGGAACTGAGTGGGTTTGGTGATGGGGTTAATAGATGAGGGGAGGGTTCTAAGCAGCTGTTGTCCATGGAAAGAAAGTGGGACAGGTGAGGGCAGAAGTGCTAGGTGTGGCTTCCAGGGACTTCCAGCAAAGTCTACAGCTCTGTTAGTGGTCCCTGCAGTCAGTGACTGCTACAAATTACAGGTGAGCATGAGAAGGACTGTCCACTCTTTTCGGCACTAGATGGTCCAGCATTAACCTGCCAGGCTGGGTTACTGGAAACCTGAAGTGTATACTTTAAAATCTGGATAATTATGAGCAGATTCCATAAAGAACTTTAAAACTATTTCCCTGTAGTTTCTAGCCTGGTTCCGGTAGAGGGCGATAGGGCTATAATTTTCTTTAGCAAAGAATGGTTTAGTTTGTGACACAAAGAACCAAAATTAAAGACATGGCTGTGTAATTTATTTCTATCGCCACCTTCTAGGCTTACCTCCTTCCCTTTAATGTTTTGTGTTCCTGTCTAACCCTAGCCTTTATTACATGTGTCCTTTAATATATTAAATTTACTTCTCGGTTTTTCTGGCTAGAGACATTAAGCCCCTTTGCAACAAACTCCCGAAGACAATCCACGTCTATTAATACAAATGTATTAGATTGCTTGAGAGAGGTGGGAAGTCAGGTAGGACAAAAAAAATCCTTTTATTCTACAAAATTAATTTTTGGATGGTAGGTGTCAAAAACTATTGAAGGGTCTGAGATTTTTACTGTGTGTGCAAGCTAACAAGTTAACCTGCCACAGTGCCATGGATGCTGGCAGAAGACAGGAGACTCCCAAGTCAGAGGCACTGGAGGCTGCGTGAGCTTCCTGTTCCCCATCTACTCCTCTGTCTCCCAAGTTCCATGGGGCTGATTGGAGTAGCTCAGGTGGATGCTGCACATGCTGAGGAATTGAAACCTACTCTTTGAGTATGCAAGCAGGGCTTCCCTGGTGGCGCAGTGGTTGAGAGTCCGCCTGCCGATGCAGGGGACACGGGTTCGTGCCCCGGTCCGGGAAGATCCCACATGCCGTGGAGCGGCTGGGCCCGTGAGCCATGGCCGCTGAGCCTGCGCGTCCGGAGCCTGTGCTCTGCAACGGGAGAGGCCACAACAGTGAGAAGCTCGCGTACCGCAAAAAAAAAAAAAAAAAAAAAAAAGGATATGCAAGCAAAGCTGCCCAGAGGGAGATACTCTTTCTTCCAAGGCTGTTTCCCTATGCACACATAAAAAGATAGTCTGAAACAAAAGCAGTGTGCCTCTGCTCACAAGGTTTGCAGAAACATGAGATATTCATAGAAAATTGTCTCTCAAAAGTTGGAATTCAAAATATATAGTAACTTCTATTTACAAAGAGGTATAGAGTACTTATTTTCAAAGAGAATGAGTTCTATTTAGTGACCATTAGGACCAGTGAGGCCATGTTCCTTGAGAATAATGTGTATTTAAACCTCTTGCAAATGTTTTATTGTCAAAGATAGTTTTATGTTACAATTGAAGACCGTTCACTTAATGTGTGCACCAACTAAAAAAAATACAGAATTTTCCAAATTGAATCCAGAGCAGTGTGATAGTGCTAACAGGGTATCTAAAAATGAACACTATAGCTGTTATATATTATAACCATAAAAGAGTTTGATAATTGCCTCTGTACCTTTGCCCAAAACCTCAACCCAAAACGTGTCCTGCCCCCCGCCCCCAAAATCCCACTCTTCCCAACAAACTGAACATGTGCCTCCAAGTGAGTGGATCCTTGTAGAACAGCTGCCCTTCCTTTAGTGGTGTCCTTTTTCCTAAGATGCTATCCAAGTCCAGGGAGTCTTTGGAGTGTCTTTGGTTGAAATAATTGAGGAACCACTGAAATATTCTTCTGAACAGTTGTGCTGGCATCTGACCATCCTTTGAGAGAATATTTATTATTTTATTTTACTGTGAAAAGTCATTTAGAGATGATGAATTGGGAGCGTAGTCAAATTTGCTGATATTTCGATGAAAAATTAAGCATGTGACTACAATTCAATGGGTGCCTTTTTAAAAATCATGATTTTTATTTAAAGTGCATCTGAGGACTCCCAAGGAGACATTCAGTAATATTACTGGGATAACTCTAGCCTCCCTCATTTATATGGATTACTCTGCATCTATATCTTTGTAAAAATTAGTCTACTTGCTTTATAATCACATCCAAAGTTTCTCCAGCTTTTTATTTTTATTTTATTTTTTAATTAATTAATTTTTTTTTGCGTTACGCGGGCCTCTCACCGCTGTGGCCTCTCCCGTTGCGGAGCACAGGCTCCGGACGCACAGGCTTAGTGGCCATGGCTCACGGGCCCAGCTGCTCCGTGGCCTGTGGGATCTTCCTGGACCGGGGCACGAACCCGTGTCCCCTGCATCGGCAGGCGGACTCTCAACCACTGCGCCACCAGGGAAGCCCTCTCTAGCTTTTTATAATTTCTTGATTCTCTGCCACATTCCTGGGACTCCTGTTGCTGGCTGTGCTGTACATCAAATTTCCAAAATTTTCCAAAGCCTCCTCTTCTTGATGTGACAACACATATATGAGAGAGAGAAGGGGGAGCACCAGAAGAGGTACCCCAAGTTGAAGGGAAGCAGGGCATCCCTTCCAAATGTCTCGGAGTTGCTGTTTTCCCCACAACCAGCTCCTGGTTCCAGACTCTGCAGTTGCTCTTTCTCCACCGTCCTGAGATCGTGCTCCAGCTTCCCTACCCCACTCACTAAATGCTGATCCGGGCCCATTATCATGCAAATTATGAGGATTACTGTGATTTTCCGAATAGTGCTTTTGAGAATTGGAGATGAAACTAGTGTTATGACTCACAGTATTATTTCTTTATACACTGAACCTCCACATCTTTCAAGTCTGCTGACTTGATGACAGGGTATCGCTCCAAGCGTCAGGAGTGACACAAATGGGGCAGTGCACTTTAGATGATTTTAGGTTTGCTAATACTAAAACTGAGTTTTGAGTAGAATTGTGACTGTTTCAGTGTGTTGAATAATTTTTAGAGCGAGAAAAAAAAATCTTAAAAAAAAAGCCTTCCTCCATCTCCCTCTGTATGATTCGTAAAATTTTCTTTGCATTTAGTGCTAGGTACTTATAATCTGATTGAACCGAGTGCCTGTCCCCCAATCTCTCCACAGCCTAATATAAGCAGAGAGAATGTAGGTGCGGAAACAGAATCCATGGATTTTAGTCTTGGTGCTACCTCCATGGAGGGGCATTACCGTGAGGAGTTCATGACAGCGTGTATGCAAGTGCCGAGAACCTGGGAGGCCCTTTCTCAGCAGCTCTGGTTTGAAGTAGATCACACTTCCAGCTGCGCCCACAGAGGGCCAGGCATTGACGTGAGGGAGAGACATGGAAACGAAGACTCAGATAAGAGAAGTGACTTGTCACAGTTGGTGACGGAGCTGGAGCTGGGACCCAGGCACCTTCCCCCACAGGGGCTGCACTGTAGAACCCACATGTCTTTACTTGCACCAGTGCTTCCAACAGCAGGGCTACCCCGGAAGACCATCACTGACGGGTTCCTCATGGGCTCCAGGTGCAGGGACCTGAGGCCGAGGGGAGGGGCGGAGGACAAAGCTAACAGTAGACTGTGCTTGGGATACAAAGAAAACAGAAAAGAACAAAAGCAAATAAAGACCCCTGCTGTACATTCTAAAAGAGGAGAAAAAGAATGAACAATAAACATAATTGATAAGTAATTTAAATAGTATAATTGAAGGTGATAAGAGTGATGGAAAAAAAAAAAGTAGAGAAAAAGTCAGGCAGATGGAGGACAGGTTTCACTTTTTGTGGTCAAGACAGGTCTCATCTCAAGCTGACATTTGGGCCAAGGCTTGCAGGAGTGAAGAAGTTAGCCATGCAGATATTTGGGGAAAGAGTGTTCCAGACAGAAGGCAAAGCTGACACACAGGCTGTAAGACAGGAGCGGCTGGCAAGTGCGGGGAACATCAAAGAGGCCATCAAAGTGGCTGGATCGGCTGGAGCAGAGTGAGCGAGGGGAGAGCAGCAAGAGATGAGCTCAGAGAGATATTGAGGTCAAGGTCGCAGAAGGCAGGGCCTTTCAGGTTGTTTAAGGACTTCGGCTTCTACTCTGAGTGAAGGGGGAGGCACTGCTGGGTTTTGAGCAGAGGAGTGACAGGGTTTTGATCCTTTTATGTCTTAAAAGGATACTTCTGGCTATTATGTTAAAAAAAAAAAAAGACTAAGGAGAGAGGGGTTGAAGTAGGAAGACCAATTAGAAGGTTACTGCAGAATTCTCCCTGGAATTTTTACATGTGTTATAAGGCAATGGATGCTATACAGGTGTACCTCAGAGATGTTGCAGGCTCTGTTCCAGACCAGCGCGATAAAGTGAATATCGCAATGAAGTGAGTCATAAGATTTTTTTGGTTTCCCAGGGCATCTAAAAGTTATGTTTGCACTATACTGTAGTCTATTAAGTGTGCAATAGCATTATGTCTAAAAAACCATACATAATTTAAAAATACTTTATTGCTAAAAAGCAGATCATCATCTGAGCCTTCAGCGAGTCATAATCTTTTTGCAATAGTAACATCAAGGATCACTGTCACAGATCACCGTAACAAATATCATAGTGAAAAAGTTTGAAATATTGTAAGAAATGCCAAAGAGTGACACAAAGACACGTGAGCAAATTCTGTGGGGAAAATGGCTTTGATAGACTTTCTTGACACAGAGTTGCCACAAACCTTCAATTTGTGGGAAAAATAAATCTGTGAAGCACCATAAAACGAGGTATGCCTGTATAGCTATCCCTTTGTCTGCATGGAGGCTACGATGGGGCGGCAGCCATGGAGGTGGGGTGCAGTGGATTTGGGATGTGCATATCTTGAAGGTAAATCCAGCAGGATTTCCTAATGAAGTGAATGTACTGTTATGAGGGAAAGAGAGGAGTAAAGATCCTTCTACGGTTTTTGCCTGAGCAACTAGAAGGATGGAGTTGCTGTCAGCAGACAAGATCAAGGCAAGACGTGGAACAGATTTGGGGGAAAAGATTAGAAGTTCTGTGTTGGATATGTTAGTTTGAGATTCGTCAAATGAAAAGTTAGGTAGGCAGCTGAGTGTTTAAGTCTGGAGCTTAAGAACAAGGTCCACCTCAAAATAGAAATTTGGGTTGAAATGGCATTTACTCACTGAATGAGATCAACAAAGAAATAAGTGAGAGACGTCTGGGCCCTGAGGAGGGGTAACGCTATCAGGCTGGAGTGAGGACGAGATGGCGGAGGAGACAGAGAAGGAACACACCGTGTGCTGGGAGGAAAACCAAGAGTGTGGGGTTCCGGCAGACGCTGTCAAGGAGAAGGAGGTATCATCATTGGTGTCAACTGCACTGAGAAGACAAGAAAGGGGAGAACTGAGAATTGACCCCTGGATTAACCAGGAGGAAGTATTGCTGATCTTAATAAGAGCCATTTCAGTGGAACAACTGGAGACAAAAACCCCACTCCAAGCAGCTTTGAAATTCAGAAGGGGAATTATGACAGTGTGGTATTGGGACAAGAGCAGACAAGGAGGCCAATGATACAGAATGGGAATCCAAAAACAGCCCCACACGTGTGGATAGACTCATGCACTTGATATATGTGACAAGTTGGTGCTGCAGAGCAGTGGGGGAAAGGAAGGCATTTTCAAAATATGATGCTGGGACAATAGGATATCCATTTGGGAAAAAAGAAAACAAAGATACATGGCTTCTGTCTCATGCTTTATACAGCAATTAATTTCAGGTGGCATATAAGTCTAAAATTGAAAGGCAAAACAATAAAAGCTTTTGGAATATAGGAGAATATATTTATGACCTTAGGGTAGGATACAAAGAGCATGTCTAAAAAGGAAAAAAAATTGAGAAACTGAATTACATCCAAATGAAGGACTTCTGTCCAAAGACACAATAAAGATATGAAGAAAGCAAGCCCCAGAGTGGGAGAAGATATTTGCCATACATGCAATTAACAAAGGAGTTGTATCCATACTAAACAAAAAGCACCAACAAATTGCTAAAAAAAAAAAAAGGCAGACACCTCAACAGGAAAATGGGCAATAGGCTTAAAAAGACAATTTTTGTCACAGATTGGGTTCTTCAGAAGCAGACCCTGAGAAGGAGTTTGTGGTGCGAGATGTTTATTAAGAATCAAGATGCTTATTGTGAACAAAAGGGGGAGGAAGCAGGTTAGGGCGGAGAAAAGAGATGAACTTCGATGTAGGCCCAGCAAAGCCCAGGCTAACTTGGTGGAGGTGCTCATTAATGTGTCCTGTGTCCTGTGTCAGGCTGGTACGGCTGTACCTTTATAGTCTGCCTTGCTCAGTCAGAGAATGGGCTCCCCAGGAAGAGCGTGACCTTGGACAAGGTGGTTCTCTACAGTCGAGGCTGACCCTGAAGGAGCCACTGGCTGGAGGCTGTATGGGGACCACTCAGCTGCTGGGCAGCAAGTCCTTCCTGGAAGGAGGAGATGAGTGCCATGTCTCCACATCTACTACAGTTCACAAAACACTATATCCCAAGGTCCTAACACATACATAAAAAAAAAGCTGTTCAAGCTCTTTATCCATCAGGGAAATGCAAATGAAAGCCACAATGAGATATCACTACATGCTCATGAGAATGGCAGAATTTGAAGAGATTGACAATACCAAGTGGTATTGAGGACATGCAGCAACTGGAAATCACATCTACTCCTGGTAGGGTTGTAACTTTGTAGATCACTTCCTAAAACTGTTTGCCATTAGTTAATAAACTTGACCTTATGCATAGGCAGTGACCTAGCAATTCCTCTTCTAGGTATCTATCCAGCAGAAATGCATGCACATATACACCAATAGACATGTACAAGAATGTTCATAACAGCCCTGAAATAAAAGTAATCCAAATATTGATTGATTATAGAAAGGATAAAGTTTTCTATGTTTATACAAATGTTGTGGTGGGGAGCCGCCAAGATGGTCCCCAGTGATCCCTAACTCTTGGTGCTCATGTCCTTGGGTGGTCCCTTCCCACACTGGACCGGGATGGTCTGTGTGATCAATAGCAAACAGCAGCACTGACAGTGTGTCACTTCTGAGATTAGGTTATAAAAAACATTGCAGCTTCCATCTTGGGAGTGCCTTCGCTCACATTTTTGCTCTTGGACTATTTGCTCTGGGGAATCTATGTCGTGAGCAGACCTATGGAGAGGCTCAAGTCTTGTCAACAGCCCTGTGAGTGAATTTGGAAGTGGATCTTCCAGCCCTAGTTAAGTCTTCAGAGATTATAGCCTTAGGCGACAGCTTGACTGCAACTACACGAGACACCCAAAGCCAGAACACCCAGCTAAGCCACAAATGATCCCTGACTCTCAGGACATAGGTGATATAATTAATGTTAGTTTTAACCTGCTAAATCTTGGGATAATTTGTTACACAGCAATAGATAACTGGTGCAATGGGATTCTATAAAGTAATGAAAATAAATGAAATGCAGTTACATTTGTCAACATGGGTGAATTTTGCCAACATGATATGGCATGAAAGAAGCCAGCCACAGAAGACATTTTTTTATCCTATTATTTAAAGTTCTAGAAACAGGTAAAACTAAAGTACAGTGGAGGGATGCATGCCTAGAAGGTAAAGCAATAAAATAAATCAAGGAAGTGATGATCATAAAAGTTAGGATGGTGGCTACCTTTGGGGGCAGATGGGCAGGAACTGGAAGAAAGCATAAGGAAGACTTCTGTGCTCTGGCTAATGTGCTATTTTTCTTGACCTGGATGGTGGTAGCAAGGGTATTTGTTTTGGATAAATCATTAAGCTGTATGGTTCTGTTTTTACCCTCCACTCCCCCTTTTTTTGGTATATGCGTTGTATTTCACAATAAAAAAGGCAAACAAAGAGAATGGGAGGAGAGAATTGGAGACAGAGAGCACACACAACTCCTTAGAGGAATGTTGTTACAAAGATGACCAAAGAAAGAGAGTAGCAGCTGGAAGAGAAATGAAATCAAGATTTAAAAAAAAAAAAAAAAGATGATAGCAATAACAGTATGTTTTATGCAGAAGGAAATCATCTACTGGAGAGGAAAAACTTATAAGGCAAGAGAGGGGTTTTGCTGGAGCCAAGTTCTGGAGTAGGTGAGAGGGATGGGTCTGGGCTGAGCAGGGTGCCAGCCAGATATAGATATGTCTATATCTACATATGAGAGAGAGAGGGAGAGAAAGAGGTGTTTTAAGGAACTGGCTCACACGATTGTAGAGGCTGGGCTGGTCCAGAATCTGCAGAGTGGGCTGCTGGCAGGCTGGGAGACAGGGAAAAGTTGATGCAGTCTTGAGTCCAAAGGCAGTCTGGAGGCAGAATTCCCTCCTTCCTTGGGGGAAGTGAATCTTTTTCCTTTTGAGGCCTTCAACTAATTGGATGAGACCTGCTCACATTATGGAGGATAATCTACTTAAAGTCTACTGATTGAAATGTTAATCTCGTTTAAAAAAATACCTGCCCAGCAACATCCCGTGTTTGACCAAAATATCAGAGTACCTTGGCCAAGCCAAGTGGACACATAAAAAAACCACCCACCATGAAGACCTTGACAGTGTTTGTCAGTTAACTTGCATTGGGTGGAGAAGGAGGGCGAGAGATAGTCATTTGGCGGTTAGGACATCTCTTGCCCTTGGTTTTCACTTGGAACATCTGTCTCTTGATTTTTCTGTCTGCCTAGAGAATGTCTGTACAGCATTGTGAGAAGGGGAGAGGATGGAATCATTGTGTGAGTAAGGTAAAACAAAACACAAGACCTTCATCTTTTTGTTTTGCGTTTGCAGCAAAAGATACTACTAATTTTGACTGAGCAAGATGTCTACTTGTATTTTTCTTACAGTTTGGCAAGTCTTGCAGTTAAAAAGATGGATTCCCTATCACACTTACTCAAGGTGGTCTAAGTGATGAGGCCAGGGGAGCATTAAGCTACCTAATACCTGTGGAAGACGAGGGCAAAGATGCTCTCAGGAGCAGTGCGATTGTCCCTAGGAGACTTTCTACCAGGAGCTCAGGTCTTCCCTTGTCTCTGAAGACCCTGAAAGAGGTGTCTTCGGTGGAAACGGTCACTTTCTTCTCCCCTGCCCCACGAAGCACTAGTTTCCCCAGGACTCTCCACCTCCAGTGCAGGTGCTCCGTGCACGTGTCAGGGATTCAGGCGGGAACGGGCTCAGCGAGTGAGCGGCGTGTCCAGATGCCGCCGCCAGGGGGCGCGAGGCGGCCGAGGAGGCCGGGAGCAGGCCGTCAGGAGCCGGGACATCCGGGGCGCCTTCCTGTGAGCCCGCGGCGCGAGCTCCTGTGGCCGGAGCCACTCCCGAGCTACGGGAGAACCGGAGTCCCGACCATGTCCTCTTTGCCCACTCCTAGGACCGAGCTGCTTCTCCTCGGACCCCTGGAGGCCAAAGGGAGTCATTGCCGCTTTTGTTGTTCGTCTCTCGGGCGGATAGACCTGGCGCCCCGTCCTCGGGGCGGGAGGCTTCCCCACTGTCCCCAGGATTCAGCCCCGAAACTCCACCCTGGGGGCCGACAGCTACCCACGGTCATTGCCTCGGAGGGGTAACCCCGTGAACTTCAGGGCCTCTCGCTAGAGCAGGGAGGAAATACAGCCACCCCACTGGATAAATATAATCCTCATTAGGACTCACCGCCACACCTTCCATCGGAGCTGTCAGGGGCCTGGCTCTGGGGCCAGGAACAGGGTTGCCAGATTTAGCACACACACGAAGGATGCCCAGGTAAATTTGAATTTCAGATAGACAACAGATTATTTTTTAGTATTTAAGTGTGTTTCATGCAATATTTGGTATATACTTATACTAAAATGTATATTAAATATATTTTTATATTATATAGTTAGGAAAACACATACTAAATATATATTACATAATATATATAAATCTATTTATTAATAAATATGCATATATGTGTAAGGTATATACATTTGGTATACTAAATGTATGTTTGTGTGTGTGTGTGTGTGTGTGTGTGTGTGTGTGTTCCTTGTTTATCTGAAATTCGAATTTGACTGAGTGTCCTGTATTTTTTCTGGCAACTCTAGCCAGGAATGAATTTATGTGGAGGGAGGAATGGAAAGGTGTGGGCGAATGAAAGAATGCGTGAAGCTCTCATCGTGAGAGAGATTCATTTCTGTTTTGTCTTTTGAATGTCTTCTTATCTATATATTTTAAATTCCATTTATAAAAACCTGGCTGGTTTTTAAAAAAATCCAATCTCTGCTTTGTTTCAGTTAAACTCAAGTACAACCTTGTCTGTGACTTTTTTCCCAAGCCATCAGCGTTCTTAACAGATTTTAAGAAGCAACCAATCATTTAGATCATGAAATTCAGCTAAAGCTGCTGCTCTTTATGTCTATGGAAACTTCTTTTCGAGAAGCTTAATATTTTTACATTAATTTATTTTAATAGACAAATCTGTATTTTGCTATTTTGGCAGAGAGGTTTACTTTTTTATATATATATACATTTATTTATTTATTTTTGGCTGTGTTGGGTCTTCGTTGCTGCGCGTGGGCTTCCTCTAGTTGCAGCGAGCGGGGGCTACTCTTCATTGCGGTGTGCGGGCTTCTCATTGTGGTGGCTTCTCTTGTTGTGGAGCACAGGCTCTAGGTGCACAGGCTTCAGTAGTTGTGGCATGCGGGCTTCAGTAGTTGTGGCTCGCGGGCTTAGTTGCTCTGTGGCATGTGGGGTCTTCCCAGACCAGGGCTCGAACCTGTGTCCCCTGCATTGGCAGGCGGATTCTTAGAGAGGTTTACTTTCTGACTGAAGACCATGCTGAACAGGAACTGTTGGGTAGGGCAGAAATATGGAAGTCATGATACCACCTGTGCACCACCCTGAACAAAGCCTGGTGGGAGCCTTCTGGGGACCTCACTTCTGGATAACCATTTTACACCCACTGTCCTATGGGACACACACACACACAGTCTATGTGTCCATTACATTTAGATTTTGGGTCAAAGGACTCAATCCCCTATGAGGGACCAGATCCCTTATAATATTCCTAATAACACTGCTTGGCCCTTGTTGAGCTTGTTTCCTTCACTCCACTGTTGAATCCCATCCAAAATAGGACTGACTCAGATGTAGATATGCTCCCCCTTGCTCCTGACCTGCTTAGTCTTGGAGGAGAGAAAGCCAAGTGTGTTAGTTTCCTAGGGTTGCTATAACAAAGTACCACAAACTGGGTGGCTTAAACAACAGAAATGTATTGTCTCCGTTCTGGAGGCTAAATTTTCAAAATCAAGCTGTCATCAGGGTTGGTTCCTTCTGAGGGCTGTGAGGAAAGGATCATTCCAGGATCTGTCTTTGGCTTGTAGATGGCATCTTTCCCCTGTGTCTCTTCACATTGTCTTCTCCCAATGCATGTCTGTCTCTGTGTCCAAAGTTCTCCTTTTTTTTTTTTAAAGCATTGACTAATTTAATCCTCACATCCACGGTGGCATTGGTACTTTTGTTTTTAATTAATTAATTTATTTTTGCTGTGTTGGGTCTTCGTTTCTGTGCGAGGGCTTTCTCTAGTTGTGGCAAGCGGGGGCCACTCTTCATCATGGTGCGCGGGGCTCTCACTATCGCGGCCTCTCTCATTGCGGAGCACAGGCTCCAGACGCGCAGGCTCAGTAGTTGTGGCTCACGGGCCTAGCCGCTCCACGGCATGCGGGATCCTCCCAGACCAGGGCTCGAACCCGTGTCCCCTGCATTAGCAGGCAGATTCTCAACCACTGAGCCACCAGGGAAGCCCCAAAGTTCTCCTTTTTATAAGGACACCAGTCATATTGGATTAGAGCACACCCTAATGACCTCACTTTACCCTGATCCCCTCCGTAAAGACGCTATCTCAATTAAGATCATGTTCTGAGGAACTGGGGGTTAGGATTTCATCATATTTTGTGAGGGACAGAATTCAACCCATAACACCGAGGAAACCCTGATAAATGAAAGTGCAATACATTGGTGCCTGAGAGATGACTCTTTTGGCGGCGGGGGAGAGCTCCCATCAGCACCTTGACAGACAGGGGGTTGGCTGCCAGGCTGGAGCTTTGGTCAGGAAGCTCCTAGAACCCAGGAAGTGCTGGCTTCCAGGGAGAGCACATTGTTCGTGTCAGACACTTAAACTTGGTCTGAGAGATCAGCTGAGCTCCTGGCAGGAGAGGTGCTTTCCTCTCCACAGTGAATCCTTCCATGGTGGAAATGCTTGCCTCAGGGAGCGGTCCTTGTCTTCCCCAGGGCAGAAGCCCACTTGTTTCCTCTCATTGCAGGTGGGAAGAGGACCCTGAGCAGAGCATCCTCCACGGATTTGTCCAACACATGTGGCACCCAAGTTCACCGAGGAGCTGGGAATTGGACCAGGAAAGAAAAACAAGGGCAAGCATTCGGAGGATTTGAGGTAAAAATTTAATAATGTGTAGTACATGTTCATAGCAATCTGGGTCTCACAAAACCCAGCCTCCCTGGACTGTATCCTCTTACTCTGATGATAAAACTCTAATGCAACTCCACGTTCTGTCACACACAATTGAAATATGAGGATTCAAAATAATGCCTTGACTAATTCTTTTTTTTGTTTGTTTAAGAAGATGTTGGGGGTAGGAGTTTATTAATTTATTTTATTTTTGCTGTATTGGGTCTTCGTTTCTGTGTGAGGGCTTTCTCTAGTTGTGGCAAGCGGGGGCCACTCTTCATCGTGGTGCGCAGGCCTCTCACTATCGCGGCCTCTATCATTGCGGAGCACAGGCTCCAGACGCGCAGGCTCAGTAGTTGTGGCTCACGGGCCTAGCCGCTCCACGGCATGCGGGATCCTCCCAGACCAGGACCCGAGCCCGTGTCCCCTGCATTAGCAGGCAGACTCTCAACCACTGCGCCACCAGGGAAGCCCACCTAATTCTTTCTAAGTGAATATAGTCACTGCAGAGTTTCGAACTCAGACTTTGGCCACCCTTTTGTTCCATAAGATTTTAATATTCTAATTAGTAACAGGAAATCATGCAAAGGAGAGAATCCCATTTCCTCCACTGGTTTATGGAGACAAAAAGAATCCAGTCAACTATTCTGTAATTTCCAGAGAACCATCACCTTTCTAGTAGCTGCTAAGTCCAGTGTGAAAACAGGCTAATAGCACGTGCAATTTTCCATCATTACTGGTCCCCCTGGGAGAGTCTCCGGGCTCCAGCAATGCTAACTTAGTAGTCAGGGCCATCACAACCTGCTGCATTAGGACAGATTTTTTCATAACTCATCCCGCCCAGGCATAATTTCAAACGGTCCTTTTTGCCAAAATGAGATCCTTTGTCTCACTATGTTGGGGATATGAATTTTTAATCTCCCTAAAATATAATGTATTGGAGGCGAAAAATTTGGCATCTGAGCAAATGGGATGGAGAATTGGCCTCAGGGAGGGAGTCCCCTTGCTGTGACGGCCATCGCCATTTGGGGCTCCGGAGGTAGTTGTTTGGAAAATGAATTGGATTCTGTCCTTAAAAATAAAGTTATTTGGCAAGGTGAGGAGGCCTGGGTCCAGCTGAGAGCCCAGAAGCAGTTGGGGGCTTAACACCCTCTGCACACCTTTAAGACTCGTGGCTGCTAATTAGTACCTACTGATCATTTAAATCATCAGTTTCTTGATCCACTGTGAGCACATTAATAATTTTTCTCAATACATTTGAGGTAAAAAGAGATTGCGGGTAGAAGACTAATTCAATCACTTGCATACAAGGGTACCAACACCATTTTTCCTGCCTTCCCTCCTTGGCAGCCTCCTTCAACAACACATATCCCCATGCTGTTTTGAGTCAACCCTGCTCCAGAAGACCCACTCACCCTTCCATAGCCAACATGTGCCTTCTTCCTGTCAGTCTCTTCATTTCTTTTTCTCCTTCCGACACAGATTCACATCTGTTTCCCATCACTTAATTGTTCTGTATCACGGTGTACATTTTATTTTTCTATTTTCCTGTCTATCATGTTACATCTAACTTTAGCAAACACATACTCATTTCATTCTGATACCGTATCCTTAATTGTTTCCCCTACTCAGTTTGTGATTATTATAATTTTTTTTTGTCTCTTTTTTTCTGTTGCTTTGGTTTTTCTCTCTCAGGGGTATGGAAACCAGACTCCAGGTGCTGAAGCTGGTCAACATCACCAGCAGCCCTGGTGCCAGCAGCCCCGGTGCCATACCTTCCAGTCTCTTCATCAGTGGGTTCTCTAGTTCTTGTGAGAGTAGGTGTGGTAAACCCCCTTCCCGCCCCCTCCAGCCTGTTTCGGGAAGTTTGGGTGGGTCATTCCCACCTGGCAATATGTTTAGTCTCCTTCCCTGAAGCTGAATGTGCCTACAGATGTCCTGCTCTTCTACAGTCCCCCTCTATAGGGCCTGTCGGGGGAACAGCTCAGAAGTCACTAGCAGAGTTGGCGGGCAGAGCAGGCAGGTTGATGAAGAAGCTGGTAACAGAAGTGTACAGTGTGTGGGGACTTGTTTTCCTGGATTACTTTGAATAAGGCGCTTCTCTAATGTGCTCAAAAGGCATGTTACTAGAAGTTTTAAGATTGCTGCAAAACAGATGCTCTAAGTGTGGTGAAGTCAGTTCTGTTTTTTTTTCTTTTTTTTTAAATAATTTTGGATTGATGACCTTCTAAAGGGGCACTGGAATGATGTTTCTGACTACTCTTTGAGAGTCTGCTGTCCTCCCCAGGGTATGTCATATGCCTTTTTTCTCTGGCTGCCTTTAACATTTCCTTTTCATCTTTTATTTTCAGCAGTTTGAAAATGATATACCTAGGTGTGATGTTTTTGTTTTCTGCTTGATGTTTCTGAGCTTTTGGATTTGTGGTTTGATGTCTGTCATGAATTTTGGAAAATTCTCAACCATTAGTTCTTCGAATATTTCTTCTGCCTCATTCTCTCTCTTCTCCTTCTGGTGCTCCAACTGCATATATATTAAACCATTTTATATTATCTCATTTTAACTATGAAAACATACATATATTGTGAGTAAAGGACAAAAAATAAATATGCAAATACTAAATAAAGCTGGAATAGCTATATTATATTAATATCTGAAAGAGTACACTTCAATATAAGGAATATTACCAGGGATAAATAGTGATGTTACATAATGATAAAGGAGTCAATCCTCCAAGAAGACATAGCAATCCTAAATTTGTACATATCTAACAACAGTGCTTAAAAAGACATGAAGAAAAAACTACTAGAACTGAAAGGAGAAAGAGGCAAATCCATAATTATAGATGGAGACTTCAAGGACTGATAGAAAAAGTGACAGAAAACAGTAGACAAAGAAGATCTGAATAATATCATTAACCGACTTGACCTAATTGATGTTTATATTGATAGAATACTCAGCAAGATCAGAAAATACATTCTTTTCAATTGCACACAAAACATTCACCAAGGTAAACCATACATTGGCTCCTAAAGAAAACCTTAACACACTTTTAAAAATGGAAACCTCTTTTTGGTTCCTGGAGCTTTGGCCTATGGGCAAGAGTGGTGGTGCTGCCTAGAGAGTGTGCAGGGTGCCTCCGCTGGGCCAGTGGGATAGAGGGCAGGTGGACAGGTTAAAAAAATAAATGAAATCTGACAAAGTATGTTCTTGAAGTATAATGGCATTAAACTAGAAATGAGTAACAATAAGATGTCTGGAAAATCCCCAAATATTTGGCAATTAACACACTTCTATAAAACCTATGGGCCTCAAGGAAGCCTCAAGGTAAATTTTAAAATCCTTTGAACAAAATAAAAATGAAAATACATTATATCTAATTTGTGGGTTGCAGCAAAAGCAGTGCTTAGAGGAAAATTTATGCATTAAAATGCTTATATTAGGGACTTCCCTGGTGGCACAGTGGTTAAGAATCCTCCTGCCAATGCAGGGGACATGGGTTCAATCCCTGGTCTGGGAAGATCCCGCATGCTGCGGAGCAACTAAGCCCATGTACCACAACTACTGAGCCTGCGCTCTAGAGCCCGTGAGCCATAACTACTGAGCCAACATGCCACAACTACTGAAGCCTGCGTGCCTAGAGCCCATGCTCTGCAACAAGAGAAGTCACTGCAATGAGAAGCCCATGCACCACAACTAAGAGTAGCTCCCGCTCACCACAACTAGAGAAATACTGTGCACAGCAACGAGGACCCAATGCAGCCAAAAAAAAAAAAAAAAAAGCTTTTATTAGAAAAGAAGCAATGTCTCTGATCAAAAATCTAAGCTTCTACTCTAAGAAACTAGAAAAAGAAGAGCAATTAAACCCAAAGCAAGCAGAAGGAAAGAAATAATAAAGAGCCTAAATCAATGAAATAGAAAAAAATGGAAAAACTTCCTACCCTCTCCCCCAAAAGAGTCTTTAAGTCCCCGTGTACATCAGTGGATGCAAATACAGATGTATGGAGGAAGAGGAATTCATTCACTTATACAAGTTAGACTTGTGAGTGTTGGCTCTCTGTCACCCAGGGCGTCTGTGAAAACTAGATGTTATAAATGTTTTTAAAATTATTATAGGTCATCTATGTCATTTTAAAAGCTAACATCTGTTGAGAGCTTATAACATGCCAGGTATTGTTATAAGCACTTTAAGTGTATTAGTTAGTTCATGGAATCCTTATAAATAACGTATTTTTACCCTCTTTTTATAGACGTGGATTCTGAAGCACGCACAAGTTAAGTAATCTGCCAAAGGTTAGTCACCTAATAAGTGACAGAGTCAGGATTTGAATCCAGGCAGCTGGCCTCAGAGCTCAGATGTAAAGGAGTGTTTTTGCTGGTATTCATGACCATAGGGTCCAGGATAGAAAAGTCTGTATTTGTTTCTCCCGTGCCTTGCACAATATCTGGCAAACGATAGCTCTGGATAAGTGTTAGTTGGCAGATTTACAACTTGAGATCATTTTAGAATAAAAATGGAAAGAATCTTGGCCTATTAGAAAGGTGACTTCAAAGTTGCTAAGAGACTAGGTCTTAAATGTTATCTCCCCCCCAGAATGAATAATAATTATGTGACATGATAGAGGTGTTAGCTAAGGCTACAGTGGTAATCATTTCACAATATATAAATGTATCAAATCAACATGTTATACACCTTAAACTTACACAATGTTTTAAATCAATTATATTTTACACACAAAAAAGGTGATGACTACAAATCTACATTTTAAACTCTTTATAAACCTATTTATAAGTTACTGATGCTGGTCAATACAGACTTAATATTGTCTGATGTGATATAATGGGTAAAGGGAGGGAGATGGTGTGTTTGGGGATTGAGCAGATAGATGAGAGTGAGGTTCCTCTGATAACATCACGAAGGTCATAGAAGAGAGCAAAGAATTCAGTCTCGGGAATCTTCATACCCATTCTATGAGTTAGCTGCCATCACTCCCACTCTGAGGGGCCCAGACAGAGGTTAGGTAACTTGCCCAAGGCTGCTCTGCCAACATGCAGTGGGTGAGGGGTCCACAGAGCAGGCTGATACCCCTGCTCACCGTCTTCCCACTATGCACTGTAGTGGAGGGGCTGAGGCTCAGAGGGCTTCCGCTTCACTGCCTTCAGGTCTTAACACACCTTCACCTCCAGGAGACTTGCCCTGCTACTCTGATTTTAATTACAATTCCCTTCCTCCTTACTGCAACCCTGACACTCTTTATCCCCCTTCCCTGCTTAAATGTTCCTCCTTGTCATTCATCACTATTAACATGTACATATTTTATTTATCTTGCTTATTGTCTGTCTCCCTGCAGTAGAAAGTAAGCTCCATGAGGCTAGAGATTTTGGTCTGTTTGTTAAGCTGAGCCTAGAATAGTGCCTGGAACACAGAATGCACTCATTACCTATATGTTGAATGAATGAATGAGTAAAGATTCCCTGTCATTTCACTTATCATACGTTAGGGGAAAGGCATTCAGAAGTTAGGAATCTGTGAGCATCTGATATGCTAGACAGCTCAAAAAGTGCCTATTTAATATAAAATCCCTGTCTATAATAGGGTCATGCTAGACACACAGTGGGTCACATTATTTATCCCAGATCAGGACCCCAAAATAGATCCAACACAGTCTCTGCTTTCAAGGAACTTTCTCCCTCTCATTCAGAGTTCAGTGAACTCTGAATCTAGGAAACTAGATGTTCACAAGTGTTTAATGAATTAATTTCATTCATTCATTCATTCATTCATTCTTCATTTAACAAACATTTATGGAGTGCCCACTATGTGTCAGGCACTGTTCTATGCACAACATTGGTCATTGGATCTCTCCAAGAAAAAAAATTCCAATATCTGACTAGAGAGCAATGGTAGGCATTCTCATAAAGAATCTGTAATAATATGAAATTTTTTATTATGAGTAAAGACAAAACAGTGTGATTAGATTTACTTTAAAATTTTTGTTTTTAATTTTTATTTTATGATTGAATTTTATTGCATATTTTTTTAAATGGCAACTCTTCTTAGGTGAAAAAAATCATGTTCCTAGTATTTGTGAGCTCCTCCACTCTCAGAGGTAGAAGATCAATGATTTTCTTTTTTTCTACTTTAATGGGCATGCTTAAAATTTTTTATTTAATGCTTTTTATAATTAAAGTTATATATATATATGTATATATGTATCTATCTATTGAGAAAGAGATTAAAAAGGCAAATAATTCTATAAGATTTACATCAAAAATAGTTGTCTCCTGTCCCTACTCTTCAATGATAACCATGTTTTTAGTTGTTGCTTCTGATATTTGCCTAAATTTCTAATTAATCTGCATATAATGCCCTTTTTTGATTATTTTCATTTTAGGTACAGTCTGTTTATCTCTTACTTTGGAAGATGAGGGTTTAGCTTGAAGACCTCATCCCACCTTTTTCTCCTTCCATCCTCCCAACAAATTTATGGCATAATATTTAGTGAAATCAATACTTAGTGACAATATTGTTTTGAAAATATGTATATCATTTAGAATTGAATTACATAATGAGCTACAGTTATATTTTCTTTTTCTTTCTCTTTATCTCTCTGAGTTAATAATTCTCTCTCGCTTTCTCTATTTTTTGTTTGCTTGGTTTTCTAAGTACCTATCACAAATTTATCCCCAAATTGTCTGCCAGTACTGTAACACTTTCATTATGTTTAAGCATTACCTTACCTCCTAGTTTCTTTTCCCCCCCTTTGGTGACATGCCTCCAGGATGGGCAGCTCACGAGGTCCGTTGATATTTGTCATTCTGGAATTTCCCATCACCATTATTCTGGAATTAATCACTCTTACCAGCTGCCTCTGGTGACCTGTCCTTCTTCAGACACTCCTGAACCAAGCCTTCGAGGACACTAGGGAAGAATTGAAGATGGGGCAGACCTGACATCATATTTCATTTATCACCGCTTCTGTTTGCTGCCTGGGGATAAAGGAGGCTGAGTGGTCACCTCTGGGACTCTGGAGGGCCACAAGCCCTGCCCAGGTGGTGGTAAGCCAGCACTAGCCCTTCACTGTTATTTGTGGGGAGAAACTTAAGGAGTCCCTGCTTCTCTCTTAATGATGGTGAGGTTAATCTAGGACATGTTGGGCTATGATACCAGTTGGAATAAGATTTAAGCCAATCAGCTCGCCTCAGCACTGTGCAGTGCTAATGTAGGGAGCCAGCTATGACTTGAGAGATAATGTAACCATGGCCCTAGTAGGCAGGGCTATGGCACCCATAGGACAATCAGGGCCTTGATAGAGGGTTGATCTACATCAAGAAAATGCTTAGGAAAAATACCCTTCCAGGTTTGGAAGACCCCTCACTCCATAATCTCTGAAGGATGGGCTATCATAGTATCTGGTGTTAAACCTGACAAGAGTCACAGGCTGTCAGTGGCTCTGGGTGATCTGTCCCCAGTGGTCAACCTGATGAATATCATAAACAAGAGAAAATGTCAGGAAAAACACTCATAATTATGGGATGGGGGACCAAAACCTTGAACTCATGGGGTGTGGGTGGGAGCACAGTAGGCCTACTAATTTCTGGACATCCAGGGTTGGGGACCACAATGCCCAGAAACTGGTCACCCAGAGCTCATGATTGGCAATCTAACCCTCAGACACCCCAAGATACCCACCCGATAAGGCTATTCCCTTGTTTAGGGTATACACATTTCATAAGCCCAGGCAGAAGTGGAAGGGCACAGTTCCTGGAACATGTGATGCTTCCTGTTGGTTCCATACTATCACCTCTCAATGCAGATCCCACAGAGTGGGCTCTGATAATGGGTAAGGAATAGCAGCCTGCCCTTTTTTCTACCTACTGGGCATGTGAGACATCTGTGGATGTTCAATGGCTCCCTGAAGATGGTGGGTGGGGAGGGAAATCAAGACTGGGAGTCAAGAACCCAGGATATGCTCCAGAACAGTGTTTGAATATACAAATCCCAATGTACGGAAGGACAAAAACCATATGAGAGACTGGGCATATATCACTGTAAGAATGGTGGCTCTGAGAAATGTGGTGCTCCAAAACGTCACGGCCCTGATCATATCCCAGCTGAAAAGGGAGGAGTATGTGATATTGTGGGGAAGACTGTGGCATTTGTATGCCAGACAACTTCCCAAATATACAGGATTTAGCAAGGCAAGCATATAAAGAAATGGCTAAATTTAGGTGGATTCTGAGTGAGTCCTGGGATATGTGGTCCTGATTATCATTGTTTTGAGAAAGTGGGAGCTTGTGTAATACAATGTGTGTTGTGCTTTGTTTTGTACAAATTGGTTGTAGTAAAATATTAACAGATGTCATCACCTGTTTGAGGAGTCACCACACCTATCTGGGCAATCAAAATTATTAGTGGGAGGGCTACTCCCATCCCTGACTAAAGAATTGGACGATGATGTATGCTGTGGCCAGTGCTTGGGAGGTCCAGAGACAGTGAGGGCACCCCATGTTGTTGGTAAGCCCTTGGTGGAAAGTCCCTAGGTCTTGTGATGTGGTTAGAGGTTTAGCATCTGGAAATCAGACTTTACCTAAAGTGGTACCTAAAGTGTAGTTTTATCAGTTAAGATGTTGACGATGTGGCCTTTGAGTGGGTGAGGGCTAAAACTCTGAGAATAAGGAGACAGGATAACTCTGACCTGCAGGACTGATTTCTGTGCCAGCTCCAAATTCACCTGTATGTCTTTAGAGTACTTCTGCTAAAGTATTTTCAAATGAGAGAGCAACAATGTTCCAATTAACATACTTTTCCAAAACAGCATGTTTTTTTAAAAGGATGTATAAATCTGCCTTAAGAAATTTATTCTCTGTTTCTAAAATACATCTTAAAGCACAGGAACAAAAATTGCTGCAATCAAAATTTGCTTAAGATTATTTACGTCAGCACAATGGCCTAGGAAGCTCCAAAACCCTTGTTTTCCCAAGAAGACATCCAAATACAACCAAAAACTAGCTGAAATAAACTTGCAGGAGGGTAAAGCCAGGAGGGACATGCATCTCACTTATTAGGGGGCATCAGCCTGCCATGCATCTCCTATACTGATCCCCTAATTTCTTCTAGATGCCTTCTTTTCGCTTTTCTCTCTTATCTTGACAAAATCCTTTGATCTTTCTATTACATTTTCCATTTCTACTCTCATATTTTTAATTCCAAGGATCCTCTTTTATCCTTTTAATGTCTTTTTTAAAAAATAGCAACCCATTCTCATGTTATTGATGCAATATGTTGTATTATGTCTTCCAGGACATTAATCATAATTAAAAAAAAATTTTTTTTTCTCCAGATTCCTTTTCTTCCTGTTTGTTGGTTTTAGTCTCTTTCAGGCCAGAAAATCAAATTTAGTGAGCCCCTTAAAATGTGATTGGAAGTTTTCTGCGTATGAGTAGCCTTGTCACTGGTGGGCTTCACTGAAGGGGGATCTTGCTGGGCTGTTCACGTGAACCCCACCTGTCAGTGTGTGTAGATCTTTTCTCCCTCTGATGTCCTGCCTGGGAGTCTAAGTCTCCCTGCAAACAGCTGAGTCGTGGTGGGCTCTGTGGGTCCCACGGTTAAGGATATGAATTTTTTCTGAATCCTGTTTTGGGGACAGCACCTCTGCCCTCAGGCGGGCCTGTGTCCTCAAGAATAGAGTAATCCTTTGTTTGGTCAGGATTGAAGGGCCATCACCAGCAGCATAGGGGTGGGGTAGGGGTCTGGTCTTCTTGTTCTTAGTCCCCTCTCACTTCCACTTTTGGAGATTCCTGAAGCCTCCAGTTTCAGAGGCTTTCATGATGTGAAGTGTGTGCATCCTGGGAGCCCTCACTTCAGAATTAAGGTTCAGATATCGTGGGTCCACCAGGTCAGATCCCTCTCGTCCATCAGCCCATTTGCTTTGCAGCTTCTACAATTTTGTTGCTTTTATCCCCCTTTTCTCCTGTTTCTTAAGTGTGCTTGTGCCGTTTAGATTCCCTTTTCCTTATTATAGCTATTTATGTATTTATTCATTCATTCCGGGCACTATTCTAACAGCTTGACATTTTATCTATTCTAACTCATTTCATCCTCACAAGAGTAGTACTATGCCCATTTTACAGACAAGAGAAATTAAATAAAGCACAGAGCAGTTGCGTTTCTTCACCCAAGGTCACAGACGGGGTCAAGCCAGAATACTTGCTCTGAGCCACTGAGCTTCACATAAAACTTGTATGTTTCTTGTTAAATTTTCTTTTCATTTTAGTTTTTGCTATTCCCATCTCCTTTAGTGTGAATATAACTCCCACAAACCAGGAGAAGATGGGCATCCCTCACCGGAGAGTCCCCCAAACTCTCTGGGTTTTGTACTAGTCCAGAGGTTGTTCCTGGTCTCCATCACTGGAAGGTCAGTAAAGGACCCATTCCCAGATGGTGCTGCCACATGTCCTGTTGCTGCCAAAAACAGGTAGTCTCTGAGTCCCTACAGCAACCCTTGAGCCCTAAGCTGTAGGAACTCCTTCAGTTTCCACCTGGCCATTTTCCTGAGGCTTGCCTGCAGCCCCTACATTGTTCAAGAGGATGGAACCGACCCTCCCATTGATTCCCTTCAGTCAGGGCCTGGTTTTTATCTCTCATCTCACAAAACACACGCATGCAGCTTAGGGGTGAACTGTGCAGCTAGATTAAGGTAATCCCAATAGTTCACAACACTCTTCTCAAAGTGTGAGTCATTCAGTCTTGAATAGCTCATCTGGAGAGCACCAATTCCAGTCAAGGATCTCCAGAAGATCCCTCCCCTTTACTTAAGAGAGCAATATAGCTGAATATATACCCAACTTACATGGCTCTAGCCCCTTTGTCAGCTGGCTGCCTTTCTGTCCCTTAAATTCCTGATTTTCACATCCCAGGGAAGTCCAGAGTTCTCCCCATATGGCTTAACAGTTAACTACTTCCCCAGGCTTAACAGTTTTTGAATCCCTTTGGTATTTGTCCCTGGCTTCTCATGTGCTCAACATCTTCACCAAAACAGAGCGAAACTCAGCATCTTCACCAATTTCTACAAGAACTTCAGCCGCATCAAGCACTTCACAATGTCTGTGGTCTTTCCTGAAGATCGCGTCTGAGAGTGCTGTAGGAGTGAGGGCCACATGCGCCGCGCACAGCATCCTGCCATCTCTTTGTCCCCCAACCCACCAAGCTCTTCTCTCCTCCCAGAGCTCCCCCTCCCTACCTTCTGCTAATCAGTCGCTTCTTGCTGGTTATGGTCCCTTAGCACCCATTCCTTTTCCTTTTGGCCAAGAGCACTGCAATTATTCAGGTATCCAGCCCTCCCCAGGCAGCTCCTGTCCCCTGGGGCAAAGCAGAATCCACCTCCCACCCCCTCCAAAGGTGGGCTTAAGCCAATCAGCATATATTAGTGACTGTCATTGGTTCAGGGATGGGGCATGGCCCAATTGCAGCCAATGAGATGAGAGAGATGTTAGCAGGTTGCTCTAGGAAAGAAGCTTCCTAGCTCCTCTGTGGAAGGTACCTGGAGAAGCTCTCCTTTGTGTTGAATGTGAACGGGGAAGTATGTGGCCTAGAAGCAAGTGGCAGCCATATTGTGACCATGTGGGAAGCCAGGCATAGGATGATTCAGACTAGGTGTTTTGTCATATCATTGAGTTGGGTCAGCCTCACTGAAAGCTCACTGGACTCCCTGCCAGTGAATGCTCTGAGTTATTTTTGCTGTCAATGCAACCTTACTTCTCTCTTCCTTCCTCTTGGCCCCAGACTCAGTTTTCTGGGTTCAGCTTCTAACCAAGTGGGCTTATTAAAATTGTGGCCCATACTAAAGTTGGTTATCCTTACAGGGAATTCATCAACCGGTTGCTTTTTATTCACCAACCAGCTACTTTTAAATCTAAAGACAGTGAAAAATTTCAGACGCCATCATCTGCATTCAAGTTCTGTTTCAAGGACAATGGTTGTGTTCTTGCCTTCTGGTAACTAAAGGGCCCATCTTGGAGATCATCCCTCAAATAAAGGGAGATGGAGCTTCAGGTGATCAATGACTTTATTCTAGAAACCGAAACTGCAGGCAACCCCCAACGGGCTATTCTCTAAATGACATTTTTAAAATGTAGAGTTTCTTTTAGCTGAGCCCCCTGGTACGTCCTTCCTACTTAACACACACACACACACACACACACACACACACACACACACACACACCCCTTTCTGTAGAAATTGGGTCCAGAAGAAGTAACTGTTGTCAGCTAAATTGCATATGCTCCTTTTTTTAAAATTGAAGTATAGTTGATTTCCAATGTTGTGTTAGTTTCAGGTGTACAGCACAGTGATTCAGTGATTCAGTTATATGTGTGTGTATATATATGTGTATATATATATATATATCAATTCTTTTTCAGATTCTTTTCCCTTATAGTTTATTACAAAATACTGAGTATAGTTCCCTGTGCTATATAGTAGGTCCTTGTTGTTTATCTATTTTATATATAGTAGTGTGTATGTGTTAATCCCAAACTCCTAATTTATCCCTCCTCCTGCCCTTTCTCCTTTGGTAACCATAAGTTTGTATTCCATGTCTGTGGGTCTGTTTCTGTTTTGTAAATAAGTTCATTTGTATCTTTTTTTTTAGATTCTACATATAAGCCATATCATATGATATTTGCCTTTGTCTGGCTTACTTCACTTAGTATGATAATTTCTATGTCCATCCATGTTGCTGCAAATGGCATTATTTCATTCTTTTTTATGGCTGAGTAATATTCCATTGTGTGTTTTGTGTGTGTGTGTGTATACATGACATCTTCTTTACCCATTCATCTGTCAATGGACATTTAGGTTGCTTCCACGTCTTGGCTATTGTAAATAGTGCTGCAATGAATATTGGGGTGTGTATGTCTTTTCCAATTATAGTTTTCTCCAGATATATGCCTAGGAGCGGGATTGCAGGATCAAATGGCAACTCTATTTTTAGTTTTTTAAAGAAAGCTCCATACTGTTTTCCATAGTGGCTGTACCAATTTACATTCCCACCAACAGTGTAGGAGGGTTCCTTTTTCTCCATATCCTCTTCAGCATTTATTATTTGTAGTTTTTTGATGCTGGCCATTCTGACTGGAGTGAGGTGATACCTCATTGTAGTTTGGGTTTGGATTTCTCTAATAATTAGCAGTGTTGAGCATTTTTTCATGTGCCTATTGGCCATCTGTATGTCATCTTTGGAGAAATGTCCATTTAGGTCTTCTGCCCATTTTTTGATTGGGTTGTTTTTTTTGATATTGAGCTGTATGAGCTGCTTGTATATTTTGGAAATTAATCCCTTGTCAGATGCATCCTTTGCAAATATTTTCTACCATTCTGTAGGTTGTCTTTTTGTTTTGTTTATGGTTTCTTTTGCTGTGCAAAAGATTTTAAGTTTAATTAGGTCCCATTTGTTTATTTTTGTTTTTATCTCTGTAACTCTAGGAGATGGATCCAAAAAGATATTGCAGTGATTTATGTCAAAGAGTGTTCTGCCTATGTTTTCCTCTAGGAGTTTTATAGTATCCAGTCTTACCTTTGGGTCTTTAATCCATTTTGAGTTTATTTTTGTATATTGTATTAGGGAATGTTCTAATTTCATTCTTTCACATGTAGCTATTCAGTTTTTCCAGCACCACTTATTGAAGAGACTGTTTTTTCTCCATTGTATAGTCTTGCCTCCCTTGCTGTAGATTGATTGACCATAGGTGTGTGGGTTTATTTCTGGGCTTTCTATCCTATTCCATTGATCTGTGTGTCTGTTTTTGTGCCAGTACCATACTGCTTTGATTACTGTAGCTTTGAGTATAGTCTGAAGTCAGGGAACCTGTTTCTTCCAGCTTCGTTTTTCTTTCTCAAGATTGCTTTGGCTATTCAGGTTAAAAAAGAGTAAATTGCATATACTCTTTACTTTATTTGAAGTCTCTTTTTCTGTCTCTTTGGAATATACATACAGGTATGACTGAGGCTCACTTTCTCTAATTCTAGGAGTTTCTCAGCATTCCAACATTGATCGCTCATATTTAACTTGGGGAAAATATTTTAGGAGCTAAGAGGAAACCTATCAAATAGCCAAAAGTATTTGGAGATCACCTTTACGAATGCTGAATAAAAATTCATCAGTTTCAAACAAACATGGCTCAAAGCAGAAGTGATCCCAAGGAGACAGCATTTTTAGAGCATAAAGGTAGAGGGAGATAGGAAATGGAAGTCATCCTTTCAGTTTTAACAGATTAGGATTTTTTTTCTCTGATGGCAGATATCCAAAGTCAGTCACTTTTTGGGAGGGAGAAGGAATCAGGTCTAAAGGCCTATACTAATATTGATTAAGATTAGGTCACCTTTTTAACCCCTAGTTTCTTTTATTCATTAAGCAATAATTATTTGTTGATTTCCTACTACAGACCAGACACATGTTGGGGATTCAGTGGAGAACAAGACTGTTTCCTTGGCAGCTTGGAATCTACACACTAGTTACCAAAGAAAAGTCCTGGCTATTGTCCCCCGCAGCTCTCCTGGCTGTCAGCACATGCCCTCACTGACCAACCCTATTACCAGACACTGCCCCTGGGATGAGGGTCACTGGACTCGCTACCACCAAAACTGCCAGACCCTGAGACAAATACTTCCACTAAGTCAATCCCTGAATATCAGCCAGGGCCACAGGCCCAGAGCCACAAATACAGTAGGCCCCATCTGAAAGGAACTAAGTTTTAGGCCCAAGAGAATTTTAATGAGTCATTTTTTCCTTGAATGGGAGTGATTTTCACTTCATTCGATCACCTTCTTCCCTCACCTACCCGTTTATCTTTAGAATATGGCTTTACTAAAACAAGACTGAGTATCATCAGGTGTGAAAGGACCCCACAGACCGTGGGAGCCCTTGGGTATAGAAGGATAGGGAGTCTGTCCCTGATTTTGTGTTAGTTGCGCTGAATACGCTGCATGGGCTCAAAGATATTAGGTGATGGTGAAGCCCGGAGTGGAGGACAACAGGATAACTTGAGAGAGTTGGGGAGCAGTCTTCAAGCTTGAAGCACTGGCTAAGGCCATGGCTGAATGTAGCCTACAACCACCAGGCACAGGATTTATTTTTATTTCATTGACGTAAAAGAAATTTGAGGTTTAAGATTTATGGGAATTATAAGCAAATATGTTTGCAGATGTGATAAGGAAAAATTGTCACTAATCAATTAATTCACATTAACTTTTTCTTACCACATAAAGTAGGTGTTCCTTTATAGAAAATACAGAAAAGAGAGATTAATAAGATAAAAATTACTCATAATCCTATCACCAAGGGATCATCACTATTACCATAGCTCCAGTATTTTGCAAATCTTTTTCTTTTTTTTCAAAATAAGATTCTATTCTGCATATTCTTTTGTAACCTGCATTTTTGGGCAACTATATATTGAGAACGTTTTTTCATGTCATGGCTTTCTATGACATCCTTTTTGGTGGTTACATTGTATATTCTATAGTATGGACACATGATACATTAACTTAAATAATCTCTTTTTATTGGACATTGAGATTGTTTCCCGTTTAACTTCACTACAAAGAACAGTTTTGCTTCTAATTTTGAAAGATTCCTGCTTGTGTAGTTTAAACAAAGATCTGGCCCTGTGGAAGGTAGGGCTTTGGGTTGAAGAAGTGGCAGTTAGGAGGAACTAGGAGATCTGGGTCTACTAATTGTTTACCTCTTGTCTGACTAATCAGGTTAACAATTTTCTGCCTTGATTTCCCCTCTGGCAAAATGGGATCATAAGCCTCATACTTTCCATAACCCTGAAACTTCTCAAATTTTCAGGAACATTCAGGGAAAAGTCTGTGTTGAATGATGTGGAAGCAGTGTCATGGGGCTTCTTGATTGTGGGAAACTGGTCTCCTTTTGCTACTTCAGGAATGGGATCTTGGCCATTAAAACTTCCCTGTTCCTTCTCTATGCTCTCTCCCCTCTATCTCCATCCCAAATTGACAGTCCAAAGCACTAGTTTATCAGATCTTATTCTAATGAAAGAGAGGGTGTTATTTTCCCCCTTAGTAGTCATGGCCATAGCCACAACCATAAGTGAGTTCTCCTCCAACCCAAAGCATTTGCCTGTTCCAGCCCAGCAGATAAAGCAATTCATTGGACTGTAGAATGTCAGGACCATAAGAGACCACAAAGGTGACCTAGTCTTCTACTCCCATCCCCATGTTATAGAAGGGGAGTGTAATAACATTCGACCAATGTTTTTGGGTTAATGGCAGAGCTGGAACAAGGGGCAGTGCCAGGAGGCCATGTGGCCAAATGACTAAGTACTGTGTCTTTGGGGACAAAATGCCTGGGTCAGTCCTGTAGGCAACACTTCTCAGCTGCGTACTTTAAATAAGTATTTAAATAAGTTGCCCAAGGAACTTATGTAAAGTCCTCAAGTCTCAGTTTCGTTTTCTGTAAAATGAGGATGGTACTCATAATACTTATCTCATAGGGTTGTTGTAAATGAGATAACATATGAAGAGAGCTAGTACATGATACTTCCCCAGTAAATGTTGGCTATTATTATGATAACAAGGGTTATCATAGCACTGTGCTATGGTTTTTCCCATAGCACTGACTCCTTTGTCCAGGACACAGCCCTCTCCACCTGATTCTTGTGTTGGAACCAGAACTCTTTACCAGCAGCTGACATAGGGATTACTCTTCAGAGAGAGGCTACTCTAAGTAGGTTTGCACTTGGGATGCCCCCAAATTAACCTGTTCCCTCTGGCTGCCTCTTGCCAACCACCAACCTAGTAGCATTTGTGTAGAAAGAGTGAAGCATGCTGCCTGTGGTCTGCGACAGAAATGTAACCATAGTACCAAAGAAAATTAACAACATGGCATAGCCTAAGCATCCTGATCCTAGCCCAGGGATGTATAAAACCTGGAGATACATTAGCTCGGAAGGGCCCCTTGTCTTGTCAACAGACCCCTTAGCTTGTATGCAGCCATCCCACCAAATTTCCTTTCTCTTACATGTTTAACTTAAATGTTTCTTGGAATTAAAAACATTGAGGATTTTTAAAAACATGAACTTAATTACTTAAGACCCACAGTCATGGTTGTATAAAGAAAGAAATCCCAGTAAAATTACCTACCTATCTATCTATCATCTATCTATCTGTCTATCCATCAAGCATCTATCTACTTTTTAAAAGCAAGTCAGGTTTAGTTAATTTCCATTTTAAGCCTCATTGTGCAATTGACCTGTGATGCCAGTGCCTGCATCCCAGACACACTTGACTTAAGGACGGGTCTTGTGCACCCCAAGGACCAGAATCACAAATTCTCTAGAGCTGGGTAGGAAAACTGAAAACTCCTTTATTTCAGGCAGATCTTGACAAGCCTTTTTCTTCTTTTACAGAAATTGGGAAATATTCTAGATTATCTAGGAAATTTTTATTTGATTTATCTGAAGAAATATTTTAAAGCAAAGACTGGTCTAGCATCTCAGGCCAAGGTGCTTCACTGAGTGTAGTGTAGGATTGTGTTCAAGGCCATGGGCATAAATACTACCACTGTGGCTGCAGCAGAAATGCTGGCCAAATTGAAATCATCCATTGGGTCCTGTTTTCTTTCCTCCTCGTCTTCCTCTCCCTCCCTCTTCTCCTCCTCCTCCTTTAATGAAATGAACTTATATTAAATGAGCAAAATGAAAAACTACCAAACTTGCCTTTTCCTTCACAAAACAACAAAATGACATGATTAAGTGGTGAATTTAAGTTCAATAAGTACAATGCTTTGACTTCAAAAAAATTTAATTTTTTTCTATGTTTATAATTTGAGGAGAGAGATTTCTTATTTCTTTCTTTTGTGACTCTGTATATGTATTTGGAAAAACCTCAAATTGTAATTTCATTTTTTTCGTTCTCAGTAACTGTCCAAGTTGTGGCCTAAACCTTAATTATTCCTGGTAGATGTTTAGTCCTGGCTAAATTTGCTTGTTGTTCACCCCCAGGAATAAGCCTGCAGGTGGTCACATATTAAATGGATGTTCCATCTTATAGGAAATACTTGGGAATAAAATGCCAGAATGGGGTGAATGAAATGGGCAATTGGGAGCCTTGCTCCACTTTACAAAAAAAAGAAGAAAAAGTCCCTTTACCACTATAAATTGATTTGCCACAGAGAAGACAATAGGGCATGGAGGATGAATAGTAGCCCTTATCCCATGTGAGGACCATTCTGCCTCATGCAGGACCGACCATGTTTATGAGTGTAAACCATGTTTACGCTTCTGCACTTACAGATCTGGAGCCCAAGTCAGTGCCCTGTTTAAAAGAACTAACCATATGTGTTGTATGCAGCTGTAGACTCAGTACGTGTGAGCGTGGTGTGCTCACCTGTATAGGCAAACACACAGTCTCTCCTGAACAACGATGTCATTAGAATAATTCTTTTTATTTTATTTGTTCAAAGTCAAGCATTCACTCCTTCAGATCACCAGTATCTTATAAGCCCGGTGCTGGCACACTGCTGCAGGACTGGGACAAAGAGATGATGTTACAGTCTGGTTTCTATGGCAACATAGGAGGGGTAATGAAAACCGAAATGTTGGAAACACCCGTTCTGACAATTGTGACATAATTCAGGTTATTACAAGGACGTAACTACCAAAGAAGCAAAAGTGTCATTACCTTGCAGCTCGTGTCAGCAAAAAGCTACACTGCACATTTCTGTTAGTTGGGCTGCTAAGAGGAAGGAAACACAACACACACACACACACACACACACACATACTTGCACGCCTCGTTTTCTGCATGTAAAATGTGTGTGTTCTTTAAAAGCCAGTGGTTGGCTGGTTTTCTGGACATGATGTGGTTGAAGCTGTCATCGTAATGGAAATTCATTGCTGTAGCTATGGTAAATCGAGTTTTCTGCCTGTGCTGAATGCATTAGTCTAATGAGATGTTTGCAGCCGGAGAGCAGGGCTGCTGGAGACTAACTGTGAGCTATTAACACACGGGTGGAAGATTAGCTTTTGCAATACTCGGTTTGCATGTACTGAAAGTCATCTGTCTTCTGAGTCAACATTCCCGGCCTGGTAAAGAACCTGATCAGGGCTCTGGTGAACGAGCTGTAGGTAAGGGAGATGCACAATCGGAGGGTGTGCCGTTGACATGGGATCCTTCTCTTTTCACTATAAGCATAACAGATTACCTGTTTCAGTTCTTCTGGATTGCATGCCTACATTTACGGCAATCCACGAGTGTCCTGCACTAAAACCGCTGAGGCAGGCAGGTAAACTTTAGTTCCTCCTACTCAAAATACAGTGTTTGATTTCTTGAACAGATCTCAGAGGGGAAGACATAGTATAGAATTATATAGTTTATCAATCTGGGGTACATATACTACTCTTTCACTCTGCATTTGAATATGTAGAAAGTTTTTTTTTTTCCCAAATGTGCACTCAAATAATTGGTTAGTTTTTTTTTTTTTTTTTTTTGGCATGATGATTTCACTTTGCTTTGTTCTGTTTTTTAATTTAAAAAATTGTAGTATGTCTTGGGATAAATATATTTACCTAACATTTAATTTTTATAATCAGTATGTTGTGAACATGTAAGAGTGGTTTTTAAAATTGAATTTTGTTTTTTATATCTCAGATGGAATATTTTTTATGTCTTTGTACTAGTTTCTCCTAATTTACCAGGATAGATGAGAATACTATTTATTGCTAGTTGCTGGTATTGGTTCGTTTTGGGGATAAAAACCAGGTGACTGTGCAGTGTCAGAAGCAGTTTTCCCAAGTTCAAATACAGAGTCACCTCCTTCCCAGGTAGGGCTTTGTGTGACTTGAATCCAGGGGCGTGATTGCTTGCTGAGCAGGATAGGGCAGTGGATGAGGGTGAGGTGCGGGCTGCAGGTGGTCATAAGATTGATGGTTGAGGTGCTCAAAAGTTCTTTCCGTTACCTGTAATGGTGAAGGAGAGTGAAGGAGAGGAGGCGCTGGATTCTGTGATGATACTTGAGCGGGTCCGACAATCAGTAGCTTCCTGAGAAAGTGGCTTTTTGGTTGGTCTCAGAAATTATGGTATTTGAGAAAGTAATCCAATCACTTCAGAATCCAGATGTTTGTTGTATGCTGTGTTTTTCTTCCTTTTCAACCAGAGGAACCATTTTTGAAGAGTGAGAAACATAGTTGCTTTTTTTCCCTCAAGACTTAAAAAAAATATATATATATAAGATAGGATATTTGGAGTGAAAGCATAAAAATAACTATGAAGGAATTTATAGTGTGGAAAAGTAAACTACCTAGGAGCGCAATATTCATGTGCAGCATTTTTTTGTGTGTTGCTTGGTAGAACTAGCCCGAAAAAATGAAGCAGGTATTTGAGCAACAGCGCTCGGTGAAGATTACCTAGAAAAGCAGTAGTGAATCGTCTAAACTCAGATAAAATGTGAATGTAGCGCCTTCAGTTTTAGGGAAGTTGTCTGGTGGCTTCACAATCTACCTTTCAAACATATTTGTGACAGATATTTAAAAAAATATGAATGTGGTTTCTTTATCGTTGTGTGTGTGGAGAGGCTGTGTAATATTTTGGTAAATAATTTATGTCTGCTTGATTTGTGGAATTATAAGAAAAGTGAAAATTCCGCAAACACCCAGTTCTTTTATGTTTAACGTGTTGAAATTTCTTCCCTATGCCACTAAAATGACTTCTGTTTTGCTGCCAAGACCCACCCTCCCAAAACCATGACAACAGCAAGGATAAAAAAAACTGACAAGTAAATGAACAATAATAGAAAGAAAACAATAAGAGATACAAGAGTAAATTGCTTTGGGTCATTTATCTGCTTTTGGTAGTGTGTTTTTGAGGCAAGTGAAACCAGCAGAAGCAGTTTCACTTTCTAGTTCTTGGCTTCTGTGGGCTGGGGTCGCAGGTGCTCCTCCAACAGCAGGTAAGACAAGCAGACCAGCTGTTAGAACACAAGCCAGCCCCAGGTACTGTCTCTGCTGTAAAACTTTTATATTGAAAATTTGAGAGAATAATGACTTTTAAAATGTGAAATAACATTTGCTTATTATAAAATTCAAGCGATGCCCCAGAGTATAAAGATAGAATATTTAGAAAATTTTAAACTTTAAATGATGTGAAAAATCACAAGCAGAAACCTCTCATATTGTGGCGGCTTTTATGTATTTTTTAATCTAAATTTTGGATCTTAAATATTTAAACAAGTTTAAGGAAACATTGCTGAAGTGCCCTTAAATCAAAACAAGGAATGCTCAGAGAGAAATAATCTTTACGCACACGTGGGAAGTTATAGTTTAGAGTGTTTTGGAGGTCTGCAGTTCGGCGTGGCTGGCTGACACATCACACACATTCACTCGCTCCTGAAGACACTTTAGAGCGAACACGGGGTCCTGGCAGGCAGAGGTGGGGTGGAGGTCGGAACTGGCTCCCTGGGGCCCCGGGCAGGGCTCTGCGGGACGAGGTTCCTCCCGAGTCTGTACCCATGGAAGTCGCAGCGTCACACTGACGCCAGGTGGCCCGGCGTGCTTACCCCGATCAACACGTCCTGGAGAGAGCAGGAGGCGACACTGCCTGGGAGCTTGACAGCCCAAGCACCTCCAGTTTCTTTCCGTGAGGCTTTTCTTCCACGGAGCCTCTGCTTTTATTTGCAGATGGTGTGGAAGAGAAGGGAAAAGAGATGAGGAAAGACTCTTTTCCCATCAAATTAACAAAGGGCATAAAATTAGGTCTCACAGTTTGGAAATGAAGTTTGTGAAAGCAGTCCCTTTTGGTGTGAGCACATGTGATTCTTAATTTCGGTGGACAAATCTGACATTTCGAGGAGAGAGCTTTGTTTAAGTGTCTCCTGGACATCTTACTTCTTAATCCTGCAATCTCTCAAAAGACTAGTTTGAGATTTACATGTTTTTAATGTTTTTGCTGCCTTCAAATGCAGACAGGTGAGGAGAGGCGAGGGGGATAAAAAACAGCCCCTGGGACAAAAATCAAATGGTTTTATACTATATAATGTAACAGAAGCCACCACTGTGTCTAGTAAATTACTCTAAATTTTAATTGAGTCACAAAAGCCACACCATAAGCTTTAAAAATTACCCCTTTATCAATAAGGTGATAATTAACTTTCTCTGGAATTAGCAATTCTCTCAGCCCCGTGCAGTCTGCAGCCTAGTAAGTTCTCTGGAATCTTGCCAATTTTTAACAATTGGTCTTTTGGCAGACCTACTGGATTTTAATTCAAACATCTATTGCGACGTTTTCCAATGTGCTTCAAAGACCATTAGGATCACTCAAATTGTAAAATTTCTGAGGTTGAATGAGTGACTCAGAGTGTTTGGATTGCGTTTGCATCTGTCGCTTTCTCTTTCTTCATTTTCCTTTTCTACCTTTCCCCCCAAACCTCTGCATTTGCAGGAGCGCCACACGCTAGTCTCTGCTGTAAATCTCTGCTGTAAGTCGCTGTGGCGAATCCTGCATTCGTCGGTACGTTCAAACCAAGTTCGAGTGTTTGGCTGTGAGCCCACGAGGTTCTAAGTGTTTTTCATTGTTGCGCTCATCTAGGCTTCAGTTCTGGCAAGGGTTCGTTCCTTAATACGTCTTCAGACTCTCACCCTGGGGTTGTCAGATGCTGAGATTCAGACTGAGGCTCAAAGAAGAGGAGCTGCAGGCCATTTGAGACGTGCTCGGGGCTGTTTGCAGTTTGGCTTATTCTGACCTATGTGTATAAATGTCTGAGGAGGTAGAGGAGCTCTGGGCAGTTCAGAGCAGCCTGCTCCACAGCAAAACCCCCGTGCCCCACTCTCCAGGGCTGTTGGTCACTTGTGGGTGGCATTCAGGGGCAGCCTGAGGAGAGACGCTGCTATTTGGCCACAGCAGCTGGAAGGCAAGTGGCGATGTGTGCAAATCACTCCTTCCAGGAGTCAGACCTCTCTCTCCACCCTCTGGGTTCTTCAAATGTTAGCGTTGGTGAGCTGTTGCTTCTGTCAGCTAATAATAGACCTGGAGACAAAACTTCCTGCTGGGTTAACCTGGCAGTTCTGACACAGTCAAGAACATCTCTGCCTTCAGGAGTGGGGGATGGAGACGAACAGCCAGCAGGATTTCCGCATTCTGGAATAAATCAGCATTTTTCAATCTGAAGAGGCACTTTGCCACCACTGAGGAGATAAAACACCTCTTGCTTCTTGAAGTGATTACTTCGTGAACTATCACTGCTTCTTGCAGTGATTATTTGAGGACAGAAAGGAGTTTATTACCCAGTGGCAATCCTCACTTTGCATTAGGCTGAAAAGTCATTCCACTGAGTCTATGTGACACCTGGAGTAACAGGAGTATATTCCGAGATACACGTCGCGGGCTTCCCTGGGATTGCTCTTGTTACTGTTTGACCAGTTGTGATTTAGAGAGAATCTGGTGGCACCAAACTGTATAAACGCCTCTTTACTCTCCTACAAACTCAGACACGTTCTCCCTGAATTTTTATTTGTGGGGAGGCAGGTGTGCATTCTTTTTCATCAGCTTCATTTATTGATCACATAAATGGAACTTGGTCCCAGTGTTGCTGCTTTTTAGGAAGGATTGCACACTCCTTTGAGCCCTTTGGGGAAGGGGCTGGACTGAGGAGTGGTGGTCTTACTGTCTCCAGAGGGCATTCAGTGCAGAAACAGAGGAGTGGAGTTGGCTGTTGTGAGAAAATTAATGCGCCAGGGAAAAATAGCGTCAATGCTGTGCTTTGAAAGGTGGTGACGTTGTCAGGTTAGCCCTGTGATGGTGACTCAACTTTTGTGAGCTGAATATTTGGTAACTAAAGACTTTGCCCTTTTTGTCTCTCTGTGCTGACCATTCTAGAGCAAAAGCCCCAGTTCTTTCAAAACACACACATATGGCTGAAATTCATTCTAAAGAAATATACAGCCTTTCATGAAGATGGGCACTAAACTTGGGAGCAAATGCTGATCTGGACAGAGCAAAGAATTACTCTGGTTAGGTCCTAGTCCAGCCCAGGGAAAATGGTACTGAACAAAGATAAAACCCAGAGGAGAGAGCCTATTCCATCCCTCTTCCAATGAGGACTTGGGCATCACCCTCCCTCCTATATCCCCTGGGCAGTTCAGAAAGGATTCAGTAATAGCCAACAGTAGCACAAGGCTGTCAGCTCACAGAGCTTTATGGGTCGTTCGTTTTTTTTTTTGGAAGGAGAGATTTTCTATGTTCCCTTTCTCATTTGTCCACAAGTCATCCTGGGACATCATCATTCTGATGAGAAAACCAGGGTGGAACGCCAAGGAGTGTGTTTTTCTCTGGTGTCCGGAGGCAGGCCCTGAGCCCTCTCACCAGACTGATGTTAATGCTTGGAGCGGCCATGTGTGAGGGTCTGCCTTGAATGCAGTCTTTGAGCAGGCCTGGAACTGGCCTCAGGATTTGAATCCCGTTTTGACAGGGCCTTGGTAAAAGAAAAAAAGAAGAATTGAGGAGAAAAACCCAAGGTGAAAACCAACTTCGGGGCATTCACACTTTTTGTTTTGGAGCCAGGATTTGGAGGTTGTGTTACTTAATTCCTTTGGGCCTAGCCATTTCTAAACTATTACAAGCCAATAGGAATCATTCTCATTCTTTGTGGCCTTCCAGAAAAGAGGCTGACCTCTTTCCTTCACAGCCTTTAGGACTCAGTGCTCTCACTATTGGGAAATTATGCCAAGGCTTAATCAAACAATTAGCGTTTAAGATATGCTATTTACCTAAAGTGAATAACTCAGAAACATTGGGTGAGGCATTGGGTTTATTGATCAGGAAAGAACTTCACAGTGGGAATAGAGTTTTGTCATTTTTCAGTCCTGAGAAACCTGTGGTCACTGGTTTTATTCATACTGTTGCCCTTGTTGCCTATGCTAGGGGACTTTGCCATGAAATTTGGGAGTCAATCCAATAGCCATCAGTGCATTCCCACTTCTACTGAGAATCCCCCCTTACAGATGCCAAAAGATACTCAAGCATGTTTGATTATATCACCTTAAGACCTCATTTGCAAAGATGCTTCAAGTGGAAAGCTGTAGAAAGCTTTAAATTTTGGTGCACAAATTAAGCATAGAAACAATGAGAAGAAAAAAAAAAAACCAACTGGCTCTAACGCCTGAAATCACCACCTACAGTGTGAAAATATAGCCCTTGTATTGAGTGTTTGTAATGTAATTAATACTAAGTATCTAGCACAGTACAAATGTGTATTGTATTAATGAAACCAGGTGAATATAAACTGTCTCCAGGGAACTGAAGTCAGAAACTGAGGTTGGGATGCAATGGTGTGTGACGATGTGTGGAGGCCAAAGATATGTGATGCTATAATGGACTGGTCCTTTCTTTCTATTGCCCTCCTTTTAGTAAGAAGTCTTTTGGCATGAACCTAGTAAAGAATAAAGGACCTAAAAGTTCTCTGATAGCAGAGCAAAGAAAAAGCACATTCAGAAATGTTTGTCTTTTACACACGTTTCCCTGGAAGCAGCCCAAATCTGCTAGGGTCAAGTGTGGAGAAATTGAGTTCTTATTCGTTGGCTTGAGACCAGAGTAGGGTGGAATAAATGGGAAGTATAATCATTTAAAAAATCTATTTCTGTTAGGCCACTGCTTTTATGATTATATTTGGCATTTTCATGCCTGAGGAAAAAATATTTCCATGGGACCAAAGACTTAGGCAGTCTTTGTAGATTTCTAACAGTGGACAGTTACATGGCTTCCTGGGCAAAATTAAGCAGTCCCAGGCTGCCCTTTGGTTGAGATTTCATGTATTCTGCTTGTGTACTTGGTAGACTGATTATCAGTTTCCAGGGGGTTTTGTTTTTCATCCCTGAGAATACGGATTTGGGACAGGATAAGAACAATTTACACTGGGACCATGGATCCACTTAAGTCCCAGACCATTTTCTAGCCAGGTCACCCCTCTGTGGAAGCTGGAAGGTTAAAGTAATAACCTAAATAATGAGGTTAAGGGAAAAACATCTGACATTTGAAGGGAAGAGTTAAAAGTAAAAACCTCTACTCTGAGAAGTGATCTCTAAGTGATTCCCAGATTCTTTAACTGAATGGGTTTTTTTTTTTTTTTTTTTTTTTTTTTTTTTGCAGTACGCGGGCCTCTCACTGTTGTGGCCTCTCCCGTTGCGGAGCACAGGCTCCGGACGCGCAGGCTCAGCGGCCATGGCTCACGGGCCCAGCCGCTCCGCGGCACGTGGGATCTTCCCGGACCGGGGCACGAACCCGTGTCCCCTGCATCGGCAGGCGGACTCTCAACCACTGCGCCACCAGGGAAGCCCAACTGAATGGGTTTTGAAGGCCTCCCTCCCAGGGCAGCCTCAATCTCTCCCCTAGTGTCTGCAAAGGATGCAGCCTACACCCTCAAGGGGCTGCCCCTTCCATTGTTGGAAGCTCCAATTGTTAGCAAGGGAATCTTTCCCCTAGAAGTTCCCTCGGCTTCTTCCCCCAGTAAATTCTTCCTCCTGTGAGGGTGTTCTTTTGTCCTCAGAGCTGCACATAATAAATCTGAATGGAGCAGCATGGATTTTGAGTGGCTACCAGTGTGACCCAGTTCAAGTATCGTGGCAACTCTGGGCCGCCCTGAACGTCCCCTCCTCCCAGGGATGGTATTCCTGTTAGTCCCCACTGCTGAGGCCCAGTGCCTTGACTATGGCAAGTGCTCAGTAAATATTTGTTGAATGAATGAATGAACGAGTAAATGAATAATGTCGGCATGGGCGGAAGCAGCATAGTGTTGTGGAAAGGGCATGCACACTCTTTGGTGTTACCCCTACTTTACTAGATCATAGGATATAATATTTCAGAAGTTGGGAAGATTACTTGGGATAATGTATATAAAGTTCAAAGGAGACAGTATATAGAAAAGAGCATTATAAACTGTAAAGTGCCATGTGAACAGCAATGTTACCAACGAGGGTTCTTAGCCTCCTTAATCAATGGAAATTGATCAGAGGCTAGACAAGAAATTCAGGCAAGGCTTTATTGGGGCCCCTGGTGCAGCAGGAGGGAGCAAGGACAAGTAACAGTTTCCCTGAGGGCAAGCCAGCTGGTTCCTTATATGGGGTGAGGGTAAGGGGTGTGTCCAGGGGTCAGGCTGGAGGGGTAGCTTAGGTGGTTTGCCCACCCCTTTGGTGGTGTTTTGTGCAGGGGGCATGCGCAGTACCCTGCTTTTGCTCCCAACACCTTTCTTTTGCTCCTGGCTCTTCAGAAGTGGCAGTTGGGTTTTTGGTCTTTTGGTCCATGATTTGCCCCAACTGCACATGCACACAGCTATTTTTAGTTCCTTATAGTTTCTTTGTATTTTGTTGCTTCAGGAGACATTTGTCCGGGTGCAAGCACTGCAGCAAAGGGTTCCAGGTCCCAGGTCCCAGCCTGTCTCAGTAATAAATTCATGTTTCCATTTATTGAGCACTGTATGCTCAGGGGTGCTGAGGGAAGCACTAATCATGCTTTATCTCATTTGTTGGATTGAATCCACATAGGAAGTCAATATGGGAGGGGCTATTTTTATCTCCATTATACAGATAAGGAAACTGAGGCTTAACTTGTCGTGTGTCACATGGCCATGTGAAGTCTGCTGAGTCTTGCCTTAAGTTTTGAAAAGCTGATGAAGCATCCATGTCTTTTCACCTGTGAGGGCTGAAGAGAAAGAGTTCTTTCATGCCTCAACACCAACTGCTCCTCCTTGGCCTGGCTGGGCTGCTCCTAGGTCCAGCAGGTTCCAGAAAGGAAATGATTCCTTAGTGTTTCCACCTGGAAAGGCATTTTTGATCCACACAAACTTCTTTTAAAGCAGTGGATTCTCAGGCCTGTCACACTCAACCCTCATTTTTATTACAAATATTTTTAATGCCCTGTTTACAATCCTGAAGTGAATTTCCCACCCACATCCACAATTTAAGAAAAATCAGCATGACGTCATACCTGAGATCCAAAGAGGAACGAAGGCAGCGTAATTTGTAATTACTTCCAGTGCAGGTGCCTGGCTCTGGAGGCCAGTGACGTGATCAGGTGCTTGGCATTTGCTACCTCCAGTACAGCTAAAACAGGCGAGTGATACTGGAGACTTGGATAGCACAAGCTTGTGCTGCTGCCAGTGACGTGATTTTCCAAAATGGTAAACAACTCTTGGAATTCTGAACAAAATAGAGACAGTCTTTCCTTGGTTTATGTACTAATTGAATTCTTGGAAATATTATAGCTGAATAGAAATACATTATGTTTATACGCAAAACGAAGTTAGTTCTAGATTCAGAAAAACGAGGTCTTCACTTACGTGACTATATGGTGAGCAAGTGCTTCATTATGTGCGACAGCTGCGTGCACCCAGCGTCCCTCGTCTCTGCCCTCCAAGTACAGTAATGCTCACCCTGCCCCCTGCATTGGACCAGCGCGTTTCCAAAATGCCCCTCTGCAGGGGTGTGATCACCACACCTGTGGATCAGAGCATGCCAACTGCCATGAATTTCACTCTCTCCTCCCTCCCCAAACACCTGATTAATTATGGCTTAGAAAAAAGATGGTTCTGTTTTGCCAGCTCCCTACATGATTACTAAGCAGAGCCATCTCAAATATCATGGCAGGAATTTGGAGGTAACTTTGACATTCTGAGAAGATGCTCGCTAGCGAATTTCCTCCAAAAACTGCAGCCTTAAGCTAAGTGAGAAGGCTCTTTGTATCATGTCTCATTCTCCTTCAGTGTATGAATAGGCTTTATCATAAATACAGTATTTTAAAAATACCTTTGTAAAATCATCAGTCTTTTCTGGGTTTGCTTAAAAGCATTAACTCTTACTGACTAAAGTAAGGCTTATAACTAGGTATCCACAGGATAGCCCTGGAACATACCATTATTCCACTTTACAGACAACACTCCCCCACCCCCGAGATTCAGTGAGTTTAAACTCAAGGTCACCCGGCAAGTGGTATAACTGGTGTCAAAGCTAGGTGTGCCTGACTTCAAACTGATGCCTTTGCTCCCGTGTGACCTGGCTTCTGCCTTAGTTCTTAGATGATACACTTTTATCCATGATGTGGAAATCCCATGTCTGAGGACTTTCTCCTTCTTCAGTACATAAGAATGGGGTGAAGGAATAAAGATGGCACAGATTCTTTGACATTCCTACCCTGGAGTTGTGGAGTCTAATTCCCTCTCTTTGACTCTGGGCTGTCCTAAGTGACTTCCTTGGCTCATAGGATGTGGCGGAAGTCACGTTCCAGGACAGACAGGAGGAACCTCTGGGACTCTCCGAATGCTCGCCCTTGGAGCACTGAGCCGCCACGTAAGAAGTGTGACTGCCCCAGGGCTACCAGGCCACGAGAAGTCAAAGCTCTGTGGAGAGGCGCTGGAGGATGAGATACCAAGGGGAGAGAGGAATAGGCATGAAACACGGAGTCGCTAGACATGTGAGTGAAGATACCATCCTGGAAGTGGATCTTCCTGTCTCAGCCTCCCCAGCTGATGCCACAAGGATCAGAGACAAACTGCCCAGTTGAGCCTTTCCTGAATTCCTGACCCACAAAACGGTGAGACCTACATAATAAGCCAAAGCTTGGAGTAGTTTTAAGTGTAGCAACTGATAACTGAAGCACACAGTAGTGGCATTCTCTCTGTTGTATTGTGTATTGAGTATTACTTTTGATGCCTAAGAGGAAAGGATTTTCCACTTGAAAGGAGGGTAAAATTCACTATAAAATATAGTTGATCTCCATTTGCTAGGGACTGCAATGAGAGACAGAAGTTTTGTGCCATATACAGTTACCATCAGAAGTGTGTGTTTTCAGGGGAACTATTATTTTAATGTGTATTTAATTTTACAGTTAGCTTATATATTTATATTTTTAACAAAAATATTTGATTTAAATTTGTCAATATGACAAAGTTGCACTTTCAAATGCATTTATTTAAATAAGCTATTTAAAGATTTAGTAGGTATTAAGTAAATATGGTACAGGAGGTATATTATTAGGGTTCTCCAGAGAAACAGAACCAGTAGTATAGATAGACAGACAGATTAGAGATAGAGATCTATTATAAGATGTCGGCAGGGAATTCCCTGGTGGCCCAGTGGTTAGGACTTGGTGCTTTCACTGCCGAGGGCCCGGGTTCAATCCCTGGTTGGGGAACTAAGATTCTGCAAGCCATGCGGAGCGGCCAAAAAAAAAAAAAAGGAATTGGCTCCCATGATTATGGAGGCTGAGAAGTTCCACGATCTGTGGTCAGCAATCTGGAGACCCAGGAGAGCCAATGGTGTAGTTCCAGTCTGAAAGCTGGAAGACTTGAGAACCAAGAAGAGTTGATGTTTCAGTTCAAGTCTGAGGGCAGGAATAAAATGATATCCCAGCTCAAAGGCCACCAGGCAGGAGGAGTTCCCTCTTACTCAGCCTTTATGTTCTATTCAGGCCTTCACCTGATTGGATGAGCCCCACCCACATTAGAGAGGGCAAATCTGCTTTACTCAGTCTACAGAGTCAAATGTTAATCTCATCCAAAAACATCCTCACAGATACACTTAGAATAGAGTTTGACCAAATATCTGGTTACCCCACGGTTCAGTCAAGTTGACACCTAAAATTAACCATCATAGGAGGTGTTCAGACATGACAAATATTGCGAAGGTTGTAGCTAAGGATCCAAAGTTTGCTAAGCACTCCACTGTGCCCTAGGCCATCCCTATCTCTGGTCTGAGGGTTTGGAGCTGAAATCCTTGGTGATATTGCTTAGTTCACCCACAGAGACTGTGATCCTCTGAATCCTTCCCATAGTGTCTCCTGGAAGAGTTATTCTTTGGCTTTCAGAGCAGCTTTTAGAGAATGTCCCTGTTGGTGACTCTACTTCTGGGGAGGTTTGAGCCACCCTTCAGACTTCTGGCTGCCTTCCTGGGAGTGGCCGTTCCCTGCCTCTCCCAGCTGGCTGCCATGTTTGCTGTCAGTGCCTTGGGCTGCCCACAGTTCTGCAGCTGCCGTTTGGGCTCCCTGCCAGCTCCTGTGTAGGATTGTATGTCACAGCAAGCTTGGTTCTCTGGTGAGAGAATGTCTGCCCCAGAAGTCAGGGTCACTGGACACCCTGTCTCAATATGTAATGTGAAGCCTGGCTCAGTGGTGACAAGGAGCTCAGATGTGATGTATACGATGTGACGTCATAGGAGCTATGATAGGTCCATGTCTCATGACCATGAAGGGAGCTGAACACTTTCATGTCCCCCTCTGGGCTGGGCTCGTTTGTATGATGCTATGTAGCACCATCAATTTCACTTACCCACTGTCCCCTCTCTGTGAATTTGTGTCTAAACGGCCCTTGGAAGTGGAATAAAAAGTCTTTAGGGCAGCATTTTTATCTCTTTGACCTCTTTGGCTTAGTGTCATAGCAGAACAGAAAGTCAGTGGTGGGTACTTCAGTGGGATTGAAGAAGACACATCTTTTTCTCCAGGAGGATGCCTTTTGACTGGGGGCATTCTGGGCAGCCCTCATTTACACACAGTGCTGCAAATCAGCAGAGCCTGTAATTGTCTTCACCCTACCTTCGATGTCTGAGAGAGGGATGAAACTTCCACTCCCTGAAGTGATGAGTTCTGGTCGGACTAGAGAAAGGAGTAGGGGGAGGTTGATTCAGAAGTAACATGAAGAACAACAAGAAGCAAACAATACACTAAGGAAAACAAGGAAGTTCACAAAAACAAGTTGTATTTATTTTGATTATATATCTATAGGATGAAAACAGCAGTGATCTCTTTCTGGTACTAAAGAAGAAAATATTCATAGTGCCTGTGTTAGTCTGCTTGGGCTGTCATAATAAAATACCAGAAACTGAGGGGTTTAAACAACAGAAATTTATTTTCTCACAGTTCTGGAGGCTAGAAGTCCAAGATCAAGGTGTTCGTGGTTTCACTTCTCCTGAAGCCTCTTTCCTTGGCTTGTAAATGGCTACCTTTTTGCTGTGTCCTCACACAGCCTTTCCTCTGTGCGTGAGTACCCCTGGTGTCTCTCCCTCTTCTTGTAAGGACATCAGTCCCATTGGATCAGGCTCCCACACTCATGACCTCATTTAATCTTAATTACCTCTTTAAAGGCCCTCTCCAAATATAATCACATTGGGGGTTAAGCCTTTAACATATGAATTTTGGGGGCGTACAGTTCAGTGCACAGCAGTTTTAAGATTTCAACTGACAGTTTTCATCTATTTCCTTGGAAACTGTCAATGCTAAATGTGCCTCTTGATGGTCTCTCATGACTTAGCAAACACCTACATTTCTTTGAATTTTAGGTCAGTCACATATCTGTCGAACCCACTCCAGATGGCCGGGGGATCTACCTCACAAAGGTTCCAACTCTCTCCTCAGGGCAGAGGAGGTGATCTGATGTCTCCAAATTCTTTTTAAATGTCAACTGGAGTCTCCCCCTCTCTCCTCTTCCCCCAGCGGTGCAAGTTCACTAAGTTCATGAAGTTGGTGGAACTCAGCAAGGAGGGTTGTACTGATAGCGCCTCAGAGTTTATGCTGTGGACACAGCTCCCACTGTGCCTTCTACCTCTCCCAGTCGGACACAAGGCATCTTAGGATGTCTGAGGAGACATCCTAAGATGCTTTGTGCACCAGTTGGGTGGGGGAGTCTTGAGGATACAGATTCTATTCAAGTGAAAATAATTAATCTAAGTTTCATCCCTTTAACTAGATTTTCTTGAACTCTTCAATCTGGGAGTCCCCTCTTATTCTTGAGAGATTAACCTGTTGAAAATGAATAATAATTATTGTGACCTGAATTTTGACACTGATGTTGGGATGCATGTGCACTGATCAACAAGCTTCGTTGCCAGGAGACTGATGTGCCCTTGCTGCAGGGTCTATGACAGTAGCGGGGTTAGGATGGAGAGCTTGCATTCCTGAATCCCAGGCCAGAGCCACTGTCAACGTTAACCTGTAAAGTTTTCCTAGAATCCCTGATTTGAGGATGGGCAATATGTGATGGTTGTGCATGAAGAAGTTTGAAAATACATTGCTATAACATATAACTCAAGCACTCTCCTCACTCGTATTTGGTGGTGTGAATTGGCTTTGACTGGCCTGTCATGGTTTCGGTTGGTGTCCAGGCATTGAGGGAAAGCGCTGGGATAGCTGCCTTACTTGGGGGCTTTTGGGGTGACTTTATCTATCTGCATACCACTTGATGCCCCTGACTGAAGATTTCCGGCGGCTCTTGGCTCCGATGTGGCAGGCAGTGTGAAGAGGGCTATGGTGAGGGGAGTGAGAATGAGCGCCCTTGTGTTTGAGCTCCTCAGCTGATAGTGGTAGCATCAGGATTGTTGTGTGAGCCTCCAGGACAGAGGCCGTGCTTGAAGTGGCTAGTGCCTTATCGGCCCAGGAATGGCCTCTCTGTTAGCCGCCCCTTCCCTGGACCACGAGAGCAGTGGGCCTGGCGTGGAGCTGCTCCCTGTGTTTTCTGGAGGGATCAAAGGAGATGTATGGACAGAAAGGGGGATGGGTGGTTACATGAGGGGGTTATGCACCCAAAGACTTGCTTGGCTAGCTTCCCAGCTTCCAGGTTGGAATTTCAACTGTCTTAATGGACATCTCCACCTACATGTTCCACAGGTACCCTAAACTCAACATTTCCAAAACTGGACTCATTATTTGCTCCCTTCCCCACATCCTCTCCTTCTCCTTTATTCTGACTTCATGAAAGCGATCACTGCTTCCTCAGCTACCCAAGATAACAGTTTCAGAATCCCTAACTCTCCTCACCCCATGCCTTCCAACTAGAAACCAAGTTCTAATTGATGCTACTTCCAAAAGAGTTCCTGCACTTTCAGGTTCTCCCTCCACCCTCTATTGCCCTTGCTCAGGCTCTCACTGTCACCCTTCTCCTGGACCATGGGCTTCAGCCCTGCTCCTCTCCCTAGTTCCTCCTCCCGTCACTCACTTCGTGCATTGCAGCAAGGTTACCTTTGTAACACATGGATCCACTCTAGTCACTCAGCTGCTTAAACATCTCACATAGACTCCACTGCTTACATCAATAGGTGCCAAATGTTTGGACTGTGTTCTCCATCACAAATAATTCCTTGAGTGCCCATTTCCAGTATATGTGTAGTCATAGATTATATACATACACTTGTATTAATGCAGTATACATATTGTAAAACATATGCAAAAATAGAAATGAAAAAGGCCATATGAGCCTTTTGCCCTTTCCCATACATTCTCAAAGCCTCTGTGTTTTTTCACTTTCTCTTCCCATGTCTTCCCTCACTTCTCCATGTGATGAAATTCTGTGTCTTTTAAGACATAGCTCACATATCACTCCCCTGACCCTGCTTCTCCACACATACTCTCCACACAGACTTTATATATAGTATTTAGATCCTTAACCGTCTCCTGCTGCGCGACTTGAGAATATTTTTCTGGTGGGCAAGGAGGAAGAAGGAAGGTATCGGGATAAACATCCCTGTTGTGGCCAAGAACAAAATTGTAGTAGTGACATGTCTTTCCTTCCTTGTCAAACATCCCGAAGAGGTTTTTGTTTTTGTTTTTGTTTTCTTTTTTCCTCATCCAACTTCTCTATTACTCTGGGTAAAATACGTCTCCCACAGATGAGTGCGGAAGCAGGCAGCCAGACAGACAAAACAGGAGGGAGTAATTGAGGGAGATGTGCAAAAGTAAACTGAATTCCGAATATCAAGCAATTGGGCTGGAGTGATTTGGAACAACGTGGTGGGTGATGTTTGTGTTTGTTTTCTCCTCACACTGTAATTAATTCATGGAAGTGCTGTAGGTTGTTAAATTTTAGTAAACAGATAACAGAACTGTTTTTTGAAATAAAAACAATGGCAACAACCTAGTCATCTTACAGTTTCGTGAATGCAAGACAATTACAGTTTGCGAGAACTTCCCCCTCCAGTGCAGTAACACCGGCAGGGCAGGGCGGCTTGTCTTTGGCAGGGAGTTGCTGTGAGCACAAATTGCAAAGTTGATGTGTGTTCAGGGAAATGGCCAAAATGGCCAAGCACTTTCCCCATCTAGCCAAGGAGAGTGCTTAACTCACTTTTCAGATCGTCCAACCAGTGTCCAACAGGGAATTGTGCTAATAAATATGACAATAACATTGTAATGGGACAAGAAAGGCTGACACAGCGTTTAGTTAGTGTTCAGCATTAGCAGGGAGCTTTGCAACCCCTGGGCAATGAAGCAGGAGCATATTGGTTGACTGTAGGCATTTTAATTAGGGGTCTTGGGAATATTTCTGTGCTGTGGCAGCTGAGTGAGACCTGGCCCCACGAAGTTCACCCAAGGTGAGCTTTCCTCCTTGCCCTCAGCAGCCATTAAAAGGTTTTACCCGAAGCAGGGGTCTGGAGAAAGGAAGGAAAAAGTTTCTAAGAAGAGGAGGACTCCTGGTGGGCTGGGGTCCAACACCAATTAGCTACTCAGCTGTCAGCACCCAGAGCCCTTGTTTTAACCAAGTAGTGGCAAAGATTGACATAAATGGCTCGACCCCATGATGGGTCCCAAAGCATTTTTAAAAGGTTCTTTTGAGTCTTGCTACCTTTTCATAATTTGGCATAAACAGTGCAAGAATACAGACATCATAAATCAAAAGCTGTTAGTGCACATGGCCCCTGAAATTTATGGGTATTAAGTAGAAAAAGCTTAGGAACATTTCACCAAATAATTTTCCAATCCCCTAAGACTCATTTAAATTTCCCTCCTCTCCCTCCCCTGTTGCTGATGTACGTTCTCTGGCTGCCAGCGATTTATCGATTATCACACAGGAGCACCTGTGCCCTAAGCCAGGGGAAGCCAGTTCTTTGCCATCAGACAGGCTGGAGGATTCTTGCAGGGCGGAGCTCAAGGCTTCGTCCAGCTACCAGCACCACATGGGCAAAGAGCCAGGAACCAAGAGAAAGATATGGCAGCTGCCCTCAGGTCAGAGATTTGGCCTTGGAGATGGCTGAATCAGAGATGAGAAGAGGCAGTGGCAGGGCTGGGATTCAAACCCTGGGCTGCTCGGACATCAATGCTGCATCACAGAGCCTTGAGTGCGAGGCAGCAGCTGTCCTCAGAGTTTGCCCTAAGTGAGGAGAAGACATAATTGTGTGTGCGTGCACGCACGTGCGCGCACGCACACACACAGAGTAGATAATCTCCGACCTAAATGAGCAGGGGATTGAGGTGCAGACCTGAATGGCCCTCTAAGAGAAAGAACAAGAACTGGAGGAAGACAGGGAGGCTTCCTGGAGGAGGTGGTCCTTGAAGGGCAGGAGACCCACTTCTGGTGCTAGTGGACCTGACTTTGTCTATCTGCATGGCCAGAGTAAGTTACTCCATGTGTCTCACCCATCAGAGGGGCTCAATAATTATTTGACAAGTTCACTGATTACAAACAAACGTAACATCACTAATTGGTTTCTACTTCTCCACTAGCAGTGAGACCCAGTAACCACCATCCAGGGCACAGCTGGGTGGGTCTGCTCCTTAATATTGACCTCTGGTGGGCCCGTTGCTCTACAGACATGAACACCTATATCACAGGTAGCTATGGGGAGCAAATGAGGTAAGATGGGTATAACACTTAGCATATTGCCTGGCCACGGGGAGTGTGCAATGAATTGAAGCTGATATGATACTGTGATTTAGCACATGGATTGTCAGCTGAGCCCCTGTTCACTGTCTATTAGGACAAAATCTCTTTTTGATTGTTTGTCCTTCTGAGTTGACAAGGGGCCCTCTAAGCTGAAAGCTGCCCGGGAGAAGTAGAGAAGGTGGTAGGCATAGGACTCTCTGTGGTATCACCTGGCCCCGTGATAAATCTTATTTTGTTCAATGAGGAAGGAAAAGAAAAGGAATGTCTCCTTAGACATTCTTCTGAGGCTGACAGAAATCTATAGATCAAGAACTCATAACCGTGGCCTTCTCCACGTGAACCCCTGGGTTCTCATTTTCTCTGATCCCCTGCCAATCCTGGTTCTCCTCGGAGATAACGTCTGTCCATTTCAATGCCATTGTTCTTATTATAATTAGGAATATCATATTTCAGAACCAGGCTGATTTCTCATCAGGTCTGATTGCGAATATTATAGCTACCATGTGCTCTTAGATCTGAGGGCCTATAAAAGAGCTCGCCACATATGTGAAACCTTACATCACTCATTCCCAGGCACTTAGAGGCCAGCTGTAAGAGGAATTCCCACAAAGCGCCATGGGTCCTCACTGTTGGACAGGGTAGGGAGTCTTGCCAAGAAAATGCCCTTGGAACCATCTGGAAGGATGACTTTGAGTGTGCTGGACAGAGAAGGGAGGTGGGAAGGGATTCCAGCAGGCTGAACAGTATGTGCAAGACAGTCTGTCTGTGGATTAGGGGGAGCCTGTCCTGGGTCTGGAATGGAGAGAGGCAAGATGAGAAAGGCAGGCTGAAGGTGTGAGTCTCACCATGATCCTCTAGAAACATAAAGAATTAGTCTTCCGTATGGAGGGGAAAGTGGACTTCCCCATGTAAATCCAGACATAGAACTAGGGCCGGGGAGAGAAGTTTCTGGGAGGCAAGGTTGAGCTCAAGATTAGGAAGAATTTGCAATCAGTCATGTCCAGCAGTGGAGCAGGCTTCGTCCTGCTTGCTTGCACGCCTCCCATGTGTGCCAGCAAGAGCCAGGGCATGTGAGGGCAGCAGGTACGGGGGTGTGGTTCGTCTGGCAAACAGAGAAGGCATTCGTGAATGGGATGAGGGGGAGAGATGAACTTGAACCCCACCCCACTCAGATGACCGGTACTGGTCTCACGCCTCAGGCCGGGATGAGAGCAGGGCCTCTTCCCAGGTAAGGGCCGCGTATCCAGCTCGGCTCTGGGCTGCCTCGGCGACCCCAGTTTTTTCACACTTTTTCCTTTCAAGGGCTGCAGAAAAATTGGGACAACTGGATAATATCCTCTGCTAGCAGGAGGCATTTGGAGGGCTAGCCAATTCTTAAAATTAAAGGTTGTATGTGTCTGTGTGTGTGCACACACATATACATAGGTATAAAATACTGCGTTTGGATTCCAATAGTAAGTCTACTTGGATGCTTAAACAACATATTGCAATTTGAATCTGGCCCCCATTTTCTCTGTCTCCTCTGGACTCCCCTCTGGGTGTCCTGCATCTGTAAGGCTGAAATGAAACTTGAGAAGCAAAGCCCTGGACCCCATCTTGCCTTCTCAGGGGACCTGATCTCAAGCAATGGTGGGCAGTCTGCCAGGACTTAACTTTGTAGCAGGCTGTTGAGGGTTATTTACTTATTTTAAATTATTTTTTCAAGATATACAAGTTGAACACACGCATGTTGATGTTTAAAATGAAAATTAGTAAATTGGTACAGAATTCACATAGCTGTGCTCTCCACAGCAGCCAGAGCGAGTCAGATTATTTCTCTGGCTTGGAAACATCTGGTGGTTCTGCATCTCAGAGAAAAAACCAACACTCATAAGTGGCCTACGGGGTACTACAGTCTCTGGTCCCTTATTCTCTCTCTCACCTCATCTCCCATCCCTCCCCTCAGACAGTCTACGCCCAATATCCTGGCCTCCATACTGTCTTGGAACACCCAAGTACATACCCACCACAGGGCTTGGAACTTGCTGTTTTCTCTGCTTGGAACCCTCTTCATTCACATATCCCCATGGCTCATTCTCCAAGTTCCCTGAGGTCTCTGCTCAAGTATCCCTTGATGAGAGAGGCCTTCCCAGGCCATCAATATAAAAAAGCACCCTCATTGCCATCAGGCTTTATCCCCCTTAGCCTAATTTATTCTTATAGCATTTATCATCACTTAGCTTATAACATATTTGTTTATTTGTTTGTTTATTGCCTGTCTCTCCCCATTAGAATATAAGTTCCATGAGAGCAGTGACTTTGTTGTTGTTCATACTATATCCTTAGTGCCCAGAACACTGGCATATAGTAGGTGCTCAATAAACAGTTGCTGACTAAATGAATGAATTAACAAAGATCATAGTAAAAAGTAAAAATGTCTCTCTTTACCCACTTATGTGCTCACTCTCATTCCACACTTCTCAGTCTTTAGCCTTGTAATAGCATATACTTCTGGAAACTGTCTTTGCATGTGCAAGAATACCTAGAGGCTTCTACTTCCAGTTAGGATGTAAAAAAATGTGAAATATTTTTGGACATGGGAAGCAACAAGAAAAACTTAGAAAAATAAAACCCATACTTTTCAATGGGACTAGCAAAAAATGATAGATACAAAGAAACCTTGATGAACTATATTCCAGAGAGAAATGAGCCCTTCCTAGGTGTAGCAGAGAACTCTAGCTTCCATACCTAGGGAGTGAGCAGGTATAGGTAGATGTAGGAATGGGGAGTTTCCTCAAGGAGATGCCCTCTGAGCCATCTGGAAGGATGACTTTGAGTGCACCATGCCAGGAAGGGAGGTGGGGAAACATCAAAAACCAAAATATACTTAATGATAAATTTAACAAAATGTGTGAATGGTATCTACACCAAAAACTACAAAAACATTTCTGAGAAAAACCAAAGAAGTCATAAATAAACGGAGAGGTATACTACGTGTAAGGATTGTAAGACTCCATACTGGTAAAATTTCAATTCTTCCCAAATTGATTTATAGTTTCAATGCAATCCCATTCAAAATGCCAGTAGGTTTTTTTTTTTTTTGTACTTATGTGGAAATTCAAATGTAAGTTATGAAATAATCTTGAAAAAGGAAATTGAAGTTGGAGCACTTAACATTACCTGATTTTTAAGACTTACTATAAAGTTATAGTAAGCAAAAGAGTTTGGCATTGGCATAAGGATAGACAGATATGTCAGTGACAAAGAATAAATAGCCCAAGAAATACACTCAAATTCATACGGTTAATTGATTTTTGACAAAGGCACCAAAGCAATTCAATGGAGAGAGAAAAGCCTTTTCAACAAATTGTGTTGGGGATGACTTGCTAACTATGTGTGGGAATGAATGAATCCTGAACATTATCCCACACCAAACACAATAGTTAATTTGAGATGAATCATAGACCTTAAACTGTAATAAGTAAAATCACAAAACTTCTAAATTAGAAGAAAACAGGAGAATATTTTCATGATCTTGGGGTGGGAAAACTTTCCTTGGAGAGGGCACAAAACCCACTAATCAATAAGATGTTGCTATACTGGACTTCACAGAAAAAAAAAAACCAACCCAAACTTCTGTTCATTAAAAGACACTATTCAGAGGGAGGCAAGCCGCAGACAGGGAGAGAAGTTTTGTAGTACAGATATTTGACAAAGGACTTGTATCCAAAATATATAAAGAACTCCTACAGCTCAATAATTTAAAAGGCAAACAACCCAATAAATATTTGGGCAAGAGACTTGAACAGGTACATTAAATAGAGGATACGTGAATGGCCAATACACACATAAAAAATGTGCTCAACGTCTCTACTCATCTAGGAAATACAAATTAAATTCTCACACTAGAATGGCTAAAATGAAACACTGACAGCACTGATATTGGTGAGGATATGGATAAGCTGGGCTCTTTCACACTGCTGGTGGAGTGAAGACGGTGCAACCATTGGAAAATTGTCGCGCAGTTCCTTGTAAAGTTCAACATAAACCTACCCCATGACCCAGAGATTCCACTCCTAGGTATTTACCTTAGAAAATGAAAACATATGTCCACAAAGGACTTGTACATGAATGTTTCCAGCAGATCTGTTCAAATACCTTGAAAACAGAAACAATCTAAATGTCTATCAACAGGTGAATAGATTAACAGGTTGTGGTATATTCATATAACAGGATACTATTCAGCACTAAAAAGAAATGAATTATTGATATGTGCCAAAATATGTTTATGAACTAAAGAAGCCAGATACAAAAGAATGCGTACTGTATAATTCCATTTAAATGAAACTCAAGAACAGACAAAACTAATCTATGGTGATAGAAATCAGAATAGTGGTTGGCTTTGGAAGAGTAAGGTTGACTGGAAAGAGACATAAAGGAATGTTCTGAGGTGAAGAAAATGCTCTAAATTTTGACTGGGATATGAATTACATTGGTGTATTCATTTGTCAAAACTCATTAAACTGTAAGACCTGTGCATTTCACTGTATGTAATTGTGTATCAACTAAAACAAATATTTTTATCTGGAAAATGTAAATTTAAGTGGAAAACTTTACTTGCACAAATTAGCTTGAAGGTAAAGAAAATTATGGTTAAATTACAAGAAGGGCTATCAGATTTTCTTCATCTTCCTAGGGGATGTAGGAAGAAAAATGCCTTAAATTATAGCAAAAGACTTCTATAGAAATTCATATTCTAGTTAACATACCACCACAGATGGTAAGATAAAGACAGTATTTCCCCCAAATGAAAGGTCGATGCATACTACTTGTACTGGCCTGGATAGTGTCCTCCCAAATTTCACATCCATCCAGAATCTTGGAATGTGATATCATTTGGAAATAGGATCTTTGTAGATGAAATTGGTTAAGATGATGTCTAACTGGATTAGGATGGGCTGTAAATCCAATGACTAGTGTCATTACAACAAGGCCATGTGGAGGTACAGAGACACACAGAGAGGGATGAAGGCCACGTGACCATGGAGAAAAAGACTGAAGTGATGTACTTGCTGGCCAAGGAATGCTAAATATTGCTGGTGACCACCAGAAGCCGGGAGAGAGCCATGGAACAGACTCTCAGATTCTCCCTCAGGACCCTAAGAAGGGACTAAACCATGCTTGGCACCTTGATTTCAGATTTCTGGCCTCCTGAACTGTGAGAGGGTAAATTTCTGTTGTTCTAAGCCACCAAGATTGTGGTAATTAATTATGACAGCACTAGGAAACTAATTCACTACTCAACTAGGTTATCAAAGAACAAAGTTTAAGTATTGGAACATTTGTTTGGTACACTCAAGTAGATTTTAATCAATAAAGTAAACAAAATGTGCTCTGAAAAGTGTATATACACCTTTTCTTGTATAAAACAAATGAGATAAGTGTACGTGCTAACATACTGTTTGGCTACTTCTTATTGTTGTTTTCTAACGGAACAGTAAATCCTGGAGACATTTCCCTGTTGGTACACAGAGAGATGCCTGAATGTGCCCCTCTGGGCTGTTCTGGGGCCAGGGAATTAGTCTTTCTAAAGACTGCACCATGTTCCAGGATATGGATTTCCCATGATTTATTTTGCCAGCCCAGCTCAGTTAGATGACGGTTTATTAAATGCCTCATCCTGAGTGCTTCTATTTAAATCTGTTCAATTCAATCCAGCGTAGTGCAAACCACCTCAGTAAGCATCTATGGAGAGCACCTTCCTTGTGCCAGCAACTCTGCTGTGATCACATCTTTGGTTTCATCTTAATTGACTACCTCTGCCCCTCAGGTCTCATAGCAAACAAAGATTCTTCTTGAAAGTCTATTATGAAATATAATATGAGACTGATAATAAGACCAGAGTAAAAGAGTCTGATGTTTGGAATGGGTACAATATTTTTCTTTTCCTATACTGACCTTGTTTTAATTGGCTCTAATGTCCTTACTTAACTGGGCTTCTTAGAATTTGGGATTTGCCCCAGATAGAGAGGTGCAACTCAGCCTATAAAGAAGTGACAGAAGCGATGAAAGCAGAAAGAATGTGAGTCCACCTGAGTCACAGTGAGACAGATGCCCGCCCAGAAGCAGTGAGGAAGAAGCCAATGTCCTGTCCTGTTCAGCTTGTGTTAAGTATTTTTTTGTCTGGTATGATTCCCAGTTATTGATTCTGTGTTTCACGTGCATGTAGGGGCTTCCTGCCCCATAGAATAAATACCCACTGGCAGCAATACATAGTATCTCACTCAGTTCTTCTTGCTGCTGATGTAAGGAAGCATATTAATTACTGCTTTCCCACTTTTGAGTTAGACTGAGTCTTAGATTATGAGAATTCTGAGTAATCAATGTTTCCGTTAATAATTTAATTTAAATTCTTGACACAGTGTGGGAGTGGAGATGGGGATCATTGGGGGTCATTTTGGAGGCTGCCTATTATATTCTGGTTCTGACTCATTGTGCCACATGGAAAAATCAATCTCTTCTCCAAGCTAAGGGTCCTCAGTTATTTCACCTGTTCCACAGAGGAAAGTTTCCATATGCCATTTTCCCCTCCTTTTGGATATAATATCTCCTTTAATTTTTGCCCCCAGAAACAAATGTAAAACTCTAGATGTTCTGCAGACAATGAGGTTGTTTCCTTTGATCTGGACACTATACATAATCTATAGTCTTGTGAGCTTTTTAATAAAATAGCCCACACCATAGTCTAAAAGAGACTTGTCGTTAACTAAAATTCCTAGATCTTTTTCACACAGGAAGCCTTCCTGTCAAGTCTCTCCTGTACATCTGTGAAGGAGGATTTTAAGTATTTTGTCTTTTAAAATTTCTATTTGATTGATTTGGTTTACCGGGTTAAAATTTTTTTTAATCTTAATTCTGTAACCTGTAGCATTAGCTGTCCCTCCCAGACTTGTGTTATACACTTATATTTGATAGGCCTGCTTTCCAAATCTTCATCCACGTCATCAGGGAGAATATAACTTACACTAGAGACCTGTGGCATGCCACTAGGGACAGCCTGCAGATCGGTGTTGTCATTAGTTATGCAACTTAGAACCTAGGTGGCGTCTCATTAGTTACAATTCTACCCAGAAGTATTATCCTTCTACTCACATGTACTATGTTGATCCATGAAATAATCTTGGGAAATTTTGCCAAATACTTTGTGGTAATAAAGACAGCCCGTGGTTATAGCATTCCTGATTTCCAACCTAATCCCTACTTCCCCACCCACCCCCTCGCCCCACCAGTAAATCTAGTTAGGTTAACCCTTAAACTTTAAGGGAATGTGCTCTTAGCGAGCCAATGTGCCAATATTAGTGATGACCACATTCTTTTATAAGAGTTTACCAATTTGTTTAAATATCAGTTCTGTAATGGCTTATTCACATCCAGAATTCAACCTGTTTCGAAAATTGGGATAAAATATGCCCCTCTGCTCTTCTAGTACTTCTGCACTTTCCATGATTTCTCAGAAATTTCCAGCAGCAGCTCTGAGACCCTATGTGTAAACTCCTGCTGCCCTGGAGGAAGGGTTTGTCTGAGTCTGGAGAGACTGAGCTCACTGAAGTGATGAACAGTTACCAATTTTTCTGTCCCGTCCCAGGGCAGCCGACCTCTTTCTCACCCTGTGTTCTGCTGCCTCCACTTTGAGATCCTTCCCCTTCCCATACTAAACAGGAACAAATAGTCCCCGAGCCTTTTGGCAGCTCACTGTCACCTGCGAACTCTCCAGTCTATTTTAAGCAGTAGGCTAATTCCATCCTTGTTCTTCTTGCTTTGAAAAATAAAAGCTAACCCAATGGCACATCCCTGTATTCTTTAGTGCTTTTTGTCACTCTCAGCTCCTTCTGTGCTTTGACCTCTGCTGAGACTTTTCTGCCTGCCTCTTGCAGTAAGTTTGCAAGGTTCGTCCCAGACCAGGCAAGCCTGCCACTGCAGAAACTTTTCTGCTTGCGTGCTTGTCCTGATGCCCCTTTGTATCTCCAGGGCCTGGCACACGTGCCTTGCACCTAGTAAGTGGTAAGTGTTCAATAAATATTCATATAGGTATAGATTTTCAAAAGGTAAATGTTGAAAGCTAATTAAGAATTGATTTAACTGCTGTTGCATAGCCTCAGGAGACCTCTGAGAAAGGGAGAAGATGTAGAAAATTATCCAGGAAGCCCCTGTTTGCTGACTGCTAACCCATTGGAGAGAGACCAGGACGAGAGAGTCATTATTTTTTCCTTTTTTGACCTTTTCTTTCACAACCAAGCAGTAGAAATGCACAACTGTGTTGTTCTATGCTCCCCTCCCTCCCTTTCTTTTTATGAGTCAATCAAATCATATTTGTTGAGGATTCACTGCATGCAGGGCCCCAGCAGGTCATATAAGGTTTACCCAGCCCAGGTACAGCAGTAATAACATCCTTGACTTCTCTCAGGTTGTGTGCAAGGCTTCCAGACTTTTCGGTCAGACATTTTAAAATACATCTCCCACTCCACCTCCAGCCAGAAACAAAAGCCCTGGGAGATGACACCCCTTGGGTCTCAGTGACTAACATCTTGTTAACCAGGTGCTGGTGGTGAGAGGCTGTGCCTGGCACAAGGCACAGAGCCTCTCTGAGCCATCATCTGTGTAGATTTGATAGACTCTTCATCTGTGTCATGGGGGTACATAATAATACTTGTTTTAAAGACTTGTAGTGAGAATTTAACAAAATAATGTATACACAGTTACACGCTTCTGTCGTCCATTTACTTATTCATCCACAGTTTGTTACCTTGTTGGTCCTGTGAGCTGGGCCCTATGTGTAACCGTGTCTACCAGGGACAGCGCCTACAGCATCAGGGGCACAGGTGTGAGGGGGCTGCTGACAAGGGCTGGAGGGACTGGGAATCCCGTGCTCCACGGGTGGGGTGTCCCAAGGGAAGAAGGAGTTGCTCAGGGAAGACCCGAGCATGAACTTGGCTGTTGTGCCATGGGCTGGCATGCTTGGTCTGCAGAGGCTTTGATTTGTGGTTACCAGCCACCCCTCCTTATCTGGACTGAGTGTGTGCTGTGACTGCTCTTCCTTGTTGGGTGACCTGCGAGTGTCACCAGGCTAAGAGCCATCCTGGGAGACGGAGACTGAGAATTTGGCTGTGCCCTGCACACCACAACATGCCATTGGGGCCCCCCTGGGAGGAGGGGTGTGTGTGTGTGTGTGTGTGTGTGTGTGTGTGTGTGTGTGTGGTCAGGATGGGCTGGGACTTGAGGAGATGTGATGACCTGTAGGTGCTCTGCTTTCCTTCTGTCCTCCTGAGAGTCTCTGGGGAAGGGATCACTCTGGGTTCATCTTCATGTCCCCAGTGGGCTCTGCACAGGGCCTGCACACAGTATTGTGCCCAGAAAATATTTGTTGAATCACTGAAGGGATGACCAAGGGGATAAGAGTCCATTTCTGACCAGTGCTTCCCTTTTGAGGGCCAAGAAGTTGCTTTTTTTTCGCTAGTCTTGTAGTACCGTGAACTCTGGGGCCCCAGGCTGTTTAAGGGTGGCCACTGGGGGACACCGGTCCAAGAAGTAGTGACCAGCCCACCGTGTCCCTGGTGGGATGATGCTGCAACTGCACTTAACGGGACAACTGGGAAGCCTTTGTGACCCTTGGTGATCAGAAGCAAATGAGGACTACACTTTGTTTTCCTCTTTTACGTTAGGAAAACAAATACGGAAACAAAGAAACAAAAAATACCACAGGGAAAAGTTTCCCAGTACTCTTTGTTCCAGCCCCTCCTTCCCTTCACCCATTCTATTCCCAGACCTGGTGATAGTTTCCATTCCTATTTAAAGACCCTGGGATTCTTCTTTGTGAAATAAGGGGAAGAGTGAACCAGTGTGCAGTGACTGCACGTACAGATAGATGATGGATGGTGACAGTGCGAGGCATCAAGGACCCCTCCAGACTCACAGCCTTCTAGAGAGCTCTGAGTCCCCCAGGTGCCAGGGTGTCCATAGCAGCTTCACGCCCATGAGGAGGGTATAATCTAGCCGGGAGGCAGGACTAGTGTGATGCTCTGCAGGTGGAGATGAGGAACTTGGCTTTCTCAGGATGCATTTGAGTGTATTTCTTTAATAATAATAAGATTAGGATGGGCTCTTGTGGTCATTTTCTTATCGGATTCTCAAGGCAGCCTGGTGATGTGACCCTGGCAAGTACTGGTGTCTCTGTTTGACAGGTCAGGACATTGACGCCCAAGCGTCACACTGCTTTTCTTGTTACTTCCCATGCAAGAGGGAAAAGATATGGGAACATATGTACATGTATAACTGATTCACTTTGTTATAAAGCAGAAACTAACACACCATTGTAAAGCAATTATACTCTAATAAAGATGTAAAACAAAAAAACAAAAACGGCTCTCCTGATCCTTGCTCCCTGGACCCTGACCACCAGCTCCTCCTGCTGGCCCCTCGATCAAAGAAACAACAGCCCTTGTATACTGGGGAAGCAAAGCTTTCCACCCCCAAATACAGAGGACCAAAATCAGTTTCAAGATAAACATGCATGTGCTGTTGCCTTTCACCTCTAACGTACATCTCTCCTTGACTTGCAAAGAGGTGAGGGCATTGGTTCCTGGGTTATTTTCATATTTGTTTTCTGTTGACTGCTGTATCCTGCCTATGTGGAGCCAATGTGTATATCTTTCTTAGACAGTCCAAGGTGTGTATCTTTCTTAGACAGTGAGTTCTTCCAGGGCAAACATTGAGTTGCTAAGTCTCATTGCAGACCACTAACAGAGTGTCTTGGATGCTTCAATGTTTTGCAAAGAGTATCATAATGCAGATAGCATAGTTTCACATTTCTGTGCCTGAAAAGTTTTGTGAAAATGTTTGTGTTGAAAAGGATGCTGTCTAAAACATCCCTATGTGAAATCCTTGAGGAATTCACAACCCCCAGGACTGCTGAATGGATTCCCATTCCGTGAGGCATTGATTGAGAGAGTTGTGATTTGTCTTATTGTTAAAGCTTTAAGAATTCTTCTTAGCAAAGTATTTTAAAGGAATCTAGGTCTACAGTTCGGTTATATGACAAAACATCGTCTTGAAAAGAAAGTTTGCTTTGTTGATAAAGACTGAACTAGAAACAGCCAAAACACCAAACCACCAGTGCTTTCTCAAAACTAAATGTAAAGTATAAATAGAGAACAAAACAGGAAATTGTGGTTTTCAAAAAAAGCAATAGTTGTAGTTGCCCTAAAAAGTGCCTTTCCCTACACTGTGGACTGAGTTCAGAGACCAAGTGACAGAAGGTCACTGGCTCCACCTCCCAGCAGAGACAGTGTCTTCCAGCACACGCTGCCTTACTGTTGCCTGCAGCTGCTCTCTAATAATCTTTCAGAAATCTTTGGATCAGTCTGTATGTCACAGGCACTGGCCAAATAACTGTGCTCCCGAATCTGTCCAGTCACCACATGCACAGTGAGTTGATCGGGTTACCTGATACCCCCTAAGCTTTCCCTTAGTGTCAGTGCCACCTCTTTACATCCTATAGAGATGTGGAGATGTGTCTTGAAGGGTTGGGCTTCCCTCCTGTCCCCCTGACCAGCTCCATTGCCAGCTCCTGTCATGCCACCCAGGGCTGACCCTGGGAGGCAGCAGTAGGGATTTGTGCAGAGGACCCTGGGGTGGAATCTGAGTTCTGCCCACTAATGGGTGATCTCATGCAACCTCTCTGGGCCATAGCTCTGCATCTGTAAATCCAAGGACAGTACTACTTATCTTAGAGAATCATGAAAGTGAATAGAGATGAAGTAGGTGAAGGCCCATCCTGGGATCATGTCAGGCACTGTGTCTTGCTGGGGTGGCCTTGTTGTAGGAAAGTGGCTATTGTGGGGTAGAGCTCTGAGCTTGCTGGTGGCAAGTGCCCTGGGCTGGATCCTGCTGCCTCAGTGCTGGGGAGGGGAGGGAGTTCTGGAAGAGGGGCTGGGTTGTGATCCTTCACTCACTGTTTATTCAGTAAATATTTGTTAAGTCCCTGAGTTGTACTAGATGCTAAATTAGATGGGATATGTTGATCAAGATACAGTGCCTCCTTCAAGGAGTTCAGATATATTAGGAGATACAGACAAGGATACAAATAAATGGAATGACATGTTTGTGGTGTTGTGATAGAAACTGTCAGTCACAGACACTGGGGGGATGTAGAACAGAAACATCCTATCCAGACAGAGCTGTGCGGGAGGAGTCTCTAGAAAGCCACCTTCTTGAGGAAATGATTCCTTTCTATCTAGCCAAGGCGAAAGGCCTCACATTTCAGGGAGAAGCTGATGGCTCTTGGAGAAAGGATAGATTTCTCTCTTGAAAAGCTGGGCAAAGATCAAGTAACGGCACTTCTCTGACTCCGACCTTAGAGGAAGCTGTGAGTGAGGGCACCACCTTAGAGGCTTCTGAAGAGACTTGTGATTCAACTCACTCACCTTGAGTTCTCCTTCTACCCTTCAGTCAGACTGGAAGCGGATTAGTTTCACCACTGTGTTCAAGCCCATGAAAGCCGCCTGAAATGAGCTAGGAGTAGGTAATAGGGCAAAATTCCAGGGCTGCATCAGGGGACCCCCTTCAGTTTGGATGTCCTCTCGGTTCAGTAACAAAGGGGAGGGTGGGCCCCTCGGGGAGTGCCAGGCTGCAAGGACCTGCGGAGGATGAGGTGGAGAGAGGTTAGCAGGCCCCATGCTTTGACTTCCCCTTGGTTGTTCTGCAGCCCCAAGAATCTCAGCCCCACGGACCTCTTCTCTCTGAGCATCCTGGACCCTTTGGTCCTCATCCTAAGGGTACAAGTTGCCTCAGAACCGTCCTCCTGCCATATCGTGTACAAATATCTCTTCTCCCCTCCTCGGTGCTTAGCTTCTTGAAGGCTGGAGGGGAGTATGGGGACCGGCTCAGCCATGGCACCCTGGGGACTTGGCACGTCTCCATGTAGGCCACCAGGCAAGGCTCAACCAAGCTGATGTGAGTCTTGGCAGAGCCCCTGTGATGCTCCCAGACCACAAGTGTGTAGGAGGCCTGTGAGGAGCTGCTAGCAGGCCGCTTGCCACTCACCTCCCTATCTGCCCAGGGGCCGTCATGGGACAGTCTCCCATTGCCTCCTGGGCGAGGCCTTCGCCTGGCTCTCCCTGGGGGTACAGCTGCAGCCTCTAAATCTGCTTCCTGCAGCGTGAGGGCTCCTCAGCAACAGGGTGCAGTCATCTGGCCCTTTTTATTTCTGTGTTGTCCTATGGGACAAGGGACACGGGGGCGCTGGTGCTCTTCTCGCTGGTGCTTCAATGCAAAGTGAGAAACTGTCTGGATTGAACAAGGGCTTGTTGTCTTCTTACTGGAGGTATCTGTCAGCTTTGTTCTTCAGGGAGTTTAGAGATCAAAACCTGCACAGATTAGAGCGTGGGGGCCGGGAGAGTTTGAGTGGTCTTTATCTCTCTACCTGTTAGGAGCAGAGCCGGGACTAGAGGCTAGCGCCCTAAATCTGGGATCATTTCCACTAGCACCTAATACTATGCCTTATGGCCTATGAATGCCCGTTGAAACAATTGCTGGTCCAGTCAGTCAGGTCATTGGGGTTATTAGTTGTCCTGGTCAGTACAAATGCACACAACCATGGCTCCCAATGAGCGTAGCACCCACATATTGGCTTGCGATTTGTGGTGCTTGCAGGGTCCAGGGCACCTGGCCCATCCTACCCCGTACATGCTAGTGCAGATGGCCCTGGCTCATCAATGGCTGCAGATGGTAGAGCCACTCATTCATTCTTCTCTGGAGTAAGAGATTGTGGATGAGCTCATTTATTTGTTTGTTATTTTTATTTTTGAATAGACACAAAATACAAAAGGTAGAAAACAGTATGCAGAGAAAAATCCCCATCCTCCCACCGCCAACCTCCAAGAGATGACTGCTACCATTTTTAAACCCTTCCTGAGGCATTTTATGCATATATAAGTGTATATACGTGTGAGTGTATATATTTGTATGTGTATCTTCCTCACCTACCATATGATAGCATGCTATCCATGCTACTATGTAAACTTAAACATTTATCTTGAAAGTCATCTGCTCTTATTTTTCTTAGCCACGATTCTGCTGACCACAGCAATGGCAGAAAGCATTCTATCTCCTCCCTCCTCCAGGTTCCTGCTCACAACCCATGGGTTTGCATGTATGCAGAGCTCCAGGTGTGGCCACAGAGAGACAGACTCCATTCTTGGAGGTAGCAGGAAAGATGGGAAATTCCCAAAGGAGGCTTTCTTACAAAGTTCTGCCCGGTCATGAACTGACCTGCCTTTCCATGTCAGTCTGTCGGGGTCTAACTAGGAAACCTCTTTAGTATTTAAGGCGCTGGGCATGTAATGCAGGGAAATGGTGGCACAGTGATGGAAGAGCCAACACAGGAGGCTGGATCATTAGCCACGGTCCCTGGAGGTGAGCCACTGTAGGCTAGAGAGGCAGAGGGACGAGGTGGTGTGGCAGGAGGCAGGGCCAGGCCACCCAGCAGGGCGTGGGACCATGTGGGCCTGCCCAGTGGGAGCTAGAGCCTCAGAGGAGAGGCAGCTCCTGGCGGAGACCCAGCAAAGCAGAGGCAGTGGGTGACAGAGCCTGGGCTTCACCCACGCCTACAGCCACCTTCAAACTCAGACCTGCACTTCCCATTGAGCAAACTCAGCCAGCAGCCAGCTGTCATGGAAAGCTTGGAAAACAGCTTTGGGGACCAGGCCCCTGGTGTAGAGAACTGCTGTGCAGTATAAGGGGCGGAGCAGAGGGAGGCCGGCCAGGACTGGCCCATGGAATCTCCCAAGGGCTGTCTTCTCTAAGGACATCACCTGAGGGGGGAGGCCTGTCAGTGTGGGGGACTGGATTTTTAAAAAAGGGGTGAACATTTGAAACAAGGAGGTGGCAACCAGTCCCTCTGGGGTCTGGCCTCTGCTTTCCCTTGTCCTCTGAAGTTTACCTTCTGAGGAGCAGCTCTAGGCCAGATGGCAGTGCTGGAGTTAGAAGCAGCTTTCTCTTCTTCCTGTGCCAGCTGAGGGTACTGGCAGGACCCAGAAAATAGCTGATTGAGGGTACCGCCAAGCAGCTGCCCAGGCAGTAAATAATTCATACCTCTGTGGTGTGCCTGTCTCTCATGCTTTCAAATGTTCTAACGTTTTTCCAAACCCTGCAGATTGGAATGGGTGTTTCCCCACTTCGAGACTCTTCCTTCATGTATCTTTTCTCCTTCCCCTTAAATACATGAATTTTTGCTCTCTATCACCCTGGCTGCTGCACCCTTACTCGATGCAGGGAAGGTTGCAGAATCAGTGAGGGAGGGGCTTTTATGAGTTCAGCCAGGGGTGGAATGGATGTGAGAGGCTTTAGAATCTACCCTCTCAGCCGATGGCCAGTTACAAGGAGGCGGGAAGCCTTTGCGCCTACCCAGCAGCAGAGCTGGGAGCTCTGTGCAGAAGGAGGCGCCTGCACCTTGAAGTCTCCACACACTTACTATGCACATCTAGAAGCTTCATCTCTGGGGACTGAGGGGGTAAGTCTGCACATTAGAACCCCTCTAAAGACACTGAACAGATTCATCGCCTTCAACGTTCTCTTGAACCCACTTTCTACCTGGTTATTATGTGGCACAACTGGGGCTAACTAGTCCTTTTCATTCCTGGGTCAGTTGCTATTTTTCCAGAATAAGCTAGCCTATTTATAATTTCTGTGTACTCACCCATGTGTATTTAGACGTGGAAAGACAAGGGCATATCAGTATGCAATCAGTGGATAAATAAATTATATTTTATTCTATTCTCCCTTCTGTTGTATTAAAACAATTACAAATAAGAGTTTGGGGCACCTTAGCTTAGTCTTCTGAGTATCATAAAGAACTCATAGCCTTTCACAAACAATTATTTCAATTCACTATATTACCATTGTTATTATTATGGTTGATTCATAAATTGTTACAACTTGCTTCTTTGTCCTCTTAGCACCACCCGTGATATTCTTAAAGTCATCCTTGTCTGGTAATAATAAGATGTTCCAAGCTAATTCTGGCCTTTCTCTGTCCCCGAGATACAGAATCAGCTACCTCTAAGGAGTCTTGGTTTTTATTTCCAGTGGAAAATAGTAGCAGAGAGAAGAAAGTGAGTGCCAGGAGTGAGTACACATGAGTGTTGGTTTTGGCTTCTGTTGGCCCTATTTTTGTGACAGAATTGGGGTAAAATATATATTAAGGGAATTCTTTTTCTCCATTCAACAGATTATATTGCTGTCCCTCTTCTTATGGTATGAAGCTTTCATTGACCAGCAAAGTGTTCTATTATGTTCATATATTTCTAGCCAAAATTAAAACATGAATGCACAGCTCTGACACCAGCTGTGGGCCGGGAGCCTCGGTGAGATGGCGGACTCCAAGGCGAATGGTATTGCCACAGGTGCCAGGTACACTCTGTGGGGGCAACGTTGCACCAGGTGCTGTGAAGAGCATAGTGACAAATGAAAGAAACATGGCCCTGGGCCTCCAGGGGTGGACAGAAATCACTTACGTGCTTGCAATGAGAACTGTATAAACCATCATTTAATCAGTGCCTGCTGAAACTGGCGGCACAGGCAATAGGTGGTGAAGGAGTTGAGAGAAGGGAGAGATCAGCGTGTGGAGAAGGGAAGGTCCCTGAAGCAGGTGGGCTTAGGTCACCTTGGAGAGTGGTTGAATTTTAGATAGATGCCAAGGCACATCCTAATTGCTTGAAACTACCTCACATACAGAACTAAGCAGCGTGGGGAGCCGTGGGTATTAGGGTACGTACGAGGCTGCTGGCAAAAGAATGATGCTAGAGGGCTTTCCTGGTGGCGCAGTGGTTGAGAGTCCGTCTGCTGATGCAGGGGACACAGGTTCGTGCCCCGGTCCGGGAAGATCCCACATGCCGCGGAGCAGCTGGGCCCGTGAGCCATGGCCGCTGAGCCTGCGCATCCGGAGCCTGTGCTCCGCAACGGGAGAGGCCACAACAGTGAGAGGTTTGCGTACCGAAGGAAAAAAAAAAAAAAAGAATGATGCTAGAGACTCTGGCTTATGGTGAATGTAACATGGTGCCCCCAGAACGAGAGAAAATAAGATTCCGGTTGTACTTTTGTTTTTTTAATTAATTTTTATTGGATACAGTTGCTTTACAATGTTGTGTCAGTTTCTGCTGTACAACAAAGTGAATCAGTTATATGTATACATATATCCCCTCGTTTTTAGATTTCCTTCCCGTTTAGGTGACCACAAGAGCTTTGATTAGAGTTTCCTGTGCTGTACCATAGATTCTCATTAGTTATCTATTTTATATATAGTAGTGTATATTTGTCCATCCCAATCTCCCAATTCATCCCACCCTCCCCTTCCCCCCATGTGTCCACACGTCCATCCTCTACGTCTGCCTTTCTATTCCTGCCCTGAAAATAGGTTTATCTGTACCATTTTTCTAGGTTCCACATATAAGCAATATTATACGATATTTTTTTTTCTCTTTCTGACTTACTTCACTCTGTATGACAGTCCCTATGTCTATCCACGTCTCTGCAAATGGCACTATTTTGTTCTTTTTTATGGCTGAGTAATATTTTATTCTATATATGTACCACATCTTCTTTATCCATTCCTCTGTTGATGGACATTTAGGTTGCTTCCATGTCCTGGCTATTGTAAATAGTGCTGCAATGAATATTGTGGTCATGTATCTTTTTGAATTATAGTTTTCTCCAGATATATGCCCAGTAGTGGGATTGCTGGGTCATATGGTAATTCTATTTTTAGTTTTTTGAGGAACTTCCATACTGTTGTCCATAGTGACTGTACCAATTTACATTCCCACCAACAGTGTAGGAGGGTTCCCTTTTCTCCACATCCTCTCTAACATTTATTGTTTGTAGATTTTTTGATGATGGCCATTCTGGCTAGTGTGAGGTGATACCTCGTTGTAGTTTTGATTTGCATTTCTCTAACAATTAGTGATGTTGAGCATTTTCATGTGTTTGTTGGTCATCTCTATGTCTTCTTTGGAGAAATGTCTATTTAGGCCTTCCACCTGTTTTTTCATTGGGTTGTTTGTTTCTTTTGATATTGAGCTGCATGAGCTGTTTGTATATTTTGGAGATTAATCCCTTCATTTGCAAATATTTTCTTCTATTCTGAGGGTTTTCTTCTGGTTGTACTTTTAAAATGACAGTGAGAGAGAGCATGACTGACACCAAGGTCAGAAACACATCCCATGCAGTTAATAGAAGGAAATAATCCGGAGTCCATTAGGAGGCTAGAGAGCCTTGTACGTACCTCGTGTCAATGCTTTTAGAAACAACGGGAAGCCATTGGTCCTGCTTCCGGTCTGGCTGGCCCATCCCTTCTCCATGCACTGCCAAACATCCCTGAACGTACCTGCTCTATCGCCGGCTCTGTGCGTTTAGCTTGCTCTGCCTGGAAAATCCTAGCTCTGATGTCACCTTTTTGTGCTTCTCCTGCCTCCACTCTTTCCAACCCTGTTAAAAGAAATGATTTCTTTTCTTCTTGATGTTCTCATAGCATTTCATAGGAAACCTTTGTTATACCATCTACCTCACATATTATTATTGCCTCCTTACTTGTCTGCTTCTCCATAGTGCATATCTTAGGGAGATGTATTTTATTTATTCTTGTCTGTAATCCAAGTGCCTATGCACAATACTTGACACTCACTTCATATTCAACAGATATTTCTTGGATGTATTAATAAATGAAACAGTGAATGAATGAATGGATACATGAACACATGCCTCAGGATTGAATTAGGTGACTCAGTGGCCCCATGGGACTGGTGTATGCTTTGAATTTGGTAATTCCTTGTTCTTTACCTTGATGAAGTACCATTAGCCAGGATCTTGATTTATGTGTATTAGATCTGCAAGGCAAGCAGGTAAACTGTCATCACCAAATTCATAGACCAGATCTTAGTTTCTCTTGGTTTCAGCTATAATATTTCTAGCCAAGCCTTTTTTTGATAAGAAGAGGGAGACTTTGAAAACCAGCAGCAAATCACTTGATTTAATACGTTGTCAGGATTTGACAATCACTTAAAGGTTATAACTTGGAGATTTAGAGACTTGAATGTTAGGTTGTTCTAAGGACAGAATCTTTTAATGTTTACTAAAGCTCTTTGCTCTAAGATGGCTTCCAATTCTGAAGTGAGCTGAGGCAGTCTGTATTTACTCAAGTCCACAATTGAAAGCAGAGAAATTCAGAGGTATCATATATACCTCGGGATTTTGACAGTTCTCAAATGATTTATATAGTTGGTTGTATCAAACTATGTGCCCATGGCTAGGATGTCCTTGGACAGCACTTGAGGTCTTTTGAAGGTCTTTGGAGATGAGTGGAAATCTTTGGGGGAAGGGCAGTAACCCAGCTGCCAACTGGGTGGAAGTGCCTGCAGGGAGGTGGTATCAAGGCCAGTAAACGCAGTGACCTGATTCTCTCAGGAGCCCAGCAAAGCACCCCTGTCCACCATCTGTTTATGGACATTCTTAGCTCTGAAACAACTTTCTCTGTATTATTAGTTATAAAGTCTTTTGCCTTTTTGTTACAATTTATTTGAGATGTTAAAGCAGTGGCCAGTGAAGTTCTGTGGCTTAGGAGCCAAAACCATTAGAAAACAAGAAAATGAAAGGCCATCTAAAGAAGCACAAATTTCCAATAGAAACTTCCAGAGAGTGAGAATTATTCACTCATTGTTTATTTTCCCTTTATACTATTTTTCTGCCTATGGTTTAAAAATTCAAATAATGCAAAATGGTACAAAGAAGAAAGCAAAATCATCTTTCCATATTTTTCTGCCCAGAGCAACTACCATCAGCCTTTCTGATGATTATCTTTCTCAGACTTCTTTCTATGCCTAAACACATGCAGATTTATCCCTATCTGTATATGTAAAAGAGATATGAATAGAATCATACTATAAATGCTATTTTGCAATCTTTATAAATGCATGTATATAGGTATGTATGTATATACACACAAATTACAGAGTATTCCATTTTATGAATGTGAAATAATTTACTAAACGAAGGCTGCTTTGAGAGGGGCATTTTGATTGCTTTCAGTGTTTTACTATCATAAACAATGTTTGAAGAATATCCTTGGCCATCTATCTTTGTGTTCTTCCCAGATTATCTTCTTAGGATAAATCCTTAGGAGTGATATAGCTAGATTAGGAAGTGTGTGCACGTATAAAGCTTGTAAGTGATTTTCAGATTGTCCTCCAGAAAATTTAACCAATTTCTACTTCTACCAACAGTAAATGGGAATTTCCTCTACCCCCTTGCCAACATGGAGTATTATCAGGGTTATTCACATTTATCAATCTGATAAGTGTCAAATGATATCTCAATTTACTTTTTGGAAGGTTACCAGTGAAGTTTAGAATCTTTTCTTGTAATAATTGATCATTTATTTCTCTCCTCTCTCTTTCCTCCCTCCCTCCCTTCCTTCCTTCCTTTTCTTTCTTCTTTTTTTTTTCTTGCCTTCTCTAACACACCCCCTGCCTTTTGTGAGTTGTCTGTGTCCTTTGCCCATTTTTCTATTGGAGTGTTAATTTTTATTTTAATAATTTGAAGGAGTTCTTTGTATTAACCTTCTGTTGGTTCCATATGTAGCAAATAGTTTCCTCAGATTTTCATTTATTTTCAACCTTATTCATGATTGTACTTTTGCTGTATGAAAGCATTTGTGGTCATGTCCGTCAGTCTTTCCATGTCCACTTCCTGAGTTTTCCATCATACTTAGAAAGTCCATCCCCATCCCAAGAGTATAAAAATGTTGACTTATATTGTCTCCAGCACTTCTTAATGTTTCTTTTATTTTTGTATATTTTAGTCTTAGATATCTCTAGGATTTATTTTGCTGACGTATAGTTAAAACTTTATTGATTTCTAAGTGCCAGTTGTCCACAAATTATTTATTGAGCTGTCTGCATTGATATGAAATGATCCTAAATTTCAAACAAATGGAAACTTAATATACGTTTAATTTCTGGACTAACTTTTCCATTAATCTGATCGCTTATTTCTGTACCATAATACTGCCATTGTTATAGTTTTATAACACATTTTAAGAACCAGAAGGGCAAGTCTGTCCTGCTGGCCTTTGTTTTGTCTTTCTTTTCTTAAAATCAGTTTAGATTTTTAATGAGATTACACTTAATTTATAGAATAATTTAGGTAAAAATTATATTCTAAAAATATCCATCTGTCCAATGATAGATTAATCTTTTAATTTAATAGGTAAAAATTATATTTTTTAGGTAAATATAATTTAGGTAAAAATTATATTCTTAAAATATCCATCTGTCCAATGATAGATTAATCTTTTAATTTATTCATCTTATTTTTAAGGCATAAGTAGAATTTCAAAAACTATTATTTTCTTCATGTGACTCCTTCTACTTCTTATTAAGTCTATATAAAGAACAGAGAAGGGTCTGAAATTTTATCCTCTGCAAGCAGACAGGTTAGCCTACCCCGGTGTTATGGATGCTGGCAGAAGAAAAGTGACTGCTAGATCAGAGGCACAGCAGGTGGTATAATTTTCATGTTCCCATCTGCTTCTCTTCTCCAAGTTCCATTGTGGATGCTTTACATGCAGTAGTCACAGCTGAGGAACTCTAAGCTTAGGGAACCCTAATGAGAACTCAGGGTAAGTTTCCTTGAGCTAATTGATGAAGAAGGAGGGGACTAAGCCAGAGCAGGAGGAAAGAGCATTGTAGGCAAAGGCCCTGTGATGGGAGAAAGTGTGGCAACTTTCCAGATAAATATTAACTTTCCAGATAAATATAACTTTCCAGATAAATATCTGGAAAAATGGCCACCATAGTGATTCCATTATCTTCTGGCTAATGGAGCTGAAGACAGTTAGCCTGTTTATTTTTCCTATTGTAAATGATCTGTTTGTTCTGCCTAAATGCTTATAGATTTTTCCCTTTGCTGTTGAGTGTATTTTTTTTAGGATTTTTTTGTTGTTCATTCTTTTTTTTTTTTTTTTTGCGGTACACGGGCCTCTCACTGCTGTGGCCTCTCCCGTTGCGGAGCACAGGCCCCGGACGCACAGGCTCAGCGGCCATGGCTCATGGGCCCAGCCGCTCCGCAGCATGTGGGATCCTCCCAGACCGGGGCACGAACCCGTGTACCCTGCATCGGCAGGCAGACTCTCAACCACTGCGCCACCAGGGAAGCCCTGTTGTTGTTCATTCTTAAAGGAAGTTTCTTAAGACACAGAGAGGCTCTTTATGTTTGATGACAGCCTCTTAATATATCTTTGAGTATTTTACTTTGCTATTAGTTTTGACCTTTTCCTTAAATATTTGATAAATTGTGATTGTCTATCATCCGTAGTTTTGTTTTCCCTAAAAATTTCCATCTGTTTTGTTTCCATTGCAGTCCAAGATTGGGACCTTTCTTTATTTTCAGTATTGATCTTTGCTATTTTTACTTTTTGTTGCTGTTGTTCATGTCTTAGTTTTGGAAAGGGAGACCTTGGGGACCCTCCAGTTTTGCCACCATCTTTTCCAAAGTGTCTGGATCTGGTTTTTTTTGTTTTTTTTACCCGCAATAAATGTGTATTTATTTATAAATTTCAAACATGTGCTACACTGCAAAATTATGTGTTATAAAATGTATGCTTGGAACAACAGAAATTTTAAAAGATAAGATAAAGAGAAATACATAAAAATGTTTTAATACTTTTCTCTCTAATGGATCATCTTGATCCCTTCCCCAGGCACATACAGCCCACTTTCAAGACACTACCCTAGAGATAAAGGCTGTCAGATGTGATGTCTATTTCCCCAGCCTTTCCTCGGTGCATGTACTAATGTATATATCTTATTTGTTAAAAACGATGAGGGCATACCAGTTCTTCGATTGGCTTTCTCCATATAACACCACATGTTGGACAGCCTTCCTCTCATTACATAAATCAAGCTCATGATTACAGTTCCACAGTAACCCATAATCAGAAACAGTTATTTCTTTAATCAGACACTTATTAGACATTTAGAATCTCCTGATAGACATTTAGGATGCTCCTAATTGTTCATAAAGACAAAGAACACAACAAGGACCACCACTGTATGTTCACAGATTATTCATTTTTTTTAACCAAACATGTGACTAGAGCTGCATGGTTAATAGTCTGCTCACACCTAATAAGTTACTCGATTTGCCCAAGTGCCCTATGGAGTAGGCAGAATAGAGAATCCTTCTCATTCTGTGGATGGGGAAATGGAGGTTCCAAGAGACTGCCTGATCTAACACAAAATAATAAGAGCCACTACATTCCCTGTGTATCATGCTAAGAACTTGACATAGATTATCTGATTTAATCTTCACAAAAGTCCTAGAGGATAGGTATTACTACTATCCCCATTTTAGAGATCAGGGAACTGAGGCTCTGAGAAGTCAGCAACTTACTAAAGGGCACACAGAGTAGTGGGTAGTGGAGTGAGGTCAGACTCTGAAGCCTGGGCATTTTGCCTGCCACTCACTCATTAGGGCTAGGGTGCGGTGGGATTGGAGGCCAGCACACCTACAGCCCTCTTCGAAATAAAGTACCAGCTACAGCTGCAGTCTGGGATGGCCTTGACACTCTGCCCTAGACCCTCCCTTGGTCACATCCTCATGAGCAGGGAGAACATTATACACAGGATTAGTAAAAAATATTTCAGGCAACGAATTCAAAACAACTGTATATCACAGGGAGCTCTGCTCAATATTATATAACAACCTAAATGGGAAAAGAATTTGAAAAAGAATAGATACATGTATACGTATAACTGACTCACTTTGCTGTACACCTGAAACTAACACAGCATTGTTAATCAACTACACTGCAATATAAAAACAAAAACCAGAAAACCTGAAACGAAGTTAACAGAAAAATCCCCTAGTTCTTGAAACTTGTTCTCTCTCTGTTGAGTTAATCTCTTTCGCACCACCTATGTCAAAGGTTTCTGGCTTCTTCCTCCTGGTTGGGGCCAGCTTCCTCCCATAAGGGGCATCTGTCAGTGTCAGCCACGTGCCTCTCACGCATTACTCACGTTACATAGACGTGGGCGGCCCAGTTGCCCCGCTCGTGGGGAAAGGTCAGTACCCGGCCCCCGTGTTTTGCGCTACCATCCTCAGACCACTCCTCGGTGCCCGGGAACCTGTCCAGTACACTGTCGGGTACTGGCAACTTCTGGCTGGGAAGGGGGCTCTGGCCCCGACTGCGGCCTCCAGTCCCCGGCCGGCCCCGGGCCCCAGCCTCAGCCTCATCCTCGGAGCCACTGCTGCTGTACCCCACCCGGAGTGCCGCACTTATGGGGGACCCCCTCCACTACAGCACAGCCTGCCTGCCAGCGGTTGAACCACACCAGGAATTCCTCTGCGCAGGAAGTTGGATCTGTTATTGAAAGAATCATTTTGTAGATGCTTTCCTCCAACTCTGTAAAATTATTCCAAGAAGACATTTTGAGACTCCCCCATGGTTAAAATAGACTATTCAGTTTTTAACAGCTCTCTGTCCCATTACTTAAAATTGGATTTATTTTTGTGTTAAAATGGTATATATTTGTAACAAGGAATTGGGGAGCAGCATCTTCCTGATTGATGGATGAAATACATAATCATTCAGGTATGGTGAATTGAGGAGACTTTGGGAAGACTCCCTATCTCCAAGTATCTCCCCAACCACTAACCAGTACTTAGTATTCCACTAAAAATACTTCACTGTTGTTCCATTAGCATGAAGTCCGTTGATCAGATTTAGTTATCTGGAAGGGTCCTTCATACTCCTGCGATGGGTGTACTTCTATAGAAGGGAGTGGAAAGTAGCATGAGTCCTGTTTTTTCCTCCCACCAGGGAGAGGGAAGTAGAACAAAAGAATCCAGTTTAAAAGATGACTATTTTTCCTAGGAAATTATTTGTGGCATATTAGAAATTTGGGGATACTTAAGTGTAATTTTGAGTGATACGAATTCTTAGGATAGTGTGCTCATGAGTTTGTTACCCTTCCTTTACTCTTCAAAACCTGTTCAACAAGAAGAGTTTTGTGAGGGAGTGTCTCGGCAGAGTATCCCAGCTCACGAGGGAAGGAGTGCTGCTAATTGAACCTTTCAGGGGACTCTCATTTTCATGAGACGAAAGAAATTCAGTACCTTCTCTGATTGTGGATTTGCTCGTGTTGACTTTTGATCTTGATGTTATTAAATACATTGCTGACCTCCTCACTAGACGAAAGTAGAAAGGTAGAGAAACTTGTCCTAGATGAGGAAAATTCCTGTTTCCAAAATCTGTAAAGATAAACTAATTATGAAGAAGCAGAAACTTGATCATGGTAGTTCAAAATGGGATTCAGATAAAGTTTCACATAGCAAAAATCTTACCGAATAATTTTTTGTGGTTTTTCAATGTTTTTAAAAGGCTCTCTTTTGAAAATGAATATTTGGGTATTTGTTGGCACTGTGGAGCAGAGATACTAAGTCTAGAAATAGTCTAATGTTTACATATTTGTTTACATATGGGTTTATCTGCATTGATCATAATTCCTTGACTCTAAGATGTCTTTAAGTATATCACACGTCATTATTTCATATACCACTAAGAAAGAAAAAATGCTCCCTATGGAATTCTGACACGCTTACAGTGCTTTAGGGTGCATCCTGATTTCAAAGATGTTAATATGTGAAAAAATATGCATCATAGAATTGATGAGATATAGTATTTTTCTTAAACTGACAAAAACAGGGAAAATTGATATCCTTAATCACTTGTCCATCTATCTGAAATATTTAACAATACAGTCAATAGGTAAATTTATGCTTTAAAATTCTATTTACTAGGTATGATATTTCTAAGAAAAATCAAGACATTGATAGAATACTATTAATATTCAGAGAATTAACAAAGTGACCTTACATCTATAGATGATACACCCCAGATTTCCCATCATGTTTTTTTAATATTTATTTTATTTTTAATATTTATTTATTTATTTTTATTTTTGGCTGTGTCGGGTCTTAGTTGTGGCATGCAGATCTCTCGTTGCAGCTCATGAAGACTTCTCTCTAGTTGTGGCGTGCAGGCTCAGTAGTTGCGGTGCCCGGGCTTAGTTGCCCCGTGGCATGTGGGATCTTAGTTCCCCGACCAGGGATCAAACCAGCATCCCCTGCATTGGAAGGCAGATTCTTAACCACTGGGCCACCAGGGGAGTCTCTTCCTTGTCATGTTTTTAAGAATTCCCACTATTTGATATTTTCATTCCTGAGTAAAGCAATCTGGTCCCTGCAGTGCTGCCCAGACCAGGGTGTAGGGATTGCTTCTATAGTCTTTTCCAATTCTTTCAGCAGCCTTTTGAGAAAGAGCCTCTCATTTCCACTATTAGGTATCACTAATGCTCAGAAATGAATTTTATCACCTAACATCACCCCTGAATTAAAGTCTAAAGTTCTGTCCCACTTGTCACTTTCCTGAACATTCCAGGAAATGTGATCCTTGAGCTCATGATACAGCTGCGTTCTCTAGGTTGAGGTTGATCAACTACCTCTTGCTGCAAGATTTAGCCAACTTTACTTGAGAAGCTTATTATAAGTATTTTTAATGCTAAGCATATTATAGTACGAGGGGGAAAGGATTTGTATGTGGTGAACAATTACCCATAGTCCCACTATCTTTACCATTGGCAGCATTTTCGCACGCTTCCTTCTAGTTTTTCACCACATAAATTTTTGCAGAGTTGAAATAACTTTTATGTGCAATTTGTGTGATGCTTTTTCACTCAACCTCATGTTATTAAAAATATTGTTAAAGGCTTGTAACTAGTTGACTGTTTTATTCTGTAGATATATTAACCATTCCCCTATTGCTTGTTATCGGGCTCTATCCATTTTATTTTTGCAGTTCTGAATCATGTCAAAATGAACATCTCTGTATGCAAATCTCTGTCCACATTTTGATAGGAGACATAATCAACATTAATCCAATTGATTTGTACTGTTAAATTTCTTTCATGGGAAAAAAAGGGTCATAACCATCTGTCACCCAACCAAAGGGTAGGAGTGAATGTGAGAAAATGGTTGTGTTTATTTAATACTGTTATTATTTCAGCTCAGAGTTGAACTGAGGCACATAGGTGAAGTTGTCTCCTTGCTGATGACACCATCAGTTGTGCTTGTTGCTGGGAAGCTGTTGTCCTCTTCACCTAGCCAGTATCTTCCCTACTTCACTATAGTCCCATGGAAATTCACCATCCTTGAAATTATACCAGGAGCCCAACAACACTTTAAAAGCTCCTACTGGTGCCTGGCTCTCTCATATTTGGTTTTCCCCTCCCTTAAGGGGTAGGTATGGCCAAAATCACCAAACCGGATCCATGTTTGCCTTGCAAACCAAACAAACTCTTCTGTTTTTGTTTTGCTTTGTGTCTGGACTAATTCTTAGCACCTCTTCTGCCTGTGAGCGATTTGTCACTTCCTTCTGTAAGACTGGCACCAGCAGAAATGCAGTCTCAGAGGATCCCGGGGAGAAAGCGAGGCCGACCCCCACTTCACTCAACACCTATGAAGATGGCAGTTCATAACCTTTATTCTGCTTCAGCTGGTTCTTTACCAGCAGTGAAGATCCCAAAGAAAAGAGGGCGGAAACCCGGGTACAAGGTATGGCTCCATCATCTCCTTTCTCCAAAGTGCAACTGGGCTGGGGCATGGCGCTTGGGCAGAACTCCAGTGCAAAATGTGATGAGAGGTTGGAAACTGGGTAAAGACAGGGTGAGAAATAAGTTTCTCTCAATGAAGCATGTGACAGACGAGGCTTCATTGTTGCAACGTGGCACACAATACATGCTGTCGCTGTCATGTGCATTTTTACAAGTGGAGAAAGCAAATTACACCAGATGGGGAAAGTTGTAAGGCGAGCAGATTTTAGGGTCATAGCTAAACACACATTATTAAGCCTCGCATCTCAATGAACATTTCAGACACTGAACTTTCCCCTGACTGTTCTTATGAGGGCGGCTCTGGAAGCCACTTTCCAGAACTCATTTGTCATTAATTTCAGTAGAAACAGATGATGTCCCTGAGACATTTAAATTAATAATGCGAGCAAGCTAGTGTCAAAGGTCGTGAAGAGTTTTCCCTAATAGAGCCTCAATAAGGGGACTCGTCATGAAAATTCAGGGTGTTAATTCATAGTTTCCTGCTTACAAAAGGCGCTGACATCAAGATTGGCTACAAGGAGACATATCAGGCAAAATGAAAATCCTGTTACTCTTTCAAGAATTAATGATTTGGCGAGGCTGTGGGGTGGAGAATAAATTCTCTGATGTAACTGAAATCACATAAAACAACCCAAACCCGAGGGAGAGCTTCTCCTCTAAGATGTTTTTGAAGAGTCTGCTAGAGAAGAAAGATCATTGAGTTGTTTTCCATGAGCCTTTCGGGCATTAGAAAATGAGCTTCAGAAGTTTTCCTTCGTCTATTTTTCTAGAAGTAAAGAGCTTATGTTTCCATCTTGAGATCTGAATACGCAAACCAAAATGCAAATTGGCAATTAACTCCCATATATTTAGGAAAATGTATGGAAATTATTTCATGTCAGCAGAAAGACAAAGCTTCCGGAAGAATTGGTAATGAATTCAGCCTCTATCCCTTTGGTTCTCCACAGTTCTTCCAACTGCTGGAAAATAGACACAATAGGTAGGGGGGAGGTGACTTAAAGTTATTTGGGGGTCACTGGTTTTAGTAAAAGAAGCTTTTACTCAGCCAGCTCTTGAAGCAAAGGCTTCTGTCACTGGTTATTTTTTTAACAAAGAGAGCTTCCTTTTTCTCATGGGTGCACCGGTTTCGGAATTGTGTCTCTGAAGCTGGCCCAGGGCAGGTCTCTCTGCTCAGCTACCTGTGCAGTTGCTGGGGTCTGGGAATTGCATCTGGAAGGCTGGAGCAGGGCAGCCCTTCTGTTTATAGAGCCAGGGAGTGAATCCAGGATCTAAAGAAACACACTGAAAAATTTTCTCTCCTATTTGGCCTTTCTCCTGCTCCCCTGGGAGCTGTGACCCAAGAAAGAAAATTACCGACAGACACAGCATTTCTGGGGCCAGGAAAAATGGAAATTCACTCTGTGGAATGAACCCAACTTTGCAATTTTCCTGTCTCCTGAAAAAGGCAGTTTTCAGTTCTCCTAACACTCAGAGACAGCTCAAGGCAGGAAGAAAGCTTTGGAGACAGTTAGCTGACATACGGGCCCTGCACATGGCAGGTGGATCTTATTCCCATGCCTCACAGGGTGTCTTTTCTGGGGACAACAGGCCACAGCTCTTCTTTCAGTCCACCTCCCATATATTTGAGGAAATTGTGGGAATTATTTCAGGCCAGCAGCTTCCCAAGCCATGGGCTTCGTGTTCGAGAAAAACGGCTCCAAACTGGGTGCCAGTCTGTATGCAGTCCCGACCCACTCGTGGTGACAGGAGCAAAAGGTCTAAAGTCTTCAGAAAGCTAAAATAATTCCACCTAAAGGATCAAACTTTATTCGTTTTTTTTTTTTGGCTGTATTGGGTCTTCGTTGCTGCACATAGGCTTTCTGTAGTTGCAGCGAGCAGGGGCTACTCTTAGTTGCGGTGCATAGGCTTCTCATTGTGGTGGCTTCTCTTGTTGTGGAGCACAGGCTCTAGGCACGCGGGCTTCAGTCATTGTGGCACGCAGGCTCAGTAGTTGTGGCGCACAGGCTTAGTTGCTCTGTGGCATGTGGGATCTTCCTGGACCAGGGCTCAAACCTGTGTCCCCTGCATTGGAAGGCGGATTCTTAACCACTGCGCTACCAGTAAAGTCCCAGGATTGTCCTTTATTCTGAAATATCTGCTTCCTGCTATTTTTGTGTTAAAGTTTATTAAGTGTCGTATATTGTAAGGGTTTGGTAATCCTAAAAATATGTCCTTACTTGGCAAAGCAAAGTTAACAATGTATTAAGTCTCTCCAGTTTTATTTTGACAATTTCTTAGACCCCGAAGCCCCATTTTACCAGTAATGAAATGGTTTTAATTGTGGAGATGCTAGCAAGGAAAGTGTACAGTTTGATTCCATTTACCAAATGGCCACTCATTTGGCAATTTTAACTACCTGGGACACAGCTGGGGAGCCAGAGTTGTTAACAAAAAATCCTGAGCAAGTGAAATAAGATATTACTTGGTCTACCCTTAAAGATCTTGTATTTTATTACTAAGAAAATGCTTCCAAACCCTTCCTCAGTGTCTGTTTACCTTTATTGTAGATGCATTTCTTACAAGCTTGATTATTGCAGTTTAATAGCCTTTGATTTGAAGGGGAAGATATTTTGGGGAGAAGATTGCACACACAGCTGGATACTGAAAGTATAATTATATGATATCATGTTAATAATTTAGAACAATAAAATATACAATAATATTATCAGTTATAAAATTATAACACTATAACTTTATGTCAGCACATTATTATATTTATATTAACAATATTATCTTAATAAAATGATAAGTATTGAGCCAGGAGATTCTGAGGATGCCTCGTTGTACCAACTGTATCATAGGTTTGTGCTGGTTGACATTTGTCTCTTCTTACCTGGTGCTGTCCCAAGCTGCTCTGTCAATCACCTCTGTGTCCCTGCACGTGTGGAAACTCTCTCTGGTCCAAGTATGGGTATAAGCCTCTCCCTTTAAGGCCCAAGCACAGCTAACACAGGCTGTGATATTTAACCTCTTCTCTGAGTCTTGAGAGTAACATGAGCAAATTATAGACAGAAAAGGAAGGGTTTAACTGGCATTCAGATGTGAGTGCTCCAGAGTTCATGGCTCATTCCTCCTCCCAGGGCCCATCTGACCGTGTCTCTTGGCCCCGGCCTGCAGCCACTTTGCTGGGGCATGCTTGCTGCTGTGAGTATCATTTTATGGCCTTGCTGCCCCCTTCTCACCCCAGTCAAAAGAAGGAAAAACTCCTTAACGTCATATTTTCTCCGAAGAGCCATACTCTGCCATGAAAACAGCTTTCTTCATTATAAAACAGAACATTTACATCTCAGTTTGAAGAATCATGCTGTTGATTTAGGTCCTCAGTTCAGAGACTCTCCAAGGTCAACAGGTGGATTTTCCTTACATTTCATGATGAAGGAGCCCATGGAAGTCTTTTTAAAAAGATAAAGAGAGAGGGTCTGCACCAGGGATAAACCCTAACTTGCATTCAGTAGACATAGCTGATTATAATGGCTCCAAATAGCGGGATTTTCAGCTTCTGTGTCTTTATGATTTAAGCAGGAAGAAAAAAGTGCCGGTTTTTTAAGATAGCCATTTGTCCCCGGTACACAATAATAATAAATAATACTAGTAGCAATAATAGTCATAAGTAACACTTACTGAGCACTTCCACATTTGAGTCTCTGGGCCTAAGCACTTTATATATATATTTCTTATAGATCCTTGATGATTTCATAGTGAGAGAAGTCAGAAAAACTGCAGGAATTAGGCATGAGCTAACCATGCCCCGCAGCCTGAGGCCACATACTGTCCGGCCAGCAGCCCTCTCCACCTCAGCAATCTCTTTGTATTACTGTTCAGAATAGTATTTGTGTTTTCTGATTCAAAAAAGAGTAGATTACTTTCTGTCTGCTCTGTTTAACTGGCTAAGAAAAGTGTAACATGCTCTAGAAAGAATATCATCTCTGAAATATTAAAAACAAATAGTTTATATGTTCTAAAATGTTAATAATTGTATCATTCAGCATACAAATTCAGCTGCTGTAACAAAGGCCAAAGAACAGTGGCTTAAAGAAGATAGAAACGGATTTCTCTCTCATGTTACTGTCTGGGAAGGCCATGTGGGGCTGATTCGATGACTCCACCGTGTGGCCGACCCAGGCTCCTTTTATTTGTTAAGTTTTTTTTTTTTTTTTTTTTTTTCCGGTGTGTGGGCCTCTGACTGTTGAGGCCCCTCCCATTGCGGAGCACAGGCTCCGGACGCGCAGGCTCAGCGGCCATGGCTCACGGGCCCAGCCTTTCCGCGGCATGTGGGATCTTCCGGGACCGGGCCACGAACCGGTGTCACCTGCATCAGCAGGCGGACTCTCAACCACTGCGCCACCAGGGAAGCCCCAGGCTCCTTTTATATTGTTGCTCTGCTATCTTAAGACACAGTCTCTACCTCATGCTCTAAGGTGGCTCCTCCAGGTCCCACCATCCCACTACTTTGGCCAGCAGAATGGGGACAGAGGTGGTGGAGGGCACGTTGTTCCCCTTTAAGGGTGAAACCTTCAGAGTTGTACACACCCTCACACTTGCAACTCACTGGCCAGGAAGTGAGTCACTTGGCCACACTTAGCTCCACAGGAGGCAGGAAAATGTAGTGCTGAGCGACCACGTGATAAGCTGAAATCCAGGGATTCCATTAGTAAATGAAGAAAGGAGCATGGATATTTGGGAAGAGCCAGCAATTTCTGCTAACTATTGAAAGGACGGTCTTCCGTTAACTGGTAAATTCACTTTATAAAGAAAGTAATTTTCTAAAGAGCGAGAGTAAATGCAGCATTTTGTTTTGTTCCTCCTTTCTTATTGTCATCCTTCCCCCCCCCGAAAAAGTATGTGTTCTTGGCACTGTGTAACAAGGACGTCAAGTTAACAAAAATCTCAATTAAGAGAATGTTCAAACTTGAGTAGAAAGGGTTTGTTTGTTTGTTTGTTCCAACATTTGTTTAAAGCCTCTTTCTAAAGTGTGTTTTCATTATAACTGTTGAATTGGCTTCAGTGCGTCTTTGATTATCCAGATCTTGTATTGCCTTAAGAGTCATAGTTAGGAACACTAACGGCAGCATAATAGTGTGGAAGAGAAGAATCGATATCTAACCTTTCCTGTGCTTATTTTCAAGATCCCCCTCTTGCTGATGGTGCATATGAAGTACCACCTGTGGCCCGTGAGGGAAATGACTACAAAGGCACTAGGCAGGGGCCATTCCCTTGGGCTGAACGGTGTGCAACATCTAGGGAGGGGACGGTGTCTCCTGGGGTTTTCTGTGACCCTCCTGCCCTCAGCCCAGGGCTGGAGCAATGGTCAGGAGTGAAGCTAAGCAGTGTATCTGGGACAGCGGTATCTGGTGAATGTTTCCTGACCAGCATTCTGAGTGTAACTCAGACATGAATGTTAGTTGGTATTTTCACTTATGTTAAGGAGTGAGAGAAATGTAAACAGTGAAGTTGTATGTTGGAATTTCACTCATTTGTCAAGGATGTGGTTGACTTCTTTGCTGAATTGGATAATAGTTTGTGAAAACAAAAAATATTTGTTTTTTCATTCTATTTGCTGTGTAATGGCTACAGACAAGACACACTTTTAAGTTTAATTTGCATTTTTAATATTTTCTCCATCGCTCTCTTAAGCCTATAGGTCAGCACAACAGTAAATCCAGCCCTATTTGTAGCATTTGCCAATTTCCAAGGTGTAAATATTCCCAACATGGCCAGTTTCAAGGCACCAATGTGACTTTCCTGAATGTGGAGTTGGTAAAAGATGTGCTGTAGAATCACTCTTGTACTCTATTTCCACACAGATGCAACAGTAAAATAATTAGAAAGTGATGAGTTTTGAGTATCTATTACCTTTGTTCTTAATATATTTTAAAAATTAATACTCTACGTGTATGCACTTTAACTTTTAATAATTGCTGTGTTTAACAAACAACTTGCAATATTCCTGAAATTTTAACAATCACCTCTTGTGAACCAATAGAAGCTGCTCCACCTCCCCGCTGCTCTGAGCTCTGCTATGTGCAGGATGCCTGTGAGTGTATGTTCCATATCCCCACTCTCATCTTCAGGGCTGACCCCACGCCTGCTGGTGCATAGAACTTGGCTCCCTCACCAGTTTCTGTAAGAAACTCCATCACAATAAGCATTCCTTGAAATGTGTGGTCTCTACTAAAGATGGTTGGAGTCACAGGGCAGCATCGACATTCATTAAATACTTCACATGGATGGATCTGTTTTTCTGCATCCCACTTTATCCAATGATGATGGTTATTTTTGTTTTCCTTTTTCTTCCTTCTGTCTCCTCGTACTCACGGAGTACGGGCTTCACGGGCTTCCCTGTCTCCTCTCTCTGCCGCCCTCTGTCAGGAGGAAATTAACCCATTCTTCTCAGCCCCACCCAGGCAGGATGGTAGCACCACCTCTGCCTCCATGCACACTAACCCTAGGGCGGGGAACTGTCTCTTCTGGGGTTTTCTGTGACCTTCCCCGCCCTCCTGCCCTCACCCCAGGGCTGGAGCAATGGTCAGGGGTGAGGCTAAGCAGTAGGCCTGGGGCAGCGGTATCTGGTGAATGTTTCCTGACCAGCATTCTGAGTGTAACTCAGATATAGATGTTAATTGGTATTTTCACTTATGCTAAGGAGTAAGAGAAATGTAAACAAGGCCAAAGGATACTGGCTCCTCCATCCCTCGCATGTTTAATCTCTCCCAAGGGAAAGGAGAAAAAGGTGTGGGTAAACCCAGAAACAGGCTGACTCCTCGGAATGGAATTAGGCCATTGGCCACAAACTTCTTGTTTTTGGAGCTGATTTGCATTTCCAACAGGCAAGATTTTTAGACTAAAGTCTAACGTTAAATACGGTGAGGTATTCAATTTTCCCTAACCCTGCTCCCTGAATCTCCGCAGAACCATGAGGGAGTTTTCTGTGAAGAAAGAGAGTGAGCCTAAAGGAGGAGTGTGCCCCCAAGGAAAGCTATGGGCAGGGACGTGGACAAAGCTATCCTCGAATGGTGTGGGAGAGGAAGGAAGGGAGAGAAAACATGATTTTTAAAAAATAGAATCTGGTACATCAGTTTCCTAGGGCTGCTGTAACACAATACAACAAACTGGGTGGCTTAAACAGTGCAAATTTTTAAAAAATTTTATTGAAATATAGTTGATTTACAATGTTGTATTAATTTCATGTTAGATATACATATATATCACTTAATATATATATATATACATGTTAGATATATGTATTACTAATATATATGTATTACTGAATATGTATATTCTTCTTCAGATTCTTTTCCATTATAGGTTATTATAAGATATGGACTATAGTTCCCTGTACTATATAGTAGGTCCTTGTTAATCTATTTTATATATAGTAGTGTGTATCTGTTAATTCCACACTTCTAATTTATCCCCCCCCTCCTTTCTCCTTTGGTAACCATAAGTTTATTTTCATGTCTGTGAGTCTATTTCTGTTTTGTGAATAAGTTCATTTGTATCATTTTTTTAGATTCCACATATAAGTGATACCATATGATATTTGTCTTTGTCTGATTTACTTCACTTAGTATAATAACCTTTAGGTCCATCCATGTTGCTGCAAAAGGCATTATTTCATTCTTTTTTATGGCTGGGTAATATTCTATTGTGTATATATACCACGACTTCTTTATCTATTCATCTGTCGATGGAACAACAGAAATTTATTGTCTCACAGTTCTGCAGTCTGGAAATCTGAGATCAAGACCAGCCAGGTTGGTTCCTTCTGAGGGCTGGGAGGGAGGATCTGTTGTTGCAGGCCTCTCTCCTAGCTTTGGGGGGCCTCCAGTGTTCTTTGGATTGTGGATGGCATTCTCCCTGCATCTTCACATTGTCTTCCCTCTGTACATGTTTGTCTGTGTGTCCAAATTTCCCCTTTCTATAAGGACGCAGTCATATTGGATCAGGGCCCACTCTAATGAACTTATCTTAACTTGATCATCTGCAAAGACCCTATTTCCCAATAAGGTCACATTCACAGGTACTGGGGGTTAGGACTTCAACACCTTTTGGTGGGGAGACACATTTTAATCCGTAGCATCCAGTATAATAATCTTTATCTTGTAACTAGACATTTAGTCCATTTATATTTAAAGTAATTATTGATAAATTTGGGTATAAATCTATGTCTTATTTTCTGTATTCTATTTGTCTCACTCATTCTGTGTTCCTTTTACCTGTCTTTCCTGCCTTCTTTTGGATTTTTAAGCATATAATTCTTTCTTTTCTACTTCTTGAAGTTTAAGCACTATGTTTTCTATTGTATTACTGATTGCTCTAGAAATTATGGCATGCTTACGTACTAGAGTTTTCTAAAGTTAACCTTACCTTTGCTTCTTCCTAGATCATACAAGGACCCTAGGACACTTTAACTCCATTTATCTCCCCACTTCAATATTACTGTCGTCACACATCTTAATTCTTTTTTGCTTTTTTAATCCCTCAAAACAATTATTTTTGTTTTGTACAGTTATTTTCATTTAGATTCACCTGCTTATTTACCACTTAAAAAAATTCTTCATTTCTTTTTGCATATCATACATTCTACCTGAAATCACTTTCCATTTCCTGCAGTACATCTTTTAGAAGTCCCTTTAATATAGATCCTCTAGTGATGAATTCTCTTAGCTTTTGTTGTCTGGAAGTACTTTTATTTCATCTTCACTTTAGGAAAAAAATATTTTTGCTGGGTGTAGAATTCTAGGTTGTTAATTTCCTTGCAGCACATTGAAGGTATTATTCCATTTATTTTCTGGGGCCCATTGTTGTAAAGAACTCAGCTCTCCATCTGGTTTATGTGAGTGTTCCCTGGCAGGTTTTGTATTTTTAAGCTAATTTTAAGATTTTTTTCTTTGTCTTCAGTGTTCTACAATTTCATTCTGTTGTGTCTACCTGTGGATTTCTTTTTTATTCATCTTATTTAGAGTTTGGTGGGCTTCCTGAATCTGTGGATTAGAACTTTCATCAGATCTGGAAAATTCTTAGCCATTCTCTTTTTAAATATAACCTCTGTTCCATTCTTTCTGAAACTCTAATGTTAAAACTTCTCATATTCGCATTGTCTTTTAACCTTCCCTCAATAGTTTTTATCTATTTGTCTCTATGCTACTTTTTGGTGAATTTCTTCTGACGTATCTTCTGGCACACTAATTCTTTCTTTAGCTATATTTAGTATGCTGTTAAATCTGTTTATTTAGTTTTTAATTTTAGTTATTGTATAGAAGTTAAATTTGGTTCTTTTACATTTTGCTATGCTATTTTTTATAGTTTTCTGTTCTCCAGAGATATTTTCAAACTTGTTATTTATATCTTTATACATAGTATCACACTTGCTTTTAGAATCTAAGTCTGATAATTGAAATATCTTAAGTATTTTATTTATTTATTTAATTTTATTTATTTAATTTTGGCTGCATTGGGTCTTTGTTACTGTGCGCAGGCTTTCTCTAGTTGCGGCAAGCAGAGGCTACTCTTCGTTGCGGTGCGCGGGCTTCTCATAAAAAGAAAGAAGTGGTGGCTTCTCTTATTGTAGAACACAGGCTCTAGTCGCACGCGGGCTTCAGTAGTTGTGGCACGTGAGCTCAGTAGTTGTAGTGCACAGGCTTAGTTGCTCCACGGCATGTAGGATCTTCCCGGACCAGGGCTTGAACCCGTGTCCCCTGTACTGGCAGGTGGATTCTTAACCACTGTGGCACCAGAGAAGCCCAGTTTCTGGGGTTTTACTGCTGTGTGTTTTTATTGCCCATTCTTGCTTTGGTTCCTTGCTTCCTTGTGTGTTTGGGCTGTGTTATTCACTGGCTTTGAAAAATTATTTTGGGGACTTCTTTGAGGCCTTTCTCCAGAGATGATTTGTGTTTGTTTTTCCAGGTAACCTGAGAGCACTGCCAGATTGGGTAATTTTTTTTTTTTTTTTTTTTTTTTGCAGTATATGGGCCTCTCACTGTTGTGGCCTCTCCCGTTGTGGAGCACAGGCTCCGGACGCGCAGGCTTAGCAGCCATGGCTCACGGGCCCAGCCGCTCCGCGGCATGTGGGATCTTCCTGGACCAGGGCACGAACCTGTGTCCCCTGCATCGGCATGCGGACTCTCAACCACTGCGCCACCAGGGAAGCCCAGATTGGGTAATTTTTAAACTAACTTCCCAGGCTGAAGTTTTCTTGGTTGCCCAAGTTCTGTGAATTTGAGCTGCAAATCTGTGTGAGCTCTGGCTTGGTGGCAATATCTTCCCAGGGATTCTGCACACCCCCTCCCCCAGTGTCAAGGCAACTTTCCTTAGAGTCAGGTATGGGTTGGGTAGGGCAGGACAAGTTTACAGCTAGCTTACCCTTACCCTGAGGTTGTAGCCCTTTGGGTGAGCCCTGATCCATGGCAATTCCAAGGCCTAGATTTCACCTATATTTGGGCCCAATTATCCTTTATATATTGTTAGCGCCTCCATACTTTTACTAATCTTACATTTTATCCATTGTTGGTAGTTGTTTTCAGTTGATCCAAATAACATAGTTTTCTATATTCCCAGAAACAAAACTCCGAAGAAATTTAGGATGCCACATTTCTTCTAATCAACATTCAAAATATGGCACTGACACTGGTTTTATCTCAAACTCTTTAAGGTTTTCAGAAATAGTCTAATGCAAGATACATACACACATTACGAGTTGGAATAGAACTTAGAAACCAACAAGCTGGGATTTTGCAGGTGGTCCAGTGGTTAAGACTCTGTGCTTCCACTGCAGGGGGCATGGGTTTGATCCCTGGTCCGGGAACTAAGATCCTGTATGCTGAGTGGCAAGGCCAAAAAAAAAAAGCCAACAACCCTACCCACATTAATGGCTTTGGAAGATGAAGCCCAGAGACACTGAATGGGTTGCTCAGAGTCCCATGTGAGTCAGGGGCAGAACCAGGATTAGAACCCCAGCCCTCTCTGAGTCCTATGTTCTCACCACTCCCCTGCAGCTCATTGGGCAATGTGAAATCATGTCAGTTCTCAGTGTTCATTTCCCAGATGAGGAAATGTGGATGCTCGACTTCTTTTTCACGTCCTCTCCCAGAAGTTCTGCATAGAATATTTCCTGTCATATTCTGAAATTTTACTGCTTGAGTATTAGAGGAGGAATGTTTTGAACCTTAGACACAAGCCAGTGTTATGGCTTCCCCAAAGTTAACTAAACGAGCAACAAGTAAAATGCTAATGTTTTAAACTAATGTAATAAAAATATACTATCAAACAAAGTTTATGTGAATAAATCTAGAAGTTATCTTTGATTTTGCACTTTCTCTCTCTAATCACCTTAATTCCACCTCCAAAGTACACCTGAATCCAACCAATTCTTTCTGTTTTCACTACTTTCACCCTAGTTCAGCCACCTATGCGTCTTGCCTGAACCATATGATAACCTCCTCACTAGTATTCTTTTCTCTATTTTGCCTCTCCCCATCCATTCTCTGTATAGCAGCCATACTTAATTTTATAAAGTAAAAACTGGGTTGTGTCTTTCTCTGCTTAAAATTCTCTAATTGTTTCCATAACTCCTAGAATAAAATCCAAACTTTTTAATCTGACTGTATTTATTTACTAGGAGTGCTATAACGAAGTACCACAAACTGGGTATCTTAAAACAACAGTTCTGGAGGCTAGAAGTCCAAAATCAAGGTGTTGGAAGGGCCATGCTCTCTCTGAAGGTTCTAGGGTAGGATCCTTCCTTGACTCTTCCTAGCTTCTAGTGGTTGCCTGCAATCCTTGGTGTTCTTGGTTGTAGACATATCACTCCAATTTCTGCCTCCATTGTCACATGGGATTCTCCCTGTGTGTCTGTGTCTGTGTCCAAATTTCCCTCTTCTTATAAGGACACCAGTCATTGACATTAGGGCCCACTCTAATCAAGTATGGCCTCATCTTAACTTGATTACATCTGCAAATACCCTATTTCCAAGTCAAGTCCCATTCACAGGTACTGGGAGTTAGGACTTGAACAAGTCTTTTTTGAGAGGGACATGATTCAATCTACAACACTGACTTAGAAAACCCTCATGATTGTGCCCTGACCACCTAGCTAACCTCATCTTGCATCCTTCTGCCTCTTGCTCATAATTCCAGCCACTCTAGCTTCCTGGTTCTTTGACGAAGCCAAGCTTTAGGAGGCTTACACTGACCACTCTGTCTCCTTCGAAAGTTCTTTCCTCAGCCTCCCTCTTTTTTTTCCTATAAATTTTATTTATTTATTTATTGGCCTTATTGGGTCTTTGTTGCTGCGTGTAGGCTTTCTCTAGTTGTGGCGAGCGGGGGCTACTCTTCATTGCAGTGCGCGGGCTTCTCATTGCGGTGGCTTCTCTTGTTGCAGAGCACGGGCTCTAGGCGTGCGGGCTTCAGTAGTTGTGGCATGCAGGATCAGTAGTTGTGGCTTGTGGGCTCTAGAGCTCAGGCTCAGTAGTTGTGTCACACAGGCTTAGTTGCTCCGCAGCAGGTAGGATCTTCCCGCACCAGGGCTCGAACCCATGTCCTCTGCATTGGCAGGCGGATTCTTAACCACTGAGCCACCAAGGAAGCCCTCAGCCTCCCTCTTGTCATTCAGATCTTGATGTAGGTGTCACCTCCTTATCAGCCTACACTAGTCACCGGGTCCCTTTTTATCACATCTCCATATTTTACTTCTCAGAGTAGTACTTATCACAATTTGACATTTTTGTTGTGTTTCTTATTTGTTTCCTCCACTATGATATTACCTCATCAAGAACAATGACCTTATCTCCCCCATTTACAGATGTATCCTCAGCACCTACAACAGTTTCCCGCACACAGTAGGTGCTCAATAAATATTTGTTGAGTAAATGACTGCCTCATGGAATGAATTTTTTTCCCTTTTTAGACTTAGCTTAAATGATACAACTTGGAAAGGGCAGCTCCTGCCTAAGCAGTACTTAACGTACTGGGAACATTTCTTAAAGGGGATCGTGTGCAATGTGTAAGGTAGGAGGGTGGGCCTTCAAAGATTTGGGAAGATGTGATCCCAAGTGGGTAAGTGTAGAAAATGTAGATGGGTCCTAGAAGAAAGACGGGCAATTTCCCTTTCCTGCCATGGCTACATGAACAAGAAACTTGGAACTCATTTGTATTTCTGGAATTTCTAATAATAAAATCATAATACTAGCAGCAATAATGATCAGAAATACTTATTGAGTTCTCACTTTGCATTAGCCCTATGCTAAATGTTTACACTTCATTCTTGTCACATCCCTGTTATCCTTACCTTACAGATGAGGAAAGGTAGGCTCTGAAAGGCTAAGTAGCGAGACTGAGGACAGGGTTAGTGAGGCTCCATTGTATGCGCCTACTGCTATCCTGAACTTATTTTAGTTTTGCTTTGCTGCTTCATCCTCTGCTGGTGTGCAGGCAGGCTCTACACATCTTCATACTTCCCCCGACCACAGTCTGTATCCTTCATTTACCAACCTCTTGTTGTCAATCTAACAAATACTCTTTAGTCAGTACTTCTGTTTCTCCACACTTGCATATTTCTGGAAAAATACTTGAATTTTACATCAGCTGATCCCTTCTTCTTTAGTGTGCCCTGGCCACACATCTCAGTTTGCAGACAAATCCCCTCCCAACTCTGTGCAGTGATTTTCTAGCAAGTGTCTTAGAGAAGGTCTTCCCCTGAAGACAGCGGGAGCAAGAAACTCTCCAGGCCCATATCTTGGATCTGTGAACGGAAAAGAAAGATGAGCTGATCCCAGATTCCCCAGACCCTTTGGTGGAGACTCCAGCTGGCAGGGGCCGCCTCTTCCTCTCTGTTTGACCCCACCATGATGCTTTAAGAAGGCAAAGCACAGCCACTGGCAACCATGCCCTGGATGAGGAGTCGCCATACCCATTTGATCGAGGTTTTGAATTTCAGGTAAAGGTGCCAACTTTGCCAGCATCTGTGCAGGCTGTTGGCTTCGAAGGCCAAGGATTAGCTCCTGCATGTCAGAGCAAGGCATCCTGGGCAGCAAATCTTCTTCCAGTCTTACTCAGCCAAGAAAGAGGCCTCTCCTCCCTCCTTCCTCTTTATTTTCCCCAGTTTATTCTGCCAGATTCTGTTTTGAATATTTTTAAAATAAACTATATTTTAGAACAGTTTTAGGTTTAGAGAAGGGTTGCAAATATACAGAGGATTCTCATATACCCGACACCTAGTTCCTCCTGTAGCTAACATCTTACATTTTTATGGTACAGTTGTCACAGCTAGTGAACCAATAACAATACATTATTGTTAAATAAGGTCCATATTTTATTGAAATTCATTAGTTTTCCCCTATTTTGTTCCAGAATACATCCAGCATACCTCATCACATTTAGTCATCATGTCTCCTTTGGCTCCTCTGGGCTGTGAAAATTTCTTAGAATTTTCTTGTTTTTGATGACATTGGCAGTTTTGAGGAGTATTGGTCAAGTATTCTATAAAATGTTCTGCAACTTGGGTTTTTTGAAGTTTATCCCATGATTAGATGGGAGTTATGGATTTTTGGAAAAAAGATCTCAGAGGTAAGGTGCCATTCCCATGACGTCATATCAAGGGTGCGAACTATCGACATGGTTTATCACTGTGGATGGTGATCTGGATCCCCTGGCTGAAGTGGTGTGTGACCAGTTTCTCCACTGTAAAGTTACTTTTCCCCCCATTCCCATGCTGTCCTCTTTGGAAGGAAGTCACTATGTGTGGCCCACACTTAAGGAGGAGGAGTTATACTCCACGATAAAATATTTGGAAATTTTATACATGGGAGATCTGTTGATTCTCCCCATGTATTTACTTAGTCAGTCACTCATTTATGTGAGTATGGAGTCATGGATATTCACTGTATACTTTGAATTATAACCCACTACTACCCTCTTTATCTGTTGCTCGTGTTGCTCCAGGTTTGGCCATTGAAAGCTCTTTTAGTTGACTCCCGTGTCCCTATGACCTACCGCTCTCCCTTTTCTAGGTTACCTTACTTTTGATTCATTCTTTATATTAAGCAATGAGATAGAAATTTCAGAATGCTGAGTCAAAGGATATTCCTACTGATGATTTACCCTCTTACCAAAAGGATATTTTTTTAAAAGTCATATACCACCCACAGTTGCATGAGATTCCTTCTTTGTTCAAAAGTCCCAGAAGTTGTTTTACAGGTTGAATGAATATGTAAGGTTTTTCCTGCAACCAGCTGACTTATTCTAATCCCTTTAATTGCTTCACCTGGGCAGAAACTATAGGCAGAGGTAACAGCCAACTATATTATTTCATTGGCGGTGGGTTCAATGGACAGATCCCCCTCTAATAAATATTAAAATAGTGAGCGAGTATTAAGGTTAGGCTCATTATGGAGTTTACATAAACAGTAAACAGTGTCTGCTATCTAAGTCTTAGCTGCCGTCATCCTCTTTCTCATCATCATCATTGTCATTTTCCTCGGGAAGGATCACACGGATCTTTGTGTAATTTACTTAGAGAACACGGGGGCGGGGGGCGGGGGGGAAATGACTTACTAATCCTGTTTATTTTCCCCCACCAATATCGTTATCTGTATGTTGGGCGTTGAAGGGCTGTAAGCCTGTAAAGGAGGATTTAGCCAAGGTTCTTCCAGAGCCTGTTGACAGCCTTTGGAGACTGTCACCACCAGCCTCCATCACAGGCTGTACCTTCCTAGAGATACCACTCCTAGAGAGACCACCAGGGGAACCCTTGGTGCCTGACCTGGGAGAACAGGCAGAGTGGCCGCAGCCCTCTTCACACTTGGCAGATGAGGAAACCCTGCCATAGTCACAGTGACTGAGTCACAGGAAGTTTCCCATCTACTCTGTCCCACCACTGAAGTTTCTTTTAAATTATTTTTATAATACTTAGTATGGTATTGCTACATGATGAGCCTTTTAATTCTTTCAAATGTTAACTCAAATTAAGATGAACTATCTATTGTTAATTGCTGCTTCTGATTAATACAGGATCTCTAGCAAGAGCCCCAGACTCTGCGCACATACAGCCTTGGGTAGCCAACATGCTCACTTTTGGCCTGTCTCCTTTTAAATTCATTGCAATTAACTTAAATTCATTTCCGCACATCCCACTGTGCCCTCAATACTGCTCAGCAGCCACATTCCATTCCCCCCATGGCCTCCCACTCTTCTAGTTCATTAACCCCCCCTCCTCCACCCTCACACACAGCTTCCAGCATCACTGAGAAATTAGAAGCCATTGCAAAAGGCCTTCTGTAAGCTCCCACCTCCACATCCACCCAAATCCAGAGCCTCATATTCCTCCTTCCTTCCTACTGCAGTAGATGAAAAGTCCTCGTTTCTTTCTAAGGCCATAGCCCAGTTCATTAAATCTCATCCTCTCTCACCTGTTCAGAGTCTCAATGCCAGCAGTTCTCCACACACTCCCCCGTATCATCAATTTTTCCCTCTCTACTGGGCTATTTCCACCAGCATTAGAACATATTTCCCCCTTCTCAAAAGCAACAACAAAAAATCTTTTAAAAATTAGAAAAAAATAGGGCTTCTGTGGTGGCGCAGTGGTTAAGAATCCACCTGCCAATGCAGGGGACATGGGTTTGAGCCCTGGTGCAGGAAGATCCCACATGCTGCGGAGCAACTAAGCCTGTGCACCACAACGACTGAGCCTGTGCTCTAGAGCCCGCGAGCCACAACTACTGAGCCCACGTGCCACAACTACTGAAGCCCGCGTGCCTAGAGCCCGTGCTCCGCAACAAGAGAAGCCACTGCGATGAGCAGCCCGTGCACTGCAATCAAGAGTAGCCCTGCGGCTCATTGCAATTAGAGAAAGCCCGCGGGCAGCAACAAAGACCCAACGCAGCCAAAAATAAAAATGAAATAAATAAAATTTTTTTTAAAAGTAATTGTGATAAAAACCACATGGCATAAAATTTATCATCATAACCATTTCTAAGTGTACAGTACAGTAGTTTAAGTGTATTCACATCGCTGTGCATCCAACTTCCAGAACGTTTTCACCTTGCAAAACTGAAACTCTATACTCATTAAACAACGACTCGCCCTTTCCCCCTCCCTCCATCCCTTAGCAGCCACCATTCTTCTTTCTGTTTAAGTGCATTTGACTACTCTAGGTCCCTCATATAAGTGGAATCATACAGTTGTTGTCTTTTTGTACCTGGCTTATTTCACTTAGCATAATGTCCTCAAGTTTCATCCATGTTGTAGCATGTGTCAGAATTTTCTTCCTTTTTAAGGCTGAATAATATTTCCTTGTATGTATATACCACATTTTGTTTATCCATTCATCTGCTGATGGACATTTGTTGTTGCTGCTACAATGACTATTATGTATAATACTGCTATGAACATGAGTGTACAAATATCTCTTGGAGACACTGCTTTTAATTCTTTGAGAAGTGGAACTTCTGGGTAATTCTATTTTTAATTTTTTGAGGAATGCACCATTTTACATTCCCACCAATAGTGCACAAGGGTTGCATTTTCTCCACATCCTCATCAACATGCGTTATTTTAAATTTAAATCTTATTTTTTTTTATAGTAGCCATCCTAATGGGTGCGAGGTGGTATCCCATTGTGGGGCAAAAATCTTTCAATCCTACTTTTCCTGCTGCTGTGGCTAATTGGCCACTCCTTTTTAAGACAAGACTCCTTGCAAGAGTTGGCTTTACTTCCTGATCCAGTGCCTCTCTTCCCACTATTTCTTAAGCTTTTTCCAATCAGGTTCTCATCTCACCTACTGCACCACAGCCTCTCATGTCAAAAAGTTGCTATGTGGCCACTTCTGGTCCTCCACGTCTGACCGAGCATTTGACATGGTTGGTCACTCTCTTCTCCATGAGACACTTTCTTCATCTTGTCCCCGCAGTGCCATGCTCTCCTGCTTTTCTTTCTACCCCACTGGATAGAGTTCCTGGTTTCTTTTGCTGGTCACCCCTCTCTCTCCGACTTCTTCATATTGGAGTCCTTCAGGGCTCAATGAATGGATCCTCCTCTTCTCCACCTACCCTCAATTCTCTGATGATCTCATTCATTATCATGGCCTTAAATATCAACTCGCTACTTATGATTCCAAAATTAGATCTCCGTTTAGACTTTCCCGCAGAACTCCGTAGTCCAGTATACATACCTGCCTACTTACCGTCTCTTCTTGGATCTAAGCATCTTAAACCTGACATGTCCAAAATCAACCCGACCTTCCCTCGTTGTCTCCACTCTCCCCTCCTCCTTCCCCCACCTGCAAACTCCCTGGCCCAAACCCTCGGAGTCATCCTTGACTTCTTTCTTTTTCTCTCACACACCACATCCAGTGTGTCAGAACGTCCTTCTGGTTCCACCTTCAAAATCTGTCCAGAATCTGTCCCCTTCTCTTCACCTCCACTGCTCTCACCCTGATCCAACCTACCATCGTCGCTCATCTACTCCAGATTAGTGGTCCTCTCACTTTTGCTCCTTTCGTCTCTTCTCAACACAACAGTCAGAAAGATTGTTAAAAATGTCAGTTTAGATTCTGTAGTTTCTCTGCTCAGAAGAGCTCAGAGCAAAAGTCAAAGAACTTACAGTGTCTTGCAAAGCCCCGTGGTTTTACCACCTCTCCAGTCTCACTCTTGCCACCTTAATGTGGCACAAACACTCCAGGCATGCTCTGCCTCAGGACCTTTGCAGTTGGTATTCTCATTCACTGGAATGTTTTTCCCTTAAACACTGGTATGACTTAAATGAATGAATGTAGAATGGTTGGATAACTAGCAGTAGGAATACTATTTCTCCATGACTACTATTATTATTACATCCTAAAAATCCAGGAATCAAGTTAGGATATGGATGGGGATTGCATATACATTAACAACAGAATGTACACCCTTGCTACTCAAAGTGTGGTCCATAGACCAGCAGCATCAGCCTTTGATGGTCTCCACTGCAGGAAATAAACCCTGAGAAGCATGTCACCTTTTGGAAGAATGGCTCCTGCTGTCTCTTCTAGCAGGACCCAGTGATCTTTGTGAACAGAAAACTCAGCAGAGTGAGCAAAGCTTCAGGATTGGTCACTGGGTGGCTGTCAGGAAAGACCTGTCCACAGGAACCTCAGGAGCACAGGGGCTCAGGCTGGGAACTGTCCCCCACCCTGCATCCTGCACTCAGGAGGCTTATAGGCTGCAATTCCTCACACCTCTGTGTGTCCCACACCCTCTGCCTGACACAGTCACTTCCTGGGTGGCTCCACTGTAAGGACAGGGTGCAGAGCTGACCTCTAGGTGTGACCCAAACTTGAATCTTGATCATGAACTTGAATCTGAAGTTCAGCCCCCAAAGCTGCACAATAGAAAGGTGTGGAAGAATGACAGAGTAGCAGTGGTTAACTGAGCCCAGGAAGGATCCTGGGAAAGTGCAGAGAGCATCTCCAGATTTTCATTGACTCCCTGGGTTCTCTCTTGCAGCTCAAGTCTCGGGTTCTCATGACGTCTTTAGCCCTCTCACCCCTGCGGAGCACGCCGGAGCCCGACCTCAGCTCCATCCCTCAGGATGCAGCCACCATACCCAGCTTGGCAGCGCCACAGGCTCTCACAGGTAGGTGAGGCGAATGAACTCCAAGGCTGGGATGGCCTGCCCGCCAGCTAAATTTACTCTGTGAACTAGAGAGCTGCCACGGAGGTCGCTCAAATGAAGGATTCAGTGTGTCAGTTGGACAGTAGATAGGATGACCAAATTCTCTGAGAACAGGAGTTTACTGTCTCACAGCTTGGATTATTTAAAATTGATTTTCAATACATCTTGGGTTCAGCTGGTTGCTGTGGGTGGGTGGAGGCTAGAAAGAGTGGTTGGCGGCCCAGACTATCTTCAGAGCCGCGTTTACCTTGCATCAACAGCGAACCTGCTCACCTTGAAGAGTTTCTATCCCTGTGTTTGTACTTCCAGATCTCCTAAGGATCCTAATGCCCCTCAATCCCACCCAGTGCCTTCCAGTCCACTTCAGGGTGGAGCTCGCCCCAGTCTCCCTCATGGGGCATCCACCAACCAACAGTTCCATCTTAAAAGTAACAGCAGTTGGATGGTGTCTCTCTCTCTCTCTCTCTCTCTCTCTCACATACACACACACACACACATACACATACACATCCATAGTTCCCCCTCATCACAAACCATCCACAGCCCCATCCCACTTAAATCCCTCAGGGCCCTCCTAATGCTGTTAGGTAAAGGCCAGATTTTGTAGTATGGCCAACAAGGCCCTGCTCTTAGTTCTTAGGGCCCATCATAGGATCGTAGCATATTCTCTTTCCTTCTTCTGGAATGATCTTTCCTCTAGGGTCAACCTATTCCTCCCTTGCACCTCAGCTCAGGTACCTCCCTCCAGAAAGTGTTCACTAACTTTCCTGCCAAGGTTCCCAGGACGGGCTCTCCTAGCATCTCCCTAATGTTTCTTGCAGCCAAGGTCCCACATCACTTCCTGTGATTCTCTGAGTAGGTCTGTCTCCCCTTCTGGGCCCTAAGTTCTCTGAAGTCAGGGACTGTGTAGATTTTTCTCTGTAGGGCCTAGCACACTGCCTGGCATTAAGGTCCCTTAGCGATTAGATTTTCCTTAATCATGTAGGATTAGTTGAAGAAGGAAGCCTGGTAGAGTGAAAAGAGCACAAGCCATGACATCAGAAAGATGTTAGTTAAAATCCCTATTGCACCATTAATTACACTTTCTGAGCAGCCACTAACCACTTTTAACCTCAGTTTCTTCTTTAGTAGAGGAAGTAATAATATTTAATTCTCAGGCTTATCTTGAGAATCAAACAAGATAAAGGCTATACAGTGCCTGGAATATAGTAGGTGCTCAATAAAAACTAATTTTCTTCAACTTTGTTGTTACTGCTTAATCCTTCCAAAGTCCTAATGGTCTCCTCTTACAGTCCCTCTTTAACGCTTCTCTGCACTAGTGGCCCCCAGGGTAAGATGCTCATACCTGGGCTGGGGGCAGGGGGAGACATAAGAGGAGCCATTAACATGTGGAAGAAAATATGACACCTACTATTAATATTTCTTTTTATCTCATCCTTTAAAATTTTCTATTTTTTGGTTACATCTTTAAAATGTATGTAATACATTAATACGGTTGAGAATATATATAATCTATAAATAAATAAACACATGTTAGGGCATGTGGTAAAAATTTTTTTACCAATGGGGTATATTACTTTAAAAGTGTGGGGACCATTGGTTGGGCTCACCTAAATGGACTGCTGAGTGTTCATTATCCTGAGATTGTAAGTAGAATCCTCTTTAGAATTTCACCGAATATATAGTCTTTGGAGTAATTAGCAACATGTTGATTTTTTTTAATTACTGAAGGTTAACAAAAAAAATGGCAAACATTATATATAGCTTGATAGCTTCCTGGAAGGAAGATTTTGTGTATGTTCCCAGCACATAAATACATTTATATACATGGTCCACAATTGTCCATAATTGTCTACAATTCTGATTTGAGTACATCGGAGAGGACATGCCTATTTCTTCCCAACCAGGAGGCCTTTCTGAGAGCAAGCCCTGGCAGCTGGAGGTGATTGACTCTATTGCCTCTTTTACTTCTTAAGTTGGGAAGAACTGGTCCCACTTTGGCCTTTGCTTTCCCAAGACCAGGGCCAAGGGGACATGGCTGAGGCCTCCCCAGTGTGCACGGGAGCCGCCCCTGGCCTGATGTGCTTCGATGCTGAGGGCTTTGTGGGTCTGTTTCCACAGTCTGCCTCTACATCAACAAGCAAGCCAACGCAGGGCCGTACCTGGAGAGGAGGAAGGTACAGCAGCTCCCCGAGCACTTTGGGCCCGAGAGGCCGTCGGCTGTCCTGCAGCAGGCCGTGCAAGCGTGCATCGACTGTGCCCACCAGCAGAAGCTGGTCTTCTCCCTGGTCAAGCAGGGCTACGGTGGTGAGATGGTGTCAGGTAAAGCCCTGGAGCAGGCTGTATGAGGAGGGCCATGGGTGTGTCTCCAAAGAGGAAAATAGCTGTAATCAGGCTTGGGGGACTGTGGCCAGGGTCTGTCCCCATCTTCTGGGCTCCAGGGTCCTTAAATGAGCCTGTGTGCCGAAGGTGTCTCTTGGGGCTTGAGGAGAAGATACTTCCAGATCTGGATAAGAAGACTGGACATCTGAATCCTCTCCCTTGACTTGCCTCTTTCACCTCCCACTTACAACCCATCAATAAATCCTATTGTTCTAACTGCAGAATATATCCAGAATCCTTTCAGAATCAACTTCAAAATATCTCCAGAATCCTTTCACGATTCTGGTTCTTTCAAAATCTAAGTCAGATCTTGCCCCTCCTTTTCTCCAAACCCTCAATGGCTCCCATGTCACTCTGAGAAAAAGCCCACATCCTTACAAGGGCCTCCAAGTCCTATGTGACCTGGTCCTGGGAACTTCCTTGATCTCCTGGCCACTTCTGTTGAGTCCCAAACTCTGCTCTGGCCACAGTGGCTTCATTCCTGTGTCCTCCAACCATGCTCCTCCTGCCTCAGGGCCTTTGCACCTGCTGTTCTCTCTTTATGGAATGCTCTTTCCCCAACTGTCCACGTGACTTGCTCCTGGAGTTCCTTCAGATTCCTACTCAAATGCCACCTTATCAAAAAGCCCTTCCCTGACCATATGTCTAACACATCAGCCCTTGTCACTATTTATTCTCCCTTCCTCTGCTTTATTCCTTATTCATAGCACTTAACACCATGCAGGAAGTGGGGAAAGTTCATGGTCTAAACCCCACCTCACAGGACATTTTTTTTTTTTTTAAACAAGAGCCTTCAGGGTCAATCCCATCTCCCATTGTCACCACCCTCCTCCAGTTTCCACCCCAACCCAACAGCATCCAGAGGGAGTGGAAACTGTCACCACAAGTCTGAGGCAGAATTGGGAGCTCTGCCCCCTTCAAATGTTTCCCCTCAGAGGCTCTGTCTGTCTTACCCGAGGCTCTCCACATGCACAGTGGTTGTTACCACCTGCCCTTAAGCCCTGGAGCTCCAGGCCTTTGCAAGATGCTTTGACTCCAGGGGGACAGCCTGGTGTCTTCTCTAGCCCAGCATCATAGACACAGCCTCCATATCACCAGGGAAAAGGGATACAATTCCCCAGCCACAGGGCAGTGCAGGTGACCCTGCTGGCTGACTAAGAAAGGGTCGGGGAGAGGGGCCTTTAATGTGGCTACGCCCTGAAAAACCAAAGCATAAGTGTTTTATTTAACTCCAGATTGATCCCGAGGGCTTGCAGATGGGGAGATTTTTCCAACACAGCTTTACCAGCTCTGATTGATTCAGCCCTCCTTCTGGAGCTCCCTGTGAGCAGGAAGCTGGGTCTGACTTGCTGGTAATTGATTAAAATAGAACTTGGCAAGGTCTGGGTGCATGTGTCTGACCCAGGGTGACTTTTAAGAGACTTCAGCAGATGTGCGCAGAGACAGGACAAAGAAGTACTGCACCAAAGAGGCCAGGAGGAGAGTCCTGCTGTCAGGCTTCTGAGAGATCCTTGGCTGTTCTCTCTGAGAGCCAGGTTCTTGATCCTGGACTGCCCTCTGAGGTTGAAGGCCTTGTCCTTTTCCTTGCTAAACAGCAGGGCTCAAGACGCAGACCCAGTGCTAAGAGAAAGCTCCTCCTGTACCGTGTGTCCCCACTCTTGAGCAAATCCCGTCTGGGTTCTTTGTGGCCCCTGCCCCCCAAGCTGGGAGAGCTGACCCCGTTCTCCCTGCTCTCCTGCTCGGCTTTTCTGCGGCCTCAGGGGCCTCGGTGCTGGGGAGGAGGCTCTGCAGTGCCTGGCACCAATGCATGAGCGGGCAGAGCCCTGCCAAGTTTCCCTTGGCTGAAGCATTCCCAGGAAGGCTGGAGCTGAAGACTTGGTCATGGAGAATGCAGTAGCGCTGAGGGGCCTCCTCATGCCACCTCCTTAGGTTGTGAGGTGGCAAGGTGGGCATTCACGTTTCTGATGGTGATGTGGCAGCCCAGCAAGGTGGTGCTAGCCCCAAGGTGGTTTAGGGAGGGACTCAGGAGGAATAGTCAGACTCTCCCACTCTCCACCTAGAACCTGATCCTTAGGGCACTGCTTTCTAAACATCCCCATGGCACAACATGTAGAAAATGGTGAACACTGGTGCTGGCACCATGGGCTAAGGGAATTTAACCTGCTGTGGCTGGGCCTTGGGCCACCCCAAAGGCTGAGGGGGAATAGTATCGCAGTACCCATGACCCATTCCTAGCACACCTGTTGGGACGCTCTGCCTTAGTCACACTCTCCCAGAGGGGTAGATTTTGTGATCTCACAAATTCCATGTCTGCTTCCAGGAGGTGGAATTTTCCTACTATGTGACCATCCAGGCACCTCTGGGAATGTATACACACTGATTTATGACACAGGCCTGATGACCCAGACCTTCCTGCTGTGGGTTCAGTTTCCAGCACACCTACTCTTTCAAGGTATCGGAGGCAAGCAGTAGTGCCCACCTAAGAGGGAATTTCCAGAGTGTTTGAGTGGCCAGGATGACCCCCTTACTGAGCATCTAAGCAGCTCTTTGCTGGCTCTCCTAATCTGGAGAGTCACCTGGAGTATTAAAGTGACAGGCAAGTGCCACTTATAGGCCTCATGAGCTGGAAAAAAACGCTCTAGGCCTTCTCCTCAGTTTCCTCATCCATATTATGGAGTCATAACCTTTTCTCCACTGTCCTCACAGGACAGTCAGAAGGCCTAAATGAGGTGATAGGTGTGAAAGCTCTTGTCAAACTATAAAAAGCTACACAAAAGAAATAGATTGTTTTGATTTCTAATTTAAATGGGTGTGGAGTTTTTTTGTTGTTTGTTTTTTAGCTCTGAAATCAAAACTAGCTCTGGTCGCCCTGCCCCAGCCCTTACAGTGTGCTAGCCTTTGAGAGATATAGTATAAAAATCCAGGCTGCCTTCCAGGTGCTGGTGCTGAGGTCAGAGCCCCGGTGGGAGCAGAATGTCCTGCTGGGGATCTTTTCATGTGTTCTGCACCTGGGAGCTGCCGTGCGAGCTTCATGCAGCAGCAGAGGGCTGTGAGGAGGATTACAGAAAGAAACATGCTCTGGGCTGGAAGAACCAGGTGTTTCTTCTAAATTCTGGTCACCCTAGAGAAAATGAGTTTGATCTAGCATCACTGTGGAGACATTATTGTTCTTTTATAAAGACTCCTCCCCTTTAGGCTGAATGAACCCTGAACACTGTGGTGCTGTGTTAAGAGCTGGAGGCCTCAGTATGAACCCAGGTCTATTTGAATATACCTATATGTCTAGATCTAGACATATCTATCTAGACCTACCTATTGATCTAGATCTATCTATCTAGAGTTGCTTAAAATAAATGAGAGTATCTCATAGGGACACAGGAGTCAGTCTGTAAGATCTCAAAGACAAAAATTGGAATAATTTAGCAATAAGATACATAATATAGTATTGGACAACCCACAACACAAAATAAATATATATTTTAAAAACTTTTATTTATTTATTTTTGGCCACACCATGTGGCCTATGGAATCTTAGTTCCCCAACCAGGGACCAAACCCAGGCCCTCGGCAGTGAGAGGGCTGAGTCCCAACCACTGGACCGCCAGGGAATTCCCCCAGAATAAATATACTGAGTCTGCACTGATATTGATGAATAAACAAATAAATAAATGGAGGAAATGGGACAAGTCTTCCTTTATAGAAGAATTCCAAATGATATAGAGACTCTTCCCTCTCCAGGAGGTAGAGCTTAATCCCTCCACTGCCCTTAACTGTGGGTAGGACCTTGTGACTTATTTCCCAGGAACAGAATACAAAGAATACAGTGGAGGGCTTCCCTGGTGGCACAGTGGTTGAGAGTCCACCTGCCGATGCAGGGAACACGGGTTCGTGTCCCGGTCCAGGAAGATCCCACATGCCGCGGAGCGGCTGGGCCCGTGAGCCATGGCCGCTGAGCCTGCACGTCCGGAGCATGTGCTCCGCAACGGGAGAGGCCGCAACAGTGAGAGGCCTGCGTACCACAAAAAAAAGAAAAGAATACAGTGGAGAAATGTGGCAAACACTGTCTTGGCCAGGAGATAAAGGTTAACATCCCAGTGATGAACTGTGGCTATCATGTACCACCCCCCACTGACTCTGTGGTCTTCCTCCTCAAAACCCCATAACCCCGGTAAAATCATAAGAAAAACATCAGACAAACAAGATCGCGGGACGTTTTACAAAATACCTGACCAGTACTCTTCAAGACTGTCAAGATCATGAAAAACAAGAAAAGACTGTGAAACAGTCACAGACCCGAGGAGACCAAGTTCACACAACAGCTACACCCGATGTGGTCTCCTGAATGAGATCCTGGAACTGAAATAGGACATTAGTGTAAAAACAGGTGAAATCCCAATACAACTTAGTTGAAAACAAAACAAAACTGAACAAACCAAAACCTCTTCCCCAGGGCTGACGGGCTGACGGCTTTCTCCAGAGCCCCGCTCTAAGTCGCTGTCTCTGTGCTCTTCCAGTCTCCGCATCCTTTGACGGGAAGCAGCACCTGCGGAGTCTGCCCGTGGTGAACAGTATTGGGTACGTCCTCCGCTTCCTTGCCAAGCTGTGCCGAAGCCTCCTGTGTGACGACCTCTTCAGCCACCAGCCGTTCCCCAGGGGCACCAGCGCCTCCGAGGAAGCCCCTGAGAGCCAGGAAGACAGGATGGAGTCAGGTAGGGTTTGCCCGTCTGTCTTCCTGGGCCTGCAGGTGGTTCCAGGTGTCCCCGCCCTCCCGGAGCAGGTGAGGCTGCCACTAAGGGGGCTCCTGGGAGCTCTGCTGCTGGAAGCTCACGGGCTGCTCCTCTGGGCACCCGGGGAACAGTCAAGGCTGACCAGGTCCAAGGACACCCCGACGGTCCCTGCCCAGGCTGCAGTGGGAAGAGATGGCTCCAGCTACTGAGAGCTGACATTATAGATTCTAGGCCTATGTTATTAGAATTTAGACAATGAGACCGCATCACATGCAATGAGTGATTTTTTTCCTCTCTTCTAATTAAGACTCTTGAGCATTTATTCATCATCGTTGAGTAATTGAAGGACTACTAGCCTAAGGAACAAAGAAATCCTGAAGAAACCAGGGCTAACGAATTGATTACGTTGGTCCTGTCTGGGGGCCTCAGATTCCTATCCAGGTCAATAAAATGTGTAACAGAGTGTCTATCGGGGCAGGAATTTGACCTGCCCATAAATCACATATGTCCTTCAGTGAGAGTGTTTCTCTCTCGTCACAGGATAGAAAGTGACCCAGGGGCTGAATGCCTTTTGTATCACCAGCCCCAGAATAGCTCAGCATAGGGACGTGGCCAGTGGGAAGTGCAGCAAGGCCACATGGGCAAACTTGCCACACTGTTGTCTGCCCAATGGGCTGCTCCTTCCTTCCCCACTTAGCGGCCCTGAGTTATGGATTTGCAAGGAGTTGAACATGAGTCCAGGTTCTAGATTCCAGGTTCCCAAGGATGAGCAGGCATGTTGCCTTTTTTCTTTCTCTGGAAGCAGTGTTGTTGATACATAAAGAACACATAGACAGTGAAATGGAATCTAACCATTATGTCATTCTGCAAACACTTGCTGAACCTTTTCTGTTCCAAGCACCATGTGAGACCCAGTCTTGGAATAAGGCAAATATGTATGTGAGCTTAGGAAAGTTTTTGAGGTATTGAGTAACCAGTATGAATAATGAAAAACTTACATTTGCAGGTATGTGCTCACAGACAGGCTTAGAGCATTCAACAAAACGATACTTATAATAGGAGTGGCTGTGTTTTAAGCCTAGGAGGACATCAGGGAAGGATAAAGTTAGATTCTAAGCATAGATTTTTCTCACATCCTGTCAAGAGCCTTGTCTACAGTTTTACTTTAAACTCTCAGAGACCTGGGAAACAGGAAGAAATCTGGCCTTTACAAAGAAATGTACCTAATTAAATATAGTTTGTGTGAGCAGATGCTATATACTTCTGTGTTTTTCTTGATGCCTCTATATGTGTGAGCTTGGGAAAGTCTTCTCATGTCTCTGGGCCTCAGTTTCCTGTGTGAAATGATGGGCTGAGTTGCTCATGTATAATGTTCTGGTTCTGACAGTCAAGAATCTGGCCTCTCTTGTAAACCTTAGTTGACTCAGAAACATATTGTAAAGCTCACGTATCTTCCAGTGAATCTTGCAATGAAAATAGCAGATGATGATCTGATTTCACTTCGCACACCCTAAAGTCATTGTTACATTGAACAAGCAATGACCCATGGACATAATCGTAAAGCCCCATAATTCATGTCTCCCATTCTCCTTTAAATGAAAGTCTCCTGTGAGACCACTTCTTCCCTGTCCGTGGATGAAATTTAGGGCCAATCTCGTGACTTTTCTGGCTCCTTTCAGATAACAAAACACTCTCTAGTAAATAATTAATATGTCCAGGTCAGTGTGATCATCCAACTTTAAATTTCACTCAAAGATGGAACTACTCCCCATTCCCAGCTCAGCCCTGCTTCAGGCCAGTTGCCTGCAGCAGTAAAGGAGGGCATGGTTGGCTTCTCTCCACCTCCTGCCCAACCCTCTGTTTTTGCCCCTTCCTTATCTAGCTAATAATGATTCCCAATCCTTCCTGATCAGAGTGAGGGAAGGAGGAGACGCAAGAGGTAGGAGAGTTTTTACTTGACTAATCCCGCTGTGAGCTGGCATCAGCCTCCCTGGTTCTGGCAGGTGTGTCAAGCTGATTCTGCAGCCTGTGGGCTCTTGCATGGGTCCTTTGGTGATCCTACCATCTCTCATCTGCACGTTCCTTGACATGGACAAAGGTAACTCTTCTCTGGCTGGTCACTTACAGTCCTTCCCACAGCCTCAAGGCATCTGTGGGTACATCTCTAACTTCTTTCTGCTGAGGCCCCCTTGTGCCTCCAGACAGTCCTATGGAAAGGAGCTAAGATAATCTCACTTCAGATCTCTCTTCTGATGGTCCGCATCTGGTCCCTTAGAAACACCCTCTGCCCAAACAAACTCAGGGCATGCAGGCTGATCTCAGCAGACACCTCTCCTTTGTCCTGCCATCACAGCAGCCAGACTTTTTGGTTTCTCATGGAAATCAAGCAGTAATCCATTGTGTCTCTTGAGCTCCAGGGACAGATATCAAGCTATTCACACGGCCACATTGAAGCTCTTGGATCACATGGGGCAGTTCTCTCCACAGTTCATCTTCTATTCAACCTGCTTTCCAACCTCTACAATTTCTTTTGCAGGCTGCATGTGGGGGGTCATCTACACAGGTAAAACTGGCTTCCCACCACCTCTTTTTGCTAGAGCTCCACACTTCACTCTGCTATGGGGAGACTATTGTCTTGCAGCTTCAGCAAAACTGAAACTAAAATAGTTTCATTTTAACTTCCTGTCCCAGGAACCCCCCTTCAGCTTTCCTTGAGTGATCACTGAGGAAACCTTTGCCTTGGTTTCCTCCTTATTCTTTCTCCTTCCAAGCTCACCATGCCGAGTGAAGTTCCTGTCTTTTTCCTGGGAAAAGTGTAGTGCAGCCGCCTCACTTCTTCCCTTGGCTGAGGCCGGTATTTCTGCCTGCAAGCTGGTTTCTTTCCTAGTTGGCTTGGCTTTGGAAGTAATGACTCCAGTTGTCTTCATGAGCCCTTCCCTAGCCTGTGGCTGCTTTGAAAAAATGAATTGCTCCAGTTCTTGTGGAAATTGTTCCCCGTGCCCTGGGTGCTACAGAACCAAGCGCTGTGTGTTTCTTGTGTCTGGGGCCCCAGGGAGGGTGGAGGAAGCAGCTACGGCACAGTAAGCTTTGAGCAGCCCCCTAGCACACATCTCTCCTACCTGTTTGCCATGGAGCCTAGGATGACACCACTAAAGAGTTTGCCTTTAGGGCTTCCCTGGTGGCGCAGTGGTTGAGAGTCCGCCTGCCGATGCAGGGGATGCGGGTTCGTGCCCCGGTCCGGGAAGATCCCACATGCCGTAGAGCAGCTGGACCTGTGAGCCATGGCCGCTGAGCCTGCGCGTCCGGAGCCTGTGCTCTGCAACGGGAGAGGCCACAGCAGTGAGAGGCCCAGGTACCGCAAAAAAAAAAAAAAAAAAAAAAAAGGGTTTGCCTTTAGACTAAGACATTGCCTCTTTAGGATTGCCTTGTCAAAGTTCCCTTAAAGGATAACATATCAAGTTATTATTACCTTGGATGAGGAATTAGTTTATTACCCACTTTCCCATGATTGTGGCAAGAAAGGCAGGTGTACTTATAAGTGAAGGGATGGAGGTCTTCATTGACTTTAGGCTTCATATCCATCCATAGGACCACGTCATTCCTAAACAAGATCGTACAGTCTTGAACTCATTTGAACCAGATCCTGCTCTGCCCCAAGGTTGTTCAGTCAAAGCTGGAGTGTTCCAGGTTTGGTGCCACACAGTTAGAGGGTTTGTCAACACTCATTAGGACATTTCCAAAAGACAGTTAATCAGACAATAAGGAAATGCAAAGCCATGACACATAAGGAACTATATAAAAAAAATGGATGATTTGGGGAAGACACAATTTTCTGTTCCAGGATATGACAGCAGGTCATGTGGATTTGTTCTCTGTGGCCCTGAAGATAGAGTTAATTAAACCTCACGTCTTGCCACTCAAACTCGGGTCAGGAGCACTGTCGTAACCTGAGAAAGGAAAAGCTCAGTGGCTCTCCCTCACTCCTTCACAACAGATCCCAGGTGTTTTGAAGACACTTAAAGTTGGAGAAGCCTGGGTTTCAGGGATACTCTCCCACGTAGAGGACTTGGCAGCTGAATAACCAGGTGGAACTCTCAGAAGACAGCTCCCTCAGGATTCAGGTGGGGTTGACATTGTAAAGAACTTTGAAGAGCCAAAGCCATTCAGAAGTAGAAGGAGCTGCTTGGATGGAGAGATCTCCTCATTACTGGTGACAAGTGCAGATGTCCACATGTCAGGGCCATTAGGGTGAACTCTGGCAACCCAGAGGAGTAAGAGCAAGATGTCACCTCTGGTCCCTTCCAAGCTGAGAGTCACGGCTGTAGGTGGCAGAGGAAGGCCGCGGACAGCAGGAGGTGAGAGGCCCTAGAAGCCCTGGGGAGGGGGTCCCCCAAAGGGGAAGATGAGGATACCAAGACAGAAGGGCTCACATTAGAGCAGAGAGAGGGCTTCTTCCAAATCTCTTCCTCAGACCTTTGAAATATAAACTCTGTCACCAAATGATCTTTCTCCTGCGTTCAGGGAAAACCAGGTTTCAGGCCCACTCAGCTGCCTGAATCCAGTCTGGAAGGTAGAGCTCTTGGCTTGAGACCAGGAATTTTAGTCATTTTCCTCCGAATCTATTAACTGACAGCCAAATGTTCATGTTTTCCGAAGAAGAGCAGTTCCCTGGATGCTTTAGGAGAATGGAAGCAAAAACATGGATTTGATAACATTTGTGGTTCTGTCAGAAGTCCTGAGATGATCATGGGGAAATTTTACCTTATCTTTGAACGTTGGAAAAAAAAAAAGGTCTCAATTATAAGTAAGCTTTAGCCAGATGCTTCTCAAACTTTAATATGCCCTGGTACCACCCAGGCATCTTGATAAAATGTGGATTTTGGCTCAGGAGGGCTGGAGTGGGGCCTGAGAGTCTGGTTTCTAACAGGCTTCCAGGTGACGTCCGTGCTGCTGCTGGTTGGGGACCACACTTTGAACGAGAAAGTGTGTGCTGACGGAGTCCTGCTCCCAGAGGTAAATTTATTTCAGGTTTTCAGTAAAATACGTCTCTCTGTGCTAGGATGGTGCCAAACCTGTAAAAGCATTGCTGCTGAGGATGATCTGGTGCCCCGTGGAGGTGTCTGTGGGCTGGAGAAGAAGAGAGCGGCGTGAGGGGGCAGAGTAGTCAGGCATGGTGGCACATGTGCAAATCCAGGTGAGAAAGAGGAGGTTTGCAGTGCTGGGGAGTAGAGTGAAAGAAAGGAAAGAATGATGACGGGCAAATTTCCTGGTGTGGCCTGACCACCACCGGCAGCAGGGTCTCTGTTGCCCTCTAAGCTTCCCCGAATTCCTAGAAGACCCTAGGGATCTGTTCTCTCAGACCCTTGTTTACATACCCTCCCTGCCTTATACTGCTAGAATCTGGGTCCAGACCTCGTATCCCTGCTAGGTAGACTTGAGGGCAGACACGTGCAGTCCCCAGCAGAGCCTGAGATGTAACAAGTCCACAGTAAATATTTACTGTTTCGAATTCTATGCGACACAACAGAACTGTCTGCTCACCAAGCATTGGGGAGATCTTCTTTGGAAACCACAATGTGGTAGCTGAACTCTTCTGCAAGATCTAGTTTAGTGATTGGCTTCCTGCCTTTTGAAGGTTTGACACGATGGGAACAAATTGTTTACTTTTTGTTGAGTAGCTTTTCTTGATACACAGACGGTGGGGGTGGGAGATGAGAAAGGACATTTGTTCTTGAGACTTGATGTTTTCTTCCTTGGCTGGTGGTCTTGGAGCCAGGCACCAGAAAACTACTGGAGTAACAGACGCGCACGGTACGTTCTGCTGTGGTTGAACCTTCATACCCAACATCTAGAAATCAAATCTGCTTCCTTGTTAAACTACAAATTTGTCTAATGTAATAGCTCTACAGAGAATGACTATCCAGAGCTTATCTCTCTTTCCAAAAGGTTGTTTATTTCTAAAAGGAAATAGAGCTTATCAAGTGGCATGAGTTCTATTATACAGGAATATCCATATGATCAGTTGGCAAACATTTTCTGAGCTCCCTCTACGTGTGATACCTGCAGAGCTGAGACCACTTGTTCAGAGCCACACAGAAAGGCAGCAGCAGGGTGGAAGCTGAGCCTAGGTCTTCTCCTCCCTGGCCCTTTGCTTTTCCTCCCAAGCCTATCAGTAGGGCCCCATTACCCAACACTTGCTGGGGTGTGTGTGTGTCCTGTTCTCTGGCTCAGAAGCCTGACCGCACAAAATGGATGTTCACAAGTGGCTTGTGGTACCCCTGTGTCACTTCTTCTAGCAAAGATGTAAAAGAACAAAACAAACACAAATGCCCACTTAGCAAAATCCAGGCAGAAACTGCTCTCCAGGGACATCAATTATCTTTTCTCCTTCTGGGTTAATATCTTGGCCCCAAGGAGTGTCTCATCCTTATCTTTGTGCCCTAGCTACATCGTTGCTAGACAACATCCACAGGACAGGCAGAGCCTATCATCCTAGACACCAGGAGAACTTTCTCATCCCTACAAAACCCACACAAAGTGGCCTACTCCACCGACACTAGGTGTGGTTTGACCTGGTATTTTAAATAATATATGAAATGATGGGGGAAAAAAAGAAATGAAGGAAGGCATGTGCAGGCCAATGATTAGAATATTGCAGAGCTATGCTCACCCTGTCATAGCCACGGGCCATGTGAACAAAATGAGCCATCTGGTTCTCAAGCCATGCATTGGAAAGGGGGTCATTTGGAAGGAGAACAAAGTATCAGTGTCAAGCTCAGTTCTTAAGAATCTTTGCAGAAAGTTTTGATGGAAAGATGAAAAGAAGAACGTCTGCAAGTTTGGCAGCAAATATAAAAGGCCTTCCTATATTTTCGGACAGGTAGGTCCAGGAGAAGCCCAGCCAGTGCTCTTACAGAATGGAATAGGGAGTGTTTGCCAGTGTAGAATTCCTGATCTTAGCTCTGCCTGTGTGCCAATATGAGTTCATTTAGGAAAAGCTGTTTATCATATTTTCAGTGATATCATTCATTAAAGTATAATATCTGTACCTATTTTAAAACATTGAGCTAAAAAACAAAACAAAACAAAACAAAAGACGTTGAGCTAAAAGGGAAAAATGTAACTTCTAAGGAAAACACTGGGTTTTTGTAGAATTTGAAATAGATTTTCACAATGCTCAGTAATTTATTAGATCCCTTTGTGCTGTAATGATTTGGTTCTCTTTTGAATCCTGTAGATATTGAGGAAGCACAAGGATTCAATAATTATTGGTTAAATGAATGAATGAATGAATGTTCCAATTAAGTTGTTGGAACCTCCCAAGGTACTTTAAATATGGGATAAATAGGCTACTATTGAATCATGGTGACCAGTTTGGTCATATTTTAATAGAAAGTATATACATTAAAATGACACAAAAAGAAATGAAGATAGTGCTCCGCTTGTCCAAGATCACAAATAAAGTCATTTTGTGGATTAAAGATGCCAACACCAAAGACTTGAGGAACAGAATGATGATGGTGGTAAATCCCCAGTAGGCTTTCTACTGTTTGGAAGAGCTCCTTCTAGGAGGGAGTGTGGAGGAGAAAAAGAGGCTGCCAAAAAATAGGCGGTATGAACTCTTTCTTCCTACAAGGCTGGTCTCAGGAATTCTCTGAAAGACAGCCCTACCCCTGCCCCCCATGCCTCTCTTCAAATAAAGAAATCTACTGGAAATCTTCCCCTTTGTTCCATGAAACCGTCCTTAATGTGACATCCCTACCCATCAATCCCCCATGAGTCACTCTTGAACGGGGGACGATGCTGGGGACAGCTGAGTCAGGTGCGCAAGGCCCTCTGTGTTTCTGGCAGGCCTGTCCAAAGAGGCTCCTGCCTTGATGGAAGAGTAGATGTTAGGGAATGGGCAAGGTCTGTAAGGAGATCCAAGGAGATGGTGACCAAGGTCTCTGGTTTATACATCAGAACACTGAAAGCACAAGGACTGATGGAAACAAAGGATCAAGTATATGAGATTTGGCCATCCCAAAATCTCCAGGGCCCAGAGGAGCTGTAATTGGAGACTCTATCCTTGGGCTGCTCCTCTGGACTAATACCCTGAGCCCCTGTGGTGGGTCCTAAGGTAATATCTGCAAGTTATCCACACCAGTATCTACTGACCGTGCATCAGAACTGGGTGAAATTGGCAAACCATGCCAAGAGGAATTAAAGCAACTTTGGAAACCAGTAGCCTTCTAAGATAAACTCCATGAGCTTTCTCCTATTAGTTGGTAGTTTCTGGGTCTCAGACATAAGTAGCAAACCCTTTGATTTTGGGGGAAAAAAAAAATCCCATAAACTTCCTGACAGAGAATTAGATATTCTATAGCAGATACATCCTAGCTGCTACCGAATTAATAGGTACAACTTCCAACCTAGATATGCAGAGTCAAGAGGAATTAAACAAATTCCCCTTTCCCACCTGTATTATTTATCTATTGCTGTGTGACAAATTACCCCAACACTTAGTGGCTTAAAATAACATTTATTATCTCACAGTTTCTGTGGCTCAGGAATGCAGGTGCAGCTTAACCTGGTCCCCTGGCTCTGGGTCTTTCACAAGGCTGCAAGCAGCCCAGAGCTCAGCTAGGGCAGGATCTACTTCCTAGCTCATTCATACGGTTGTTGGCAGGATTCCACTTCCCACAAGCCATTGGTTCCTTGCCATATAGGCCTCTCCACAGAGCTGCTCACACCATGGCAGCCTGCTTCACCCACTTGAGAAATACGGGAAAGCCTTCCTAAAAATGAGGATGTCCATTTAGAACCAAAAGTTATACGGTGTTCTCTATTCCAGGGACTCCAACATTTTCCTGATTAAGGGTCACTTTAAATTTCCCCAGAGTTCTATGAAAGACCAAAAAGAGGGGGGGGCTATTGAGGAAACAGAGCTTGACCGTGGGAGGTCCCACACTCTCACCCTCCCCCGCCTTCTGGGAACTCATTCCCTTAAGCCTTGGGGTAGAGGCTTGGCAAAGCGGCAAAGAAAAGACCGCAGAGATGGTGGTTAGGGAACCTGCTCTCCTCTGGAGACTGAAAGGGCATTCACTATTCTCAAACGGCTGACACTGGGCAAAATTGCCTTTGGGCAAAATTTCCACAAGAGGAAATCTTAAATCTTAAAGACAAAGTCTCAGGCAAACCAGCAACATTGGAAAGGATTAAAGAAGTTCAGGTGTCAGGGGGAAAGTATAAATGTACTTAAATGGACCCAAGAGGAGTTATAAGGTTGATTCTGAGGGCTGAGCGATCTGTACTTAGAGACGAGCTTGAAGAGAAAATCTATACTGGCCAGAGACCAAGTTAATGGAAAATTTAATTGAAGAGAACGAAAGGCTAAGCCTCATAGGTGGTGTGACCTGGTGCCCTTTGAACCAGGAAGGCTGGGACAAGAGGCCACAGGGGGCCCTAAGGGAAAACGTGATGAGCTTATCTGAGCCAGAACAAGGGGCGGGACCGAGCCGGAGTAAAAGAAACCTGCAGACCTCCACAAGAACCGCAGTGAAAGGCGGCAGGAGGGCAGAGAGGAAATCTGCTTGTTTCGGACACCGAGGAGTCCCGCCCAGGGCCTCCCTGCCGCCCACAGCTGAGCACGCGCTGGGCAGTGGCGGCGGTGCTGGCGAGAAGCGTGCATGCAGCTGCCTGGTGGCGGAGACCCAACCACTCAAGGTAGGAAGTGAAGCCCAGGTCCGGCTCTGAGCAGGGGAGGGGCAGCTCTACTGGGACCTGCTAGTGTCTCCTGGCCCTTCTCCCTCCTGCCCCCCTTCCTCTTTCTGCTTCTCTCCTTGCAGGTCTCTTTCCCTGCATTCCCGAACTCACTGACTGTGCTCCTTAGGTGGTGGCACCTGGTTAAGCAGAGGGGAATAGTTATTCCACGGTTGTTCACGTGGCGGTGTTATCAGGCCGACTCTGTTACTTCCTTTTCTCATCTGGGGTTCAGGGCTAGGGATCCGTGGTGCCGCTATCTCTTTAAACAGCAGAGCCAAGGCGCTCACACACGGAGCCCTCTGGACACTGGTCCAGTGGTCTGACCTTCTTGTCAGCCTGAGCAAGGTCACGTGGCCTGCTGGGCTAGGCAGGCCCGCTGGCAATCAATCCCAAGAGAGGCAATGGCTTTCAGCCTGGGGGAAGGTAGCAGAGCTGATGGTAGAAAGGGTTCACTCTGTGCAGCTGCTCCTTCAGCTGGGACGTTGTGACTGATATGAGGAAAGGGGAGTGGAGGGTGAGAGAGAGTGTGTGTGTGTGTGTGTGTGTGTGTGTGTGTGTGTGTGTGTGAGAGAGAGAGAGAGAGAGAGAGAGAGAGAGAGAGAGGACTGTTTAGTGCTGGGAGGAACAGTGTCTGAGACTCTGGGATTTAGGGTTATTATTGCACTCAGAGAGATTACATGAGAATAATTTTGCAGACGGTGGTGGTATCGCTTTTCAGGGCTTCATTTGGTTAAAGAATCCAAGTAAAGTGCCATTTAAAATTCTTTAAATAAATTAAATAGTCCAAGCTCACTTAACTGTGAGCAGTTGGCTCTTGTGTCCTACCTGAAAAGGGGCCAACACCCCCTGAACTAAACCTCCGGCAGCAGTGTCTGGAGTCTCATCCATGTGGGCCCCTCTTTCCTCCCTGGACCACTGTCGCTGCTTTCGGACTTTCTCTTTCTCTCTCTGGCTCTTGGCTTTCTCCTTCCTGTCCCTCTGTCTCTTCCTGCTTCTCTTTGGAGTTTCTGCACTTTCCAGGTGCTCAGCTGACCCTCCAGAACTGCAGCAGGATGGGCTGTGCTGGGCGTCCCCCAGGCCTCTGCAGGGGTGTGGGTGGAGGGAGGAGTCCACACACTCCTGACTCAGACCCTAGAGCTTTGTTCTCCAAACAAGGAGGCTTAGACCTGGTTCAGGTTCAGGAGCAAAGGGGTATCCTTTGAGGCTTGAGTGGGTTTGAAGTCTTCTAGAGTATTTTTTAGCCTAATAGGCAGGCTTTATACGTAGCAGCTGGGGAAACCATAGTCCACAAGCAGATTAGCTATGGTGAAAAAGGCACGTCAGCCTCTTTTGAATGTTCCTAAGACACCAAACCTTGAAAACGTGGCAGCCTTCTTTGAATGTGCCATTTGTGCCTGTGCCTTTCTACTTAAGCATGCCCTTGTGATTGTATGAAAGCAGATTAATCCTTTTCTGGAGGAAAGATTTAATGATTTATAAGTGGCATCCTTAGTGTCTTGGATAGAGGCAGGGGGTTATAGAAGAGAAACACATAAAATGCCTCTTGTTTACCCTGCTTTGCTGAGCTGGTGTGCACAGCGATGAAATGGCCTTAAATAGAGGCTGGGCTGGATCCTCTTGTTTAATGAGAGGTGCCAGGGTGACAAGGTAGCTCGTTTCAGATGAGAAGGGATTTTCTAAGAATCCAGGAAAAAAGACTGGGAACGTCTTAATCTGTCAGCCCTGTGGTTTACCACAAGTCTGTGTGCGGGAATCGGATCCACGCAGGGCACTCTCCGCAGATGATCCCAGGTCCGCTGGCCCCATCTGGTGTTCACTCACCAGTCAGCCACAAAACTCTTGAAAAGTGTAGTTCTCTCTCCAAGGAGATTTGGTCCTTTTTGTTTTTGTTTTTTTACCAACTTTAAATAGTGGTTTTGGGTAACAAACAATTCACGAGCCACACTTTATTAAAGTCATCTCACCTGTATGTTGGATGACTTAGTGGTTTTAATAGTATAAAGGGTAGGTACCCAGCAGTCATCGTTTTAACTGAAGCAAGAGGAATTGGTGTTAGGTGTAAGGAAGACATTTCAGGCAATGAGGTTTGTGGCACAATGACCTAACTGTGAGGAGATTGTAAGATCTCTTTTGGGGAAGCTTTTAAATAAGAGGCTCAGTTATTTACTTTATTTTCCGCTCCAGATACCACCCTGCCTGAAAAGAGAATTTGGGGCAAGCTCAAGGCATTCCACCATTAATTTACCACCTTCACAATTTTTGCTATGTCTGACTAAAACCGATAGAAGTGTTTACTCAAGATATTCCTTGAAATGGATTCATTTCTTTTAACCATAGGCTTTAGTCATCTTAAGCAGTGATACCTTATCAGTGAAATCATAGTTTGATGAGCTAACTATATTTTATTGCTGTGCACTAAAATATATGACTGTAATAAAATAACGTTCACCTGTTTTTGTGTCCTCCAAAAAGATACATGTTCAAGTCCTAACCGCAGGTACCTGTGAAAGGGACCTTCTTTGGAAATAGGGTCTATGCAGAGGTAATCAAGTTGAGGTCACACTGGATTACGGGCGCTAATCCAATGACTGATGTCCTTATAAGAGGGAAATTTGGACCCAGACACAGACAGAAAGGGAGAACGCCATGTGACCACAGAGGCAGAGATTGGAGTGGTGTGTCTGCAGCCAAGGAACACCACGGATCATTGACTATCACCAGAAGCAGGTAGAGGCAAAAAAGGATCTTCTAGAGCCTGCAGAGAGCATGGCCCTGACGACACCTTGATTTCAGACTTGTAGCCTCCAGAAGTGGGAGAGAATATATTTCTGTTGTTTTAAGTCACCAAATCTGTGGTAATTTCTGTAGCCTTAGGAAACTAATACACCTAAGTACCGCCAAGAATCATCCCCTGGTGGGCCAGCGCGACACATTTTAACACTCGGGGAAATGCTGAGCCGGGTGCTCTGTGAAGGTCCTTTTCAGTCCTGTGGTTGAATAATGATGGCCTTCATTGTATCAGCCATTTTTACACTCAGGTATGATGTAAGTGTCAGCACCCCTATTTATAAAGGTGAGGAAAAGGCTGCGTTAATCGGGTTTGAGCAGATGCATCTGTCAATTCTGAATGGCACCCTGATGTGTGCACCTGAACGTGCTAATCACTCCCAGGCTTCCTGGGAGCTACAGGCTGTGTAGGACCGCGGCTGGGGCTTAGTGATCTGTTTCCATGGCTGTCCACCTGGCCGCCTTTGGAATCACTGTCACATCCTTTGCTGGGTAGAGGGCTATTGCTTGACGCTCTCTCAAGTCGGTTTTACTTTCTGATGAATCCATTTGGATCATAGCCCAGAAGCTGGCTTTTATTACCTTTGATCTCACCCATGGTTGTCAGTAGTTTTTAAACCCAATAAGGTCCATATTCCCTTGTTCCCCATTTCCACATGTTGTCATAGGGGAACAATATTCCATCTGCATCTCTGTTTTCCAGCTGTAGTGCAGATTGGTGAATTATCTGCGTTCTCTACCTTAGACTATCAGACTTCCATAGGCATATTTAATTTAGATTTAAAATATTTAATAAATAGAATAAATGTTTTAGATTCTTTTCATTGTTTACCGTGCATCTACATGAAGAATTTATATTTAGTTCTTTATAATCTGAATTTTAACACGTCTTCTGTGTAACAGCAGCCTCACTGCCCAAATGTCTACTTAATATTTATTGAGCGCCTTCTGAATGCCAAGCACCATGCCAGACACTGGGGACACAAAAAGGGTTAGTATCCCAGACTATGAAAACTTTTCAATGAAGGGAATATAATGGCAGGCCTCCTGCTCACTGGCTTGGAATGTGCTGGCCCATAGTAGGTGCTCAAAAAATGTTAGTCTTCCTCTTCCTCGCTCCATTCAAGAAGCAGCCTAGTATCTAGCTCCATAGCCAGGTCCTTCCTGCTGATGTCTTCTGACCAGGAGGGAAGATGCAATAGAGGCCATCTAGGGGAAGGTGCAGAGTTCCAGGTTCCTGAAGACATCGTTCAGCACTGCATTAGCCACAAAGCATGAGGCACAGAGCATGCATGCCTACCCTTTGCTGCTCAGTTTTCCTGTGTCCAAGTGGCCAAAGCAGTGTTGGATTTGACTGTACAACACTCTCAAAAATGTGTTTACAGCCAAACACTGGGCCTCCACAATGAGTTTTTAAAAGCAGCTTTATGGAGATATAATTCATACATCATACAATTCACCCATTTAAAGTGTATTATTCAATGGTTTTTAATATATGTGCAACTATCACCCCAGTCAACCCCGATTCCCCCAACCTCCAAATCCTAAGCAACCACTAATTTACTTTTGTCTCTATAGATTTGCCTATCCTGGACATTTCATACAAATGGAATCATTTAATATGTGGTCTTTTGTGGCTCAGTTTCTTTACTTAGCATAACATTTCAAGGCTCATTCACACTGTAGCACGGATCAGTACTTCATTCCTTTTTATGCCTGAAATTATTTCATTGTATGCATATGCCATGTTTTGTCTATATATTCATCAGTTGATAGTTTTTTGAGTTATTTCCACATTTTGGCTATTATGAATAGTGTTTCTGTAAACATTCATATATAAATTTTTATGTGGAAATTTCATTTCTCTTGGGAATATATATATATATATATATATATATATATATATATATATACACACATACACACACACCTAGGAGTAGAATTGCTGGGTTGTATGGTGAATTTATTTTTAACCATTTGAGGAAGAGCCAGACTGTTTTCCAAAGAGGCTGCATCATTTTACATTCCCACCAGCAGTGTGTGAGGGTTCCACTTTCTCTACAGTATCACCAACACTTGCTATCATCTGACTTTTTGATTATAACCATCCTAGTGAGTGTGAAGTGGTACCTCATTGTGGTTTTGATTTGCATTCCCCAATGACTAATGATTTAGAACAAGTTTTCATGTGCTTATTGGCTATCTGTCTATCTTCTTTGGGAAAATGTCCATTCAAGCCCATTTTAAAATTGGGTTATTTGTCTTTTGATTGTTGAGTTGTAAGAGTTTTTTTAATATACCCTGGATATGAATTCTTTATCAGAGGTATGATTTGCAAGTAATTTCTCCCATTCTGTGGGTTTTCTTTTCACTTTCTTTATAGTGTCTTTCAAAATGCAAAAGTTTTAAATTTTGATAAATTCAATATGTCTATTTTTTCTTTTGTTGCTCATGCCTTTGGTGTCAAATCTAATAATACCTTGTCAAACCCAAGGTCATAAAGATTTACCCCTATATTTCCTTCTAAGAGTTTTATAAGTTTTTGCTCTTACATTTAGGTCTTTGATCCATTTCAAGTTAATTTTTGTGTATGGTATGAAGTAAGGGTCCAACTTCATTGTTTTGCATGCGGATATCCAGTTATCCAAGCATCAGTTGTTGAAAAGACTGTTCTTTTCCTATTGAATGATCTTGGCACCTTCGTTGAAAATCAGTTGAACGTGACACATAGGTTTATTTCTGGACTCTCAACTCTAGTCCATTGTTCTATATGTCTCTCCTTAAGTCAGTACCACACTGTCTTTGTTACCATTGCTTTGTAGTAAATTTTGAAATTGGGAAGTGTGACTACTCTACTTTGTTCTTCTTTTTCCATGATTGTTTTGGCTATTTATGGTTCCTTGAAAATCCATATGAGTTTTAGAATCAGCTTGTCAATTTCTACAAAGAAGTCAGCTGAGATTCTGACAAGAATTGCGTTTAATCCATAGATGAATTTAGGGTGTAAGATGGTAATAATCTTAATATTAAGTCCTCTGATTCATAAACATGGAATTTTTTCCAATTAAGTATTTAGATCTTCTTTAATTTCTTTCAATAATGTTTTGTAGTTTTTAGAGCATAAGTTTTATACTTCTTTTGTTAAATTTATTCCTCAGTATTTTATTCTTTTTAATACTATTATAAATTGAATTCTTTCCCCAATTTCATTTTCATATTGTTTAATGCAAATGTATAAAAGTACAATTGACATTTGCATATTAATTTTGTATCCTGTAACTTTACTGAATTCATTTATTAATTTCAATTAATAAAAGTGTTTTATTGGATTCCTTAGAATTTTTTACATACAAGAGATAGTTTTACTTCTTCCTTCCCAAATTAGATGCTTACCTACTTGCCCTGGCTGGAACCTCCAATACAATGTTGAATAGAAGTAGCAAGCATAGAGACATCTTTGTGTTGTTCCTGATCTTAGGAAGAAAAGCATCCGGTCTTTCGCCATTAACTATGATGTTAAGTGTAGGTTTTTTTATGGATGCCCTTTTTCAGCTTGAGGAAGTTCCCTTCTATTCCTAGTGTGTTGAGTGTTTTTCTCATGAAACAATGTTGGATTTTTTCAAACGCTTTTTCTGCATCTATTGAGATAATCACATGATCTTTGTTTTTTATTCTATCGATATCACATATTACATTAATTGATTTTCAGATGTTAAACCAACCCTGCATTCCTGAAACAAATCCTACTTGATCATGATGTATAAGTCATTTTGTATGCTAAGGATTTGTTTTGCTAGTATATTGCTGAGAATTTTTGCATCCATATTAATGAGACATTGATCTGTAGTTCTCTTGTGATGACTTTGTCTAGTTTTGGTATCAGGGTATTAGCGTTCTCATAGAATAAGTTGGCAAGTATTCCCTCCTTATATTAGTCTGCCTGGCTGCCATAACAGAATACCACATACTAGGTAGCTTTAACAACAGAATTTATTTTCTCACAATTATAGAGGCTAAAAGTCTGAGATCAAGGTGTCATCAGGGTTAGTTTCTGGTGATACTTCTCTTCCTGGCTAGTGGACAGCCACTTTCTGTGTCTTCATGTTGCCTCATCTCTGTGCATGTGTGTGAAGAGGGAGAGAGCTCTCTCATGTCTCTTCCTCTTCTTGTCAGTACTTTCTTTTTAACCAGTCCTATCAGGTTGAGATCTTACCCTTAAGACCTTACTTAACCTCTATTTCCTCCTTATGGACCCTCTCTCCAAATATAGTTGCAATGGGGGCTAGGGCTTCAATATATGAACATTTGAGGGGGACACAATTTAGTCCATAGCACTCTTTTTTTTTACTTTTTGGAAGAATTTGTGAAGAATTGGTTTTAATTTTTCTTTAAATACTTGGTAGAATTCACCTATGAAGCCATCCGAGCCCGGGATTTCTTTGTTTTTTGATGACTAATTTAATCTCTTTAATTGTTATAGGTCTATTCAGATTGTCTATTTCTTTTTGTCAGTTTTGATAGTTTGTCCATTTCTTCTAAGTTACCTAACTGATTGGCATAGAATTGTTTGTAATATTTCTTAATAATCCATTTTATTTCTGTGAGATTGGTGATAATGTCATCCCTTTCATTTCTGATTCTAGCAATTTGAGTCTTTTCTCTTTTTTTCTCGGCCAATCTAGCTAAAAGTTCGCCAATTTTGTTGATCTTTTCAAAGAGCCAGCTTTTGGTTTCTTTGATTTTCTCTATTTTTCTATTCTCTATTTAATTAATTTTCACTGTAATCTTTATTATTTTCTTCCTTCTGCTTGCTTTAAGTTTAGTTTGCCCTTTCCCCCCACAGTATCTTAATGAGGAAGATTAGGTTATTAATTTGAGAATGTTCTTCTTTTTAAATATAAGTATTTACAGTTACAAATTTTCTCTAGGCACTGCTTTAGCTGCATTCCATATACAATGGTTTTTATTTCCAGGCAAGCTCCATATGCATCCCCATCTATGAGAAGACCTGCTAGTTCCCCTAATAAAATCAATTCTTAATCTTTCAATACCTATGTTGTGTGAGGAATCCATACATAAAGAAGACATCTGGATCTTGTGGCCCAAATGTGTTTACTCATTGCCAACATTGGAGGATCCCTTGGTTTTTGTTATTCTAATGCCTTTGGGGAATGTCTATATCTGTTTTGATCATGTGTAGTATATAGATGATTGTTGATGGGGCTAGACAGATATGGTCTTGTCTGGGGTGGGAGGGACTGAAGAAAAGGAATTACTAGAATATTTTTCTTCCTCTTTCTATCCCTATAATTCCTCTGGACTTTGTACTTCAAAACAAAACAAAGCAAAACAGCCCACACCATTTGGCCACAGGTATAGCTCGCAGAGTTCAACAGGCTGCAAGAATGAGCTTTAAAAGTGTAGAAAGTCCTGATCTACTTGGGTGGGGGAGCTGATGATGAGGTTGGCAGAGTCTCCAGGTCCTCTACTCCCCCTGTGCTTTAGATTGGTTCTTTCTCTCTCATCTGCAGGGTTTGGGGAAGACCATGGGGCCATCCAGATCAGCATTTGTGTCCCTAGTTTGTTAGCTTTGGTGGAAGGTTAGTGCCCTTGTGTGTACTGGAACTAAAAGTGTGGGGAGGAAGCACCATCACACCTGTGTCAGAGCCCAGGCCAATCATCAAAAAATCTACAAACAATAAATTCTGGCGTGGGTGTGGAGAAAAGGGAACCCTCTTGCACTGTCGGTGGGAATGTAAATTGATACAGCCTCTATGGAGAAGAGTATGGAGGTTCCTTAAAAAACTAAACATAGAACTACCATATGACCCAGGAGTCCCACTACTGGGCATATCCCCTGAGAAAACCATAATTCAAAAAGAGTCATGTACCACAATGTTCATTGCAGCACTATTTACAATACCCAGGACATTGAAGCAACCTAAGCGTCCATCGACAGATGAATGGTTAAAGAAGATGTGGCACATATATACAATGGAATATTACTCAGCCATAAAAAGAAATGAAATTGAGTTATTTGTAGTGAGGTGGATGGACCTGGAGTCTGTCATACAGAGTGAAGTAAGTCAGAAAGAGAAAAACAAATACTGGATGCTAACACATATAAATGGAATTTAAAAAAAAAAAAGGTTCTGATGAACCTAGGGGCAGGACAGGAATAAAGACACAGACATAGATAATGGACATGAGGACAAGGGGAGGGGGAAGGGTAAACTGGGACAAAGTGAGAGAGTAGCATTGACATGTACACACAACCAAATGTAAAATAGATAGCTTTGGGAAGCAGCTGCATCACACAGGGACATCAACTCAGTGCTTTGTGACCACCTAGAGGGGTGGGATAGGGAGGGTGGGAGGGAGACGCAAGAGGGAGGGGATATGGGGATATATGTATACATATAGCTGATTCACTTTGTTATAAAGCAGAAAGTAACACACCATTGTAAAGCAACTATACTCCAATAAAGATGTTAGAAAAAAAACAAACCCAGGCCAAAGTTGTTACTCCTAACTCTGGGACACTGTGGCTCTGGCTTGATCTCTCCCAGGAATCATGGGCCAGGTGCGGGAGGCAGTGGTGATGGGCAAGAAAAGAGGGAGCAGGGAGATTCTGACAAGCTGGCGGAAACTCCTGGAGGAGCAGAGCCATGGAGGGAGAAAGACCTTTGTTTGAATTTTATTTACAAGTCATCAATAACCAAGATAATCACATTTTCCTCAGAACATGGAGGGTCACATGTCCCAATCCCTACTAAAATATGCTTCGTTGGTGAGGTGTCAATCTGCTGAGAGGTGAACTATTTGGGATTATGCCGTGGTATCCATTCCTTCTCATCTGCCATCCCCACAGATAGCGGCACCTGTGCTGCTGGGGAAAGGTTTTCCAAGACCCAGCACCAGGTGTCTTCATGAACTGCTCTCTGATCTCTGCTTCTCTGCTCTGCCTTCTTGCTTAGCAAAAGCAGTCACCACTGAGGAGTGCCTGGTGAACCCTGCGAGCATGAGCCGCTACAGCGTGGACTCCTCCTCCGCCTTTAGCCACAGGGGCTCCCTGCCCACCTCCTCTTCGTTGTACTGCAAGAGGCAGAACTCTGGAGACGGCCACCTTGGGGGAGGCTCAGCCACCACAGTCAGTGGTCCCCATACCAGCCCCATGTCCTCTGGAGGCCCCTCAGCACCTGGGCTGAGGCCCCATGGCTCCAGCCCCAAGAGAAACGGGACCTCTCTTGAAGGAAACAGATGTGGTAATGTAATGCATGCACTGGCTTCCCCATGACCTAACCTCCTCTGCCCTCGCCCTGGGACCACCAAATGTAGGGAGACCGGGGGACCGTGGCGGTTTGAACACAGCAATACTGGGAAATTAGAAGTTTCCACAAATCCCTTCATGGATTTTTGTTGTTCTTGAGGGCAGCTGACTTCAACCTTTGACCATAAGCAAAGAAAATGGTGTATTAGAGTAAGTTAGGCTGTAGGAATAAGTAGAATCCAAAATGTACAGTGGCTCAAATACAATAGAAGTTTTTTATCCAGGAGTCCAAAGTGGGTGTTCCTAGTTGGTGTGTGTATCCCAACTCAGGGACCCAGGATCTGTGAATTTCATGGCTCTCCTGTCCCCTATGGCCCCCATGCTCCACGCATCTAGTGGTAGAAACGGAAGGAACAAACGAGGAAGATGAACATGTTTCCCTAGAGCCTGAAAGTGATGCCCATCGCTTCTACTCACGTTTCATTGGCAAGAGCTGGCCATTTTACCACACTTAACTCTGGAGGAATCTGAGAGGTGTAGACTAGCTCTGTGCCCGGAAAAAGAAGAACCAGAAGGTGCTAAAGACTTTTCTCTTGCACAGTGGTCGACTCTTGGAGGGTACAAACACATAGGCAGACCAGAGTTAAGTAAAATTCCCACAATGCTGGTTATTTATTTATTTTTTTGTCCCGTAAGTTTTTTTGTTTTGGTTTGGTTTTCCATTTATTTATTTATTTAGGCTGCACCGGGTCTTAGTTGTGGCATGTGAACTCTTAGTTGTGGCATGCATGTGGGATCTAGTTCCCCAACCAGGGATCGAACCCAGGCCCCCTGTGTTGGGAGCCCAGAGTCTTACCCACTGGACCACTAGGAAAGGCCCCCCACAATACTGGTTATGATGCTACTTCTGTCTCACCCATTAAAGTTAGCTTATTGGAATGCAGTGTAGGAAGGTACTGTCATTCTAGGGGTAGCTTGATGTCCATTTTGATTTATGTTATTAAAAAAAATCATTTTCAATTCAGTATTTGAGTATGAATAGAGCATAGTGGATAATCACATGGACTATGGAGCCCGATGGCCTGGGCTGGAATCCTGGATCTGCCATTTTCTGACTGTGTGACCTTTTGCAAGTCTGAACTTCTTTGTGCCTCAGTTTCCTCACCTGTGAAATTGGAATCATAATAATAGCACCTACTTCACAGGTTTGTTGGGAGGATTAAATAAATTCATACGTGTATTTAGTACAAGGCCTAAGAGTTAGTAAGAACTCAATAAACATCAGCAATGACAGATCACGTGAACACACCCCTCAACAGATCACAGCCCATCAACTCTACACCTGAGAACTCTAAAGAAAGGAGGCCAGAGGCCCGGGAGTCAGGGAGTCTTCATCTTGCCCCTCTGGTGCCTCCTGCGGGCTGGCTGTCTTCTCTGGCATTTCTGTTCTGAGCCTTGGCTCGTCCACTGGTAGCCCTGACAGCCACAGTGGTGAGCTATTGCGTATGATCCCAGATCCTCCGCACACTCCCCTCAAAGAGCCTCACCATCACAGATGAGCCTCTGTGGGCCGAGGAGGGGAGGCAGTTTTGAGGGGCAAGGCACTGTTCCCTCAGCCATGGGGGCTCTTGCCAAACATGGATGGCCCTGCTCCCCAACATTGTCATGCAGGGCCGTCGGCCAGGCAGGTTTGAGTGGGCAGAGTCCATTTTCCAAAGGGGAGAGACGTTGTTGCATCTGATTTCTAAGAACAAGAGAAGGGAACAAAATTTGGCACAAACCCGCATCATAAAGTAAATGAGGGGAACAGTTATTTCCTAGGTTTATCCCCAGAGTTAGTGTAATATCAGACATATAGTAGGCGTTCAGGAAACATTCTTTCTCTCTACCCCATTCCACTCCCCCCATGGAGCCCAGTGCCCTCACATTGCCTCTGCTTGTTAAAGCCCTCATTCTGGGGTCCCTCTGCCCGTCACACGTCTCCTTCTCTCAGCCTCTTCTCCTCAATGCAATTCCCAGCTGCTCGAGGTGGTGATCACAGGACACCAGGCTGATTGAATGGACTCATAAACCTAAGAGTATTGCCATTCTTTAAAAAGGAGATATTTACTCTCCTATTTAAGTTGGTGAAATCTTAGACCCTATGTCTTAAGCGTAGGATTTCAAGCAGTAAGGGGAAGGCACGATTTGAATGGAGAGAACTTCTACCACTCCATCACTGAAGAGTTGTCTGCCCCATCCCAGCCCATCTGGTGGCCCAGATGAGGGGAATCCAGGACCCTTCAAAGGGGTCTCAGGTATTTAGCTCCCTCCCCCTTTCTCTTTCTGCCTCCTCCCAACAGAGTCCTGGGACGAACTCCCATCCCAACTCCAACAGCCCCCCTGTCCTTCCTTTTCATCTCTGCTTCAGCCCTTTGTTCTCCTGGAATTAGGTCCTCATCTACTGTCTGAATAATCTAGCCAAAGGGAAGCCCAGACCCTTGCTCAGAACAAGCTCTGAGAGAGCCCTCTCTGTCAGAGCCCTAGATGCACCCCAGGAGAGCCCTACTAGCTCTCCTAGTTGGTATTAAGCAGTTGGTATTAAGAAACCATATCTCTTTAAGGGGGTTTGACCTAAGTCATAAACCTGGAAGGGACATAGAAATGGATTCTCCCCCATGGTGCTAATCAAAATGGTTTAAAACCGCAGAAGCCAGAAAGTGGCATGGGGCTGCACAGGACAGTAGGTATCGATGACGGGACAAACTTCTCAGTCCTCTCTCTCATGTGAATACCTACCCTGGCCTCCTGTTGTCTTTTTTTTTTTTTTTAATGTGCAACTCTTTTATTTAAAAAATTATAAAATACTATTAAAGGACATAAAAATGGATAAATCAATAGTTAAATTATACCCATCAATTGACCCAATATCATGATGGTGCCAATGCTACCCAAATCACTGTATATGTTCCATTAAATATGTTCATGTCCTATGACCCAATAATACTTCTAGGAACATAACCTATAAAAACTTCCTCAGAGACATGTGCAAGGAAATTTTTTGCAGCACTGTTTGTAATTCCTCCTGCTGTCTTGATACATCATGCCCCTTGCCTCTGTCAGTGGACTCTGAAGGGATGTATTCAAAGGACACGTTTCCCTGTTTTTTGCTGATACTCAGGTGAAAATCTGAGCGCTCTCCTCTGTCTCTCATCCAAGATATAATCACTAAGAACTATAAAGAGGTTTTAGGGCTTCCCTGGTGGCGCAGTGGTTGAGAGTCCGCCTGCCGATGCGGGGGACGCGGGTTCGTGCCCCGGTCCGGGAAGATCCCACATGGGCCCGTGAGCCATGGCCGCTGAGCCTGCGCGTCCGGAGCCTGTGCTCCGCAGCGGGAGAGGCCACAACAGCGAGAGGCCTGCATACCACAAAAAAAATAATAATAATAAAAATTAAAAAAAAAGAGGTTTTAGATAACAAAAGCTTCCTGACATTTGCATTAACAGGACATGCTGTAGCATTCCCAACCACAAGTATGTCCAAGCTTCAGAATTGAAGAGACTCTGACATTGTTATTACCACTTATATGCTTTCCATGGGTTGGAGTTTGATTCCATAGGGTATGGTCTTGGGTGACGGATAGAGAACAATTCAGCAAGAGAAAGAAGAATGGGGACAGCGCTCGATGTGGGGGGCGGGGAATGAGTGAAGGTGCGGCACGGCTTATTCATTCCAAGGAAAGAGAAGAGTTTGTGCAGGGACGCCAAGGGAATGAATTCATGCTGGGAAATTTGGGGTTCAAGTCAAGCAGACTGGGCTTTCTTTACTCTGTGGAAACCAGACATGGCTGAACAGGGAAGTGAGCTGATGACCACAGAATTTAGGAAGACAAATCTATTGGCCATTATGGAATGATACATAATAATAAGAATAGCAACTATCTTTTGATTATTTCTTACCGTTTAATGCTTCACATTATCCTATTTAATCCTCACAACATGGTAGGTGTTTGACAGGTGAGGCAACTACGACTCAAAGAGATGTTGGTCAGTCCTGGCCAGAAGATACTTATGGAGCACAATATGCCAGGGCCTCTTCTGAGGTCCAAGGATGGAGCTGTGAGCAAGACAGATGTGGGCCCTGCTCGCTGACAGCATCCAATTCCAGAGAGGCAAACGTTAACAAATGTTCCCAAATGATTCTGAGGGGCCCCTTTTGGAGACTGATGGGCTTCCTTCCAAGATGCTTCTTGTCAGGCTCCAGCCCAAAGCCATATAGTCACTTGACTCCTACAATACTTTTGAGAAACAAGATGAAGAAACAGAGGCTCATAGAGAATAGAATGATCAGGTCCAGGAAGGGGCTCAAAACCTGGCCATTGGCTCTGCATTCACTGTGCTTTGCACACAGACACAGTGATGAGGCTACAGATGTGTGAGAAAGGAGCTCCCTCGTGTTGCCCGGGACAGCCTGTGGTGTGAAGGGACCTTGGAGATCCTTCCTAACTCCTTATTTCACACCAAAGAAGCACAGAGACGCTTGCACAGAGGGTGGGTGGTAAGGGCTTCTAACTCCCAGCTCATTGTTCCTTCCATTCTTCCACATGATTCTATTGTTAGCTAAAAAGTTTCCTCTGAATTATGAATGAACAAAAGGAAATTATGCATGTGCTTGTGGGTCTGTGTGAGACAGAGAGCGACTCACAGGCAGCAGCACGAGTACCGGGGCTGTGAAGATATCCGGGGTTGCTTTAGACAGATTCACAGTCAGTCTATTCCTGGTGGATGTGAGTTCAGTGTTAGAAACAGCCACCACCATCCTTCATTCTACATCCATTCACAGCTGGGTTTTACTATACACACGTCTCCCGCATCGCCCAGGGAACAGACCCGACCACGTATGAAGTTCTCGGCGCTGGAGAATGCCACCTCCCATAAAGGCGGTTGGCAAGCGCTTTGCGTGCTCTGTTCCTTTAGGAGCAAGATATTTTCACTTCTATCATGTCTGACTGCTGTCCAGTCACATCTGCCTGGCCTGGCTGTGTCAGGCCAGACCCATCTGTCTTCCTGACATCTTCGCAGCAGCTGGAGGGGCTAGTGTGCTTATTATCTTTGTGTGAGCACAGGCCATTGCAAAGGCTCTTCCAACCTGCTAGAAAGTTCCCTCTCTTCCTCCTAGAGCTAATTCATGTGCTTTGGATCCTGTGCAGGTCCTGAGGTGTGACAGCTTCCTGCTGCTGTCTTGTATGACTGTGAGGCACCTCAGAGAGCAAAAATGACAATGCCCACAGCTAGTACCAGGTGCCAGGAGCGGAGCCACTTCCCCTCCACATTCATCACCTGGAGAGCCTCCCCATAAAGACAAGCCAGACCACCTTGCTCAACTCCATGGCTGTGGCTCATGGGGAAAGTGTTTCCCTGGCCTTTTGCTCAAAGGACCTTAGGCTCCCATGGATGATGTTGTGAGTCGGTCTGGTGGTTTTCCTTCCTGTCAAACACAGGAAATTAGATTTGACCTCCGCTCTGATCACTCTAAAATCATTCTTGGCACTGAAGACTTCCCGCCTTTGTAATCAGAGCATCTGTTATCACCCTGATTATGGCCGACGCTCCGATGGGGCAGGCTCCAAAGGCAAATGCGATTTCCGTGGTTCCTCTTCCTCATGTTGAGTGCAGATGTCTTTAAATGCAGTGAAATCATCTCTAAAAAGCATGTGTCGGCATTCAGATGGTCCTAGGGTGTATTAACAGTTTCCCGCCAAAATGCACCGCCCCAGCCCTTGCCAAATCACCTTAGGGGACCCTTCCAGGTCCAACAAGGAAAAAAGGCAGGGAAAATCTCAAAGTAAATCCAATTCTCAACCGAACTATTATGTATTTAGGACAGACTTCAAATGTGATGCTGTACTTTTCTCAGCACTGCTGGAGAACCGTGCACTTCTCAAGTACATTGAAAAGAGGAGGAAAAAAGGAGACAGCAGAAAACCACTGCACCCTGAGATTAAAGAAGGGAAATGGAAGTGAAGGCTTCCCAACTTCTAACTTAGATTTATTCTGTAGGGAAGCTGCTTCATTGTTCAGAGCCTGAAAATAGGATTAAGGATTACTCGCACAAAGCTTTTGTGTAAGTTACTTATACTGTTTCTGCGAAGTATATTGATTCATTTTACATTCATTGAACCCATATTACAAATATATTTGCATGGAGCTGTGGAGAGTCAATGATTGTAAACTCTGTAATGAGAGGATCCCATTTTTCACCAAACACTTTGCCCAGGACCTGGTACACAAGAGACACTCAGTAGATGTCCGTGGACGAAAAGGGGGAAGATGCAAAAGATCATTCTCGAGAAATTAAAACTAACTGGAGGTTACAGGCAAGCACATGCATAATGGTAATACAAGGCAGATGTGGAAAGCATCTTTAAGAAAAGTGCAGACAAAGATTTGGGAGTTAAAGGTAGAGGAAGATGACATCCAGATGGCAGGACACGGAAATGCTGCCTGTGAAGGGGTCTACCTGGGCTTTGATGGCTGGTAGAGCTTCTTTGGAAAGGAGGGAAGGTAAACACCTTCTAGAGAGAAGCAAAAGCACTAGCTAAGGTGGAGACTGGAAGCTGGAGGAACTTTCGGTCAGAACCAGTATGCCCAGATGGGAGTGTGCAGAAGGGCAGGGAGGCAGGCAGGGAGGCGGGCAGGGAGGCAGGCAGGGTGCCTCCTTCCCTCTGTGGACCACCTGATGCAGGTCAGCCATAAGGCCAGCCCCAATCCCACTTGCATCCTCACAGCTGCCCTTCCAGGTGGAGAGCATTGCCATTTTACAGCTAGCGACGGGCAGCTCCAGGATTTGTCCCTAGGTTTCTCTGGCACCAAAGCTCTTCCTCTCTATCCAGGCAGGAAAGATGTTATTGAGACCAAAGAGAGCCCTTGATCTTGTGCTAGAGTACGGACTTGGTGCACGGGCGAGGGGCATCCACAAGGGGCACTAGGGAGAGTGTGAAGACATGACAGTTTTTGCTCTAGAAGGAATAAAGCGTGAGGTGAGGACATCTGCTAGAAAACCTTTGTAGAGGGTCAGGTAAGAAGTTCCCGGATTGGGGCAGCAGGGATGGAAGAGAGGAGACCAGTGTGAGAGACATCCTTCTAATAGCTTCAGAATAATTAAATGCGGGGAGCAAATAAGGGACAGGAGGTAGAGATATCACTGAGGTTTCAGAAAC